>NC_089732.1:17704801-18304801 GCF_035083965.1 Branchiostoma lanceolatum | reverse complement strand
CCCAACGTTACATCTTCCTTGTTGACTTACTTGAGTTATGATCATGATGTCGGGTGCCAGTCTTCCTTTTTCGTCAATCTTCCTTATTACCTCCGTGATAATGGAGGTATAGTTTTCGATGTGTCTGTGAGTGAATAAGTATGAAAGGCTAGCTTATCTTTGCCAAGAAGGTGATTACTACATGTTCTTATTGATTAAGGAAATTATTTGCTTGCTTTAGGCCATGTTGATTCGATTATGTGGATGACATTCTCTGGGATCCCCAAAACTGATGCGAGCATGCAAAGAAATTAAAAAAGATTGGCAAAAAAAGTTGTACTGATTTATGAAATCTGAGTGACCAGGAAAATTGAACCAGAGTATGGTAAACCAAACAATAGATTCTTCGTTTTTGTTCTGTCACATCATCTTCATGTCCTTCATCTACAGTATGATTGAAACTTCCAGTTTTTTTCTTTGGAAATGGACGAAAGTTGATGCGCGCACAGATGTTATCCATATACATTTGTAGTCAAATGATGTTCACCAGCAGTCAACATAGTATATGCAGTCATAGAGTCACGTGACCTGCTAAGGCCACAGCAGCAAGTAGATTTTATGGATGACATCTGCGCGCGCATTGATTTTCGCCTGATTTCGAAATAAAAAAAACAAGAATCTTTTTATCCTTCGGCATGGGCATCATACCGAAAATGGGACAACATGTCGCAAACGTCTGGCAATTCTATCGCAGAGCGTTCTAGATGCCCATTTGCACATGTAGTTATGGTGACAATCCGTGTGTATGCAAGCTGTAGTAAGATTACTCCTTGTCTCCAACTTGCAGGAAGACACCGTGAGTGCAGCCTCCATACCAATTGGAATTACTAGTAGTCTGGAATTGCTGTGCCATTATTATCAACAACGTGTAATCCGATGTGTTATTATCTCCATGAAAATGGAGATATAGTTTTGGGTGTGTCTGTGTGTTTGTTTGTCTGCCTGTCTGTCTGTTTGTGTTTCCGCACTACTGTAGTCAGCATAACTCAAGAACCTCTTGATGGATTACGATGATATTTGGTATGTTGGCAGGTGTTGTGAAGCCGAAGTTCAAGGTCGATTTTGGGCCCCCTGGTATGTGACCTTGGTACTGCAGCAGAACTTCAATTTTTGTATCTTTTGACCTGGACCTGCTGTGGTCTTGATTTTTGGGCGGCAGATAGCTTGTGATGTAATAAAGAAGTGGTGTAGGTTTAGGCCCCCTAGCAGCTTCCTCTGGAACTGCAGCGGTGTTTTTGTGAAAATCTTCTAAGGAGAATAACTGAAAAAAGGAACAACGGATTTCCATGATATTTAGTATGCAGGTAGCTTAGATAGAGATATAAACAATGAAGTGCAAATTATGCTTATTGGGACTTAATTTGCATAGCTAATGAGGAAAATCTATATTTGTAGTGTTTTTCATTATCAGACTCAAATACATGTAACATGTAGTTTAAGGCAAGTGGAGCATCAACAGATACCAATTATGCAAGTAAATTCCTAATTTGCATAATCAATGCAAAAACTACTGGCTACCTCCATACCGCGGCGACATCAGCGGTAGATCAACACGGTCATCACAACTTCTCGACACAATCAAAACCCGAACGGACAGGTACAAAAGAAGCCCCATCCCATACATGACCAACCTTCTGAATGAACTGTACACTTAAGTCATCTCAACACCTGAAGACCCTCTCGTTTATCAAGTTTTATGCACCATGTTATTAATGTTTTAATGTGTCCTTTATAAAAATGAACGAAATGTAGGAATTGCTTTTATGTCATGTATTTATAATATGTACAAGTATTTCAAATGTAGCGAACAGTACACACCATGAGGATAATCTTGAAGCAGTCTACAACAGATCGTAGAAATACCGCATCTTAAACTTTACCATTCATTTTACCAGTAGCTGCTATTGTATGTGTTTTTAAGACAGATCAACCGAGGACAGGTGTCGGTTTAACTTCGTAGTGACTAATGATGTAAATTAGCATCATGAGCATGGTATTTCAGACTCTGTATGTACGTCTGCAATTTTGCTGATAAAGTCATATTATCATTAACTAGAAAGGCAACATTTTCGAGAAAATGCAGAATATTCCCCTCCCACTACCTACTCCTCAACTATAGTATCGGTACCATAGCATTCACCGTGAGGGAATTATGAAGTTTCTGCATAAATTATGGAAAGGAGGTCTTCAATAGCATAATCGATGTCCAGGTATATTTAAACTGCCTAAAGGTACCTACCTACATGTGAAATATGACACCCGTAGCATGTACCATAAGGGCAATACAAGTTTCATCATAAATTATGCACGAGGTCGCCCTTAGCATAATTCATGTCCATCTGTATTCACCTTTCAAAAAGGCGAGAAATACAATTTTCTGCGTTAATTACGCAAATGAGGTCCTCATTAGCATAATTTATAGCCAGGTGTGTTCACCTTTCCCAAAGGTGCCTACATCTCAATTCTGACATCCGTAGCTTTTACGGTAAGGAAAATACAAGTTTCTGCAAAGATCATGCAAATGATGTCCTCATTAGCATAATGTATGGCCAGGTGTTGTCACCTTTCGTAAAGGTACCAACATCTCAAATGACATCCGTAGCTTTTACGGTAAGAGAAATACACATTTCTGCATAAATTATGCAAATCATGTCTTCATTAGCATAATTTATGGCCAGGTACCTTCATTTCAAATATAACATCTGTACCACTTAACATAAGGTCTCAAGTCGTGAATGTATCTACACGCAAGGGCTCTAACAGACATGGACATAGCACAGCTACTTGTATTGACCTCGTTTTTGTTTCCTCCCCAGAGAAGTACAGTAGCGTAAACACAAAGTGCTGGGGTTGTACCGACCATGATGTTGTTTACATCACAAAAAACACCAAGCTACCAAAGCAACCACCAAGATCAGAGTACAAGAGAAGCTACAAAGGATTTAACTCTGAGAAATTCATGCAGGACATAGCAAACCTTCCATGGACTCTTGTTGAACTGTTTGAAGATGTGGACGACGCCTTGGATGTGTTTATGCTACTTTTCAGCACAGTGGTTGACTTCCATGCTCCTGTTCGACGCTTCACAGTCCGTGCTAACTCCGTGCCTTGGCTGGACGCAGAGCTGAGGGAAGCCATGGCCATGCGAGACGAAGCTAAGACTGAAGCTGACAAGTATGGTCTACACTCCGACAGGGAAGTTTACAAGAAACTCAGAAACTATGTGGTTTAGCTAAACAGAATGAAGAAGAAACACTATTTCACATCCAAGATGACTGAGAATTCCAAGGATCCAAAACATGTATGGAAGTTAACTAATTCATTATTAGGTAGATCTAAGTGCAACAGTCCTACCTGTGTGGAAGTGAATGGTCAGTACATAGTTAAGCCTAGTCAAATTGCCAACTACTTAAATGATTACTACACAACTAAGACCGAGACTCACAGGAAAAACCTGCAGTCTCAAAACGCACCTGTCACTGATCTCATTGATCAGCACATTATGTCTGATAAGTCATGCGGTTTTCAGTTCCACTCTGTCAGCACTGCGGAAATACTCAGGTTGTTGGTAAACATTCCTATGTCATCAACATTTGGTATTGTTCAAATAGAGAACAAATTATATTATCAGCTGTGTATATTGCATCGCCAGTAAGGCATATTTGTAATCAATCACTTATCAATCACTTATTTCCCGACCAATGGAAGAGAGCTAAGGTGTGCCCCCTGCCTAAGAACACCAGAATACCATTGACCGGGAATAACAGCAGGCCTATTAGCTTACTACCAACCTTAAGCAAAGTATTAGAAAAGGTGGCACACAATCAAATCTGGCAATATGTTACACTGAATGATATTGTTACACCCCACCAACATGCCTACAGACCAAACCATTCCACATCCACCGCCCTATTGCAAATGACAGATGACTGGCTCTCCGCCATAGATAAAGGAGAAATTGTAGGGGCCGTCTACATTGATTTTAGTGCCGCTTTTGATCTAGTTGATCACCAGCTTCTATTGACAAAACTTAAATCCTATGGCTTCAGTTTAGGCTCTCTGACTTGGATGAGTAGTTATCTGCAGGGTAGAACACAGGTAGTGTATATTAATGGGCATTTTTCAGAACCATCTGTACTTGAATGTGGAGTCCCCCAGGGAAGTTGTCTAGGCCCACTTATTTTCACATTGTTTACTAATGACTTACCTTTGTCAGTCTTAAACAGTACAACTGAAATGTACGCAGATGACACATCTATGTACAAAGCTGCTAGGTCTTTATCTGAGATAACTGCTGCTTTACAGCCTGACCTTAATAAGATATCAGAATGGGTAAAGAGCAACAAACTTGTCATGAACATTTTGAAGACCAAGTGCATGCTCTTCGGTTCACCCCGAAAACTTGCCCTTCTGCCTTCAACCTCTTTAGACTTAGTAATCGGAACAGAGGGTATTGTACAGGTGAAAGAGACGGTGTTGCTTGGGTTGCACATCACTCAATCACTTACATGGAATTTGCATGTGAATCATACTATTGCTAAACAATCTAGGAACATTGCCCTTCTGAGGCGGCACGCATGGGCCATGACGCATGATGTTTTTAATGTAGTTATGTGTGCACTAGTCCTATCTGTGGCGCAGTACTGCCTACCAGTCCTTGCCAACATGTCGGACTTGAACACTCGTAGGCTCCAAGTGGTACAGAACAGAGCATGTAGAATGCTTTTGAAATGTGCGATTGACACACCTGTTGCACAAATGCATACGGATCTAGGTTGGCCCACGGTAAGAGAAAGGTTCGCCATCAGTACTTTAAATACTTTTTTCAGAATACTTGTTAGCCACGAGCCTAAAAACATTTACAGTTCCATTGTCCCTGTCAATTCTACCCACACATACTCTACTAGATTATCCAACTCCTACAGTTTCAAACTACCTAAACCAAAAACTAACAGTCAAAAGCGAACCTTTCTCTACCGAGCCATCAATCTTTGGAATACATTACCATCTAACATCAAATCATTGACAGTCCCATATCACTTTAAGAAGGCCATCTACCAGTTTGTCACCAATTATTCGTAAGTTAAGTTAGCAATCTGTATTTGTTATGATTATGTATATAACGTTATGTCCTTTTAATCTTGCACTGTATATATGTCTGTGTTTGTATACTTTTTGTGTTGAACCCTGGAAGATTAGTCGCAATTCGACTAAAGGGTATCGAAATAAACCAATAAGGTACATAACGTTACATGTATAACTTTCTGCAATACCATTAGTAGAGCTACCAGCCCACATTTACTTGGTTTTTGACATAACAGGCAAGCAAAAACAGTAGGAGGGGAATATAAAAATGCCACCGGTCGCAACGCCACGGGCGATCCTTTCCTTGTATCAGGAATAGTGAAGAAATATAATATGTATCACATCAGAGACAATCTATGATACTGACATACATGTATAACAGAAAAAAGGATGATTTGTTGTTTTGCCAAGTTGGTTTCAATTAACTCTAATCGGAAAACTCTGGATTTAGGTGAAGTAGCATTAGCCTTGTTGCATTGTCTGTTTACTAACTGACAAGCACGCACACACACACTTATCTAATATAAATTGCTAACAAAATAAATAATTTCAAAGTGTACAATGTGCTACTGATGATCTTGCTGCCAATTACCTTTCTAAGTTTGGCAGTCTCAAACCTTGATCTCAAAAAGTAACATTTCATTATATCATTATCAGTAACTACAGGAGCCCATTCCTGAAAAAGGTTTCTTTTTTAAATCCCTTTCAACCCACTTACAAGACATGCAAACAGTTAACATCATTCTCGGCTTGACTTCCAGCTGGTACTCTGGCAGGGTATACATACAAGCATGATTGGCCTGGATGGCATTGGACCAGCTCTCACCAAGATTAGTCCCACCATGAACATTGGCGTAGTTGATGGAATCAATAAGATCCTGGAAACGTCCGAGAGATGTCTCCTTCGAACTCCTTGTGTCCATCAGTAAAGGTCCTGGAAACTGCTCTCATGCATAAATTTCACATTTCATCTAAGTGAACTCACAACTTATCTCACTTTCACTTATTTAAATCAAATGTACAATTTGCATAGAGCTGTAAGAAATATCATTCACGCTTTAATATACCTCAAATTTTAAGAAATGCTGCCAATATGTCAATGGAATCATGTATTGTATCGAAATATTTGTTGATGTAACTGTGATCTAACATTACTGTTGTGGCAACAATCTTTCAGTTATTTGCAGGGGCTTTCGCATCTAATCATTTCTACAACAGCTTACCATGCAGAAGAACCAGACCACAATGCATTTAAGACTGTTGACCACTTTAATCTGCCCAAGTAACAAGTTATTACTTACACAGGTGGCGTTATGACTACACCTGGAATGGGTGCCATAAACATCTTGCACTTATCTTGGCAATTGTTGGACACTTAAAACATTAAAAACTACTATTCCTAACTGTACATAACTATCAAAGTGACAACTTGTCAGAGCTAATTCTAAGGTTGTATTTCATTTTCTTACCTGGAGGAAGTTACATTATACTTTGCTATATGAATGAGATAGAAAGATAAGGAAAAGTGCTGGGTATATACATTGTGATGTGCACAAAAAATATGTTCTAGACAACATAATAGAAGTGCATGGAAGTTAATATTCTACAGCTATTTTCAAAATGCATAACGTTCATCAACACACCTGAAACTAACACCACTGTTAAACTTCATGGAAAAAGCTTGTTTATAATTCAACATAATATTGCCCAACCTTATATAGTCACAGTAGTTTAGTACAAAGAGATAATTTCAAACAATTTACATAGTCAATAGAGAGCATGGATAAGGAATACAACCTCATCTCTGCTGAGTCGGCATAACAGCACAATCTGAACAATGAAACGTGTTTCTCAGAGGGTACGTAGGTACTAGCTATGAGATGATGCTGAGGCGTAGTGAAGTCCATCAAAGCATAAAGTCTGGATCACTGGAGTCACCCTCTTCATCATCATCATCACTGTCCATAGTCACCACCTATCAAAGGTTAAGGATATTTCCATAGAAAGGTTTCATTATAACTTTAAAGTTAATGTTGCCTTCCTGTCCCGAACTGGGGAAATGAGAATCTGTCTTTCACGATAATGATTCTATCTTCTTTAACAGTAAGGTTACGCTGCAGACTTTAACATTGTGAGTACAATGCCAGACATTGTCCCCGCATACTGCACGGTGCCATTGGAAATCAAATCATGTCAAAAACACTGCCATAGCACAGATGAAAGGATACTCTCCTTCTCTTTCTTCTCTGCCGTCTCTTTGCAGGTTTGGGGGTTGGTTTTTCTTTGGGTGGTCTTCCTCGTCTTGATTTCAGGACTGCTGAAGACTTCTCACTCACCTGTTAATTTTCATAAAAGTAGAATCAACATGCACTTGTTCTTAAACAGTTTTTCAAATATTGCCTCAAAGATCATGACCTATGTGGCTTCAATGAGCGTACTGTACAGTGTAGGGTTAATGACACGCCCTGAGGTGTATATAGTGTCATAAGGCATGGTCCATTCCTATAACCAACGAATGAGCTACCGAGCTCGCAGAGCGAGTAAGGTAGATTTATGAGGTGGTTATAGGAACGGACCACACCTTTCAGTTCAGTTCAGACCCATGACCTGAACTGGGTAAATGGACCAACAACAGGACCATGCCTTATGACACTGTACAATAACATACTGCAGGAAAGCGGGTCATTAACGTTATCATCATATAGCCATTATCATATCAAACTGACACATGGGTGAGTCAAGTCCTGTATAATATGGTCATCGTACACATCTTTTAATATTACACACCTAGCGGCTGTTTCCTGATCTTTTGATGCCCGCGACAACTTTGATGTCGCATAACTCCTGAATGGCTTATGCTAGAGCCGCCAAACTTAGTGACTTCACCTAAAATTTAGTTGGCAACAATTTTGTATTAATTATATAAGTTTATAATTTTTTGTGTTGCCATGGCAACGAGTTTCTGACAGGCATGTTTTACAGAATTTGCTAATTTCGATTTGAAGTTTTAAGGTTTTCTTGCTAAGCCACACATTTTCTTACAATAACTACATCTTATGTAATTTCAACGAGCGGCCCCAAAGGTGTGTTAAGCACGACCCACCGGCGTGTGGACATGCTCTGCTACCCGCCAACGCTCGTCCCAGCTATGGGTAAATAGTCGAGGTGGATCACCTCCTCGGGCGCACAGGAGTGCAACTCTGTTCTGCGGAAAGAGGGCGCCTGACGAGTGACACAGTAGCAGCCAGTGATCAGAAGCAGGGAGTCCTGGGACCTGTGTGACTTGTCATCTCTGGTCGAAGACAGGGATGATGAAGGCGAAGGGAGGGCACCTGTGCCATGGTAACCCTACAACGGCCACTGGACTACAAGAAGGAAAACTTTTATGACAAACCATACTGCAGGAGTTGCGCCCGCAGATATTACAGCAATAGAAAAACCATGATGACAGCCACAAGAAGCAACACTAGGGTTAGAGTCCCTAACACAACTCCCACTACAGACCACGATCCAGGAGGATCCCATGACGGCTTGGCCCCAAAGCCGCAAGGAAGGAACAAGCCTGAGGGAGGTACCTATAAAGGGAGAAGACTTGTCAACTGCAGGACAGTTACAACGATATCAACACTTAATGTCAGGACCATAAGGGAAGCAAGAAGTAGCGAGGAGCTGGCAGCCAACCTGAGCTTGTACGGGATTGATGTTTTGGGGATCCAAGAACACCGAATAGTGCACGAAGAGGAAGTAAGGTATGAGGACATAAATGGCAGCATGCTCATTACAACAACTGCAAGTAGAAACCAAGCTGGAGCCGCTGTAGGTGGGGTTGGTATTCTGCTCAGCTCCAAAGCAAGAGGTTCACTGGCGAAAGTTACATCAAACACGGCAAGAATACTTACAGCCAGCTTCCAAGGGAACCCAGCAACCACAATAATAGTCACTTACTGTCCAACCAACACAGCAGAGGAGGACATAGTAACATCACACTACGAGGACCTGGCGAGGACCATTGAATCCATCCCAGCTCACCACCTACTACTAGTTGTGGGGGACTTCAATGCAAGAATTGGGTCGGAGGATGCCAAATTTCCATTCCACGAGGAAACAAATAGAAACGGCAGACAGCTGCTGGACCTGGCAAGCGAGAAGGATCAAGTCATATCCAGCACCTATTTCGCAAGAAGGCAGGAAAGCTCTGGACCTTCATCAGCCCAGGAGGCACCAACTTGACCAAGTACCAGTTGGACCATGTGCTGATTAGAAGGAAGTGGCGTAACAGCATGCTGAATGTAGAGGCATACAACTCCTTTGCAAGTGTTGGCTCAGATCACAGGATCGTATCTGCCAGAGTGAGACTCAGCTTGCGGAAAAAGAAAGCAGAGCCAAGAAAGAAGCAGTACGACTGGGAACTATTCAGGAGCAGAAGGGACATTCAGGATCAGTATACGGTAGAGGTACTTAACAGGTTCCAGCCATTACAAGAACAAGAGCCAGATGAATCTGCAACAGACCGGTATGGAAGGTTCATCAAAGCCACTGAGGAGGCAGCAGAGAGTGTGGTCCCTATTAAGAAGAGGAGAAGAAAGAAAAGGCACTCTGAGGACTCCAGGGTGACTGAGGCAAGAGACATGCTGAACAGGGCGTATGAGACATACAGAAAAGACACAACAGAAGAGAACAGGCAAGTCTACAGTCTGGCAAAGAAGAAACTGAAAGAAACCTACATAGCAGTAGAAGAAGAAGATCTCAACAGCAAGATCAGAGAGGTTGAGAAGGCACATGTGAACTGTAAGCATGGTCAGAGTTGGAAACTCATAAACGACATTACCAACAGAAGGACAACAAGGAAGGGTCAACTAGAAGGAAGCACGCAGGAAGAAAGAATTGAGAACTGGTATAACCACTTTAAAACTCTTCTTGGAGACCCCCCTAGCATCACAGAGGAGGACGAGGAAATTACCACTGTGTTTGAGGACCTCGGTACAAGGGACGGACCATTCGACCAGGAGGAGTACGAAAAGGCAAGGAAGTCCCTGGTTGAAGGAAAGGCTTGTGGGGAAGATGGGATACCACCAGAGGTATTGAAGAGATGCAAGGGACTAGACACAATCATCCTTGACTTCTGCAACAAGGCTTTGATCGAGGGTGAGAAACCCGAGCAGTGGTCCCTGCTTAACATCATTCCTATCCCCAAATCTGGAGATCTTAGACTGGGGAGCAACTACAGAGGAATCAGTCTCAGTTCACTTGTCGCCAAGACCTTCAACAGGATGCTGCTTAACAGAATAAGGCCAGCTGTGGATGAGCACCTGAGATACAACCAGAATGGGTTCAGGGAGGGAAGATCGACCGTTGGACACATACTCGCTCTGCATAGATTGATTGAGGGTATTAAGAGTCACAGCTTACCTGCAATCATCACCTTCATCGACTTTAAGAAGGCGTTTGACACCATCCATCGAGGCAAGATGTTGAAGATCCTGCAGGCCTACGGAATCCCGGAGAGGATCGTCAGCGCCATAGGCAGGCTCTACGAGAACACCAGGGCGAAAGTGACAACACCAGATGGCGATACCAAACCCTTCAGGATACAAGCAGGGGTATTGCAAGGGGACACCTTGGCACCATACCTCTTCGTCACTGTCCTGGATTATGCCCTCAGAGTTGCCATACAGGGAAAGGAAGAAGAGCTGAGCTTCCAGTTGATGCGCAGGAGGAGTAGGAGAGTCGGACCAAGAGTGGTCGTTGACCTGGACTTTGCTGATGATATCGCTCTTCTTTCCTAGGAAATCCAGCAGGACCAGGAGCTACTCCAGAATGTTGAGACCTCAACAGCAAAGGTGGGCCTGACGATGAACGCCGGAAAAACCAAGTACATGGCATTCAACCAGAAGGTTCCTGTCTGCTTGAAGACCATAGATGGAGCAGATCTAGGAGAAGTACGGGACTTCAAGTACTTGGGATCACACATGGAGAGCACCGCCAAGGACATCTCTGCCCGGAAGGCGGCAGCGTGGAGGGCCTGCCATAAGCTTGATAACATCTGGAAATCAGACCTCTCAGATAGGCTCAAAGTGCGCCTCTTCACCTCAACCGTGGAGTCAGTGTTGCTATATGGATGTGAAACATGGACCGTCACTCCCAAGTTGGAGAAACAACTAGACGGGATAGGGATAGGCATTGTACGAACAAAGAACTTTATGCCGGACTCCCAAGGATATCCGAGAAAGTGAGAAACAGGCGACTCAGGTTTGCTGGGCACTGCTTCAGGAACAGCAAGGAAGTAGCGTCCAGTCTGGTGCTCTGGCTACTCCTGCACGGAAAGAGGAAGCCAGGAAGACAGCCTCTCACTTACATTGATGTACTACAGAAGGACACAGGCCTACCCCCTGAGTCACTGGCGAGGGCAATGGGAGACAGACGTTTCTTGGCTGGCAGAGTGTTTCGAGTGGCGGAGGAAGACTGGCACTCGACATAAGTCAAGTAAGTCAAGAATGGGAACCGGTTTGGGATTTTGGGATTCGGTGCAATTAAATGGAATGTGCGTTAATCCGAGGTGCAATTAAGTGGCTTCTACTGTATGACGTAATTTTATGACGTCAGTGCTGTTGCTATTGACAAAAAGTCTTAGCAGACATTAAAATTCTGTTATTTGCCATTTCCGTTAAGACTTTGTTGCATACCTGTGCATACCATTGCATACCGTTGAGTTTTATGGGAATACTATTTTTACGGTTCCAGCCAATAAAGTCATGTGAATGACGTCATAATTACATTATTATGACACCCAAGTTATCATATTTCACAAATTTTACATATACACCATCCTCTGAATAGTTTGTGGTCATACGATAAGTAGTTAAGGAGGTACAGGGGACTGAAGAGGAGGGCCTCAAATAGGGTTAATGTAAAATAGAAATTATAGCTCAGTTTCTACCTGTCCCTCAGCTTTAGTGCCTGAACCTTCCTTCCCTTCTTCCACTGTCTCCTGACCCTGGTCACCATCTGCCTCAGTTCCTAAGGAGAGAATCATCAAATCATGATCAGAACAACCTACGGTATCCATGCCTCCTCCAAGGCAAGACTAGTAGTTAAGACCCACTGGGTCAACAGCTAGCACTTCCCTATGCAACTGACAAATTTGTGTGGTTAGCTTGAGTAGTAAGTATCTAAAAGTCAGCTATTACAAGATTAAGCAGATTTAATGCAATAAAGATCTGTTTTGCAATGTCTACTTAGGCCATTGCAGCCCCAAACATTAACAACTGTGTAAAGGACTTTGGCCTGCTAGCAAAGACAACAGGTACAAACACTGGATCTGGGAGGCTATGTGGATCAGAAAATCTAGTAATGAACAGCTATGTTTTGGACCACATCTTTGCCACACCACCATCCTGTGACAAGGAGTAGTAGTCCATTCAGACCCTGAGGAAGATAGCTGCATGGTACGTTACTGAAATACAGCCAGGTTAATCATTTAGCTTGTGGATCAAGAAATTTATTCTCCTGCAATAACTGTTTGGAAAAAAAGAAACACAGATTAATGTTTAAGAATTACCC
Source organism: Branchiostoma lanceolatum (assembly GCF_035083965.1). Lineage (NCBI taxonomy): Eukaryota > Metazoa > Chordata > Leptocardii > Amphioxiformes > Branchiostomatidae > Branchiostoma > Branchiostoma lanceolatum. The sequence goes on along the minus strand of NC_089732.1, from coordinate 18,292,117 downwards.
AATGATTAAGTTACTTTCATGAAGTTTCATTCAAGTATTATATAACACGTTGATCGCACAGCTACCTTTGTCATTGCTTGAGCTGCCTTCTTTTGTAGGTGTTATCTTGGTTCGGGACAAGGAGGCTGACTCTCTCTCTGGTATCTCATCATCATCCTCTGCTGGGTCTAGGCGTAACATCAGTTGTTTAAACTGAAATAAATGATCAAACAAGACTTTCATCAGTACCAGAGCTTTTAAAAAGCTGGTATTGGCAGCTGAAATGTGTTTATATGGTGATATCAGAAGTTGGATTGCAGTGTTATGAATACATGCAAATGAATAGCTTTCAAGGGGCTCCAAACAAACATTTGTATTTACTTGGGGAGATCATTTGTTTGTTCACACAATTGGAAAGCTTATTCATTACCCTTTATCATCATGACACCTTACATGACTGTCATTATCTTACATTAAAAGTCCAAGCACGAGGAAACAAAAAAGGGGCCATCAGAGGAATGCACGGATGCACATTGTGGGCACTATTCCCTGGTAGATTTTGGGTCAGGGCCTAATGTTTTTGGTCCATTGTGGAAACGGGAGGCTCCGCATAGCATTACCTTGTTGGCGGGCAGGTGTGCCTAGTTGCTTACAAGCAGCCAATGCACATGAAAAGGAGGGTACGAATATCTGTGATAATTTTATAACTTTTTCCAGTGTTGGCTGCATGCATGCAAACAGCTGAATGATCTTTAGTTATTATATTTTGCCATACTATAACAATTACTATGGTCAAAATATACTCTTTTGTCATGTTTCTTTCCCCTCTCAAATCTTGAAATCGATTCATCTCGGTCTCTGGGCCAAGTTTCACGAGACGTCCTGCAGAACTCTGCGGTGCAGTATCGCAGAAGAGTACGTAACAACCTGTACAAATGTGCAATGCGTTCCTCAGAAATGTGCGGTGCGTTCCATTAAGTATTATACCTCCTTGATTCCATGATCCACATAACTTTGTGCAACTCGAGTGGGTTCCGCAGGAAATCCCACACCATCCCAAACAAATCTTTTTCCATCAAAGAAATATCCCGCAAGTCTCTGGGTCGTTAATGAGCTGTGTTTACATTCTGAAATTTGCATGATATGTACTTGTTCACTATTTGTTGATGACTTGTGGATATTAGGGGGCTGGGTAGAGCGACGGGTGCTGGCACTTTCGCCAAACACAGTGGCCGTGCGGTTTCCAAATAAACATCAACTCAGATAAATAATAGTTCCATGGATGCCCGTATGCACGGATGATGGCAGCATGAAAATAATGATTGAAAAAAATACTTAAAAACTATGTCATACAACGCCGAAAAGATATATAAACCCGGATCTAGATTTATAATTAAATGATTTTAATGTTGACATCATTGTTAGTTAATGTTTTATTCAAAACAGGGATAAAAGACTTGTTGTAATAACGTGTTTTATCGCTTCAATTCTTCTTACATGCTTAATGGTATTCAAGTTTGAAAATGTGGATGCCTTGTTTTTTTGTTCCCCTTGTTTTTTTTCCGCCGGCGTGCACTAAATTTGGAGTCTGCAGAGGATGTCATCCATAAAATTTACTTGCTGTGGCCTAAAATCTAAGTAAGGCCTTTTGGGCACCGACCGCTGGATAAAAGGGAAAAGTTCAAATACAAAGTTTTCGATCTGACAACTGAATGATGAAAAAGGAACGTTCAAAAGGTAAGGTAAGGCATCGAAAGGTAAGAGTGCAGCAGAACGTACATCGTCGGCAATCACAAGCAAGCAGTGCCCAATAAAGTTTTGAGATTTATGCAATTAAGTATAAAGAAAATATAAATCAGAATTTTCATCACTAACGGGAGTATTCAAAATTTTCATATTCAGAAGAGTTGTGTTCTAGAAACAGCAGCTTGGCAAGATGGCGTCGGCCCCCAACACTAGGGCTCACCGATATGTTTTGCCCGCAGCAAAGTCATTTTCGGCAGTGTTTAGTAAGACACATAAAAATACAAGAAATATAGTGATTTCTGTAAAATTTGACTTCTTAATGCCATATACCACGTAATCGTTTTGAAAATTTTAAGTTCAAACCGAACCAGAAGCTTGCAGTAACATTATGAATACTGCCTAAGATTATGGTACATGGGCACAATATCGATAAATATTTTGTTCTATTAAGTATAATCAACAAATCTTTGTAAACGTTTTATTAAAACAGATAATGGATGCCACTGCAATGCCATTTCATAGATATTTGTTCGTCTTAGAAACCTTTCCGTCATAGGCGGCAAACTCCGATGTCGCCACAGGCTTGAAAATGAGGCAGTCGTCATGGGTAGGGATTGGGCCCTGTGTGGTCCCAATTCTTTCCGGTCACGGCCGTGTTGGACACGTGGTCACCTTGGGCAGGCCACTTAATGCTTGTGCCTATGGGGAAAATTTTCAGGATCGAGAAAAAGCGGTCACCATGGCCAGGTGGTCGGGTTGAAGAGGTGATCGCCTTGGCAGGTTTGACTACAGTTTCTCATGTGGTACAAGCTCCATCTCCTTGAGTGCCCCAGCTGTTTTCTTTTTCATTGCATTTTTGTCCTGAGCATGCATGCAGCCAATACAGACTGAGTGGAAAGACTGTTACAGAAACAGATATGTACCCTGCTTTACATGTGCCATTTTTGTCTTACTAGCATTGTTTTTGATGGAGGTGTTTGAAATAGAACAGTCTATTGGGAGGGGCAATGGGATCAATCTATTGGCATAATCTCTGGAGTAAGAATCAAATGTTGAGGTTTCAGATGAAAGGACGCGTATCCTCATGCTTTAAGGAGTAAGGGACTACTGTTCTAATCATCCCTTCAATCTACAGTAACTGCTAAAGTAAAACATTGTACAATGCACAGTTCTTTGCTTCAAATTGCCTACCGCGGACCAACACCAGTTAGATACCTGGTGGCCTATGTCTTGATAACCCAAGCACTTACATCTAAGTAGTGTTCAATCAGGTGACGCCTGGCTCCCTCATCTTCGGCAAGGTCAGGTGTATCTGTACACATGTAGTCCAGAACTGACTGGGGGCTGAACTTGCCAAGTGACCTCCGGTTCAAGGACTTGTCATATACCTTTGCTGCCTCCGTGGGAGAATATCGATGACACTTGCTATAAAAGATAAAAGAGTGAGTCATAGCAGTCGACCAAAAGAAAGTAGCCGGACTAAATCATGCTCCAAGCGGTCAAACTGACAGTAATCCCCGCCAGCAAGAGATTGTGTAAACACAGGCTATGGAAGGGGGCTCCAAAGAATGTATAACCGCTAGTAAAATCTTGGCAAGCACAACAGGTGCCAAATATCATTGTTACAGTAACTTTCCATCACTACTGAATATATCTTATGGGCAGTCTGAGCCAACACATAATTCACCAATACATGTACATGTCTATAAACAACACTGCCAATTCCCTGTGCCTTAGGCCACACCATTTTAATTTCTTGGTTAACGGAATCTAAAAAAAATGCTAGATTAGAAAATCAACAGGAAAACAGAGGAAACTTTGTACTTTGGTGCACACAATTTCAGGGAGTAAACAGGGTCAGGTACAAGTTTTCACCCCAGCCTTCTATTTTCATTTTTTTTTTTTTTTGCTAAAACTTAAAAAAAATCTGTTAACCAAGAAATTTAATTGGTGTGGCCTTATCCATAATTCTCCAGAAGCCTGATTACCAATGAATATTTCTCTAGTCACATACAGTATGACCCAAAAAACGAAATTTCTATTATTCTTTACTAAGGTACCGATGGCAGTTTTTCAAAAGTGATGCAATCTATTTACATGTCTCTTTTCCCGAGTAACAGGATTGTCATACTTGTGAGATGAAATGAATGAAGTGAGATATGTCAAATGTCTGTATGACAACATACATTGTTTTTGTACAAGTGTACATGTTTCTATAGCTTTGGTTTCTTAAATATGACCGCTAAGTTATGGGAACTACACTTGAAATAGGCATGTCACACCATTTTTTTGGTAAGATATACATGTAACTTGCAAAAATTGCCAGTAAAGTACAGTCAGATTCTTCCATTTACAATGTTTTTTTCCGTGTCAAAATCGTACAAAGTTGAATTTTTAAAATTTCAAAAGTTGGATTTTTATTGGAGGACGCTTATCTATTGGCCCTATGGGAATGATTGACCTCAACATGTCACCAAAAATGACCACAAGTCCACAGTTATTTACATAATTTTTAATGTATCTCCTAAACACTTTGACCAATATTGTTCAAATTGTCAGCATTTGAAGATAATAACTGGACAGACTTATTGACAAAAAGATTTTCATTGGCATAATGCAAACGGTTGATTTTTAAGATTTTTAAAAAACATTCACTGCCTCTAACGCCGCCTCCTTCCATTGCGGAAATGTGGAGGCTTGACTTGCCTACTTGAAGCCATTCATTGCTTTGCCACTCAATCAGAATCCCATGAGAATACGTACCTGTCTGTAAAGCCATACAAGTCCTTTAGGTACTGCTTCAGCATCAAAAGGAGAATGCATCCATGGGCCTGGATGCAGCAATCCAGCAAGGCTTTGGGGTCTGATGGAAACTGGGCTGTTATGGTCAAGGCCAAATAAAATGTTCATTAGTACACAAAGATGTACGATGTTAAGAGTTACTAGAATATTCTTCAATCAGTGACTTAAAAGGTAACAAGACAAGTACCTCCAATTTTCGATGTCTACTGTACATGTACATCTTGATCATAGACTGACCTAGTCTCACGAGAACACGAGACTAAGTTGACTTTAGTCGAGACTTGTGTAGATCTTCCTGCCTCTCACGCCTCCTTGCCGAGCAGAGGTAAGTTACTGTAACAGTTGTCTAATGCAGCATCAATGCCAAAAATACATATGCAGCACTAATGCTTGGTTAGTGCACACTGCCATGGCAATTTCATGGTAATTATACCCAAATACCAGTCCCAAAATGTCCTAGCAGCCATGCCTTGGACCAAGGCTTGAACCAATTAGTTGGCATCTTTCCAGCATTAGTGCTTTCTGCCACAGCCTTTAGTCATGCTTGACCTATACATTGGCACCCTGCAACAACTGAGGTTTTTGACAAGGGTGGACTGTAGTTAGGGGGCAGAGAGTTAATTTGGTGTGACCACCCCCACTGGCACAAGCCAGGGGAAAGGGTTTCCACTTCCCCTTCAGTCCAAGAAGACTATGTCTATGATTTCGATAATGTCCGGGATCGGGTTAGTTCAGTATCGTTTGGAGTTCATGTTGACTGAGCACAGACTTACCGTCCTGACGGTCTATGGACTTGTGACGTTCATCAGTCCATTCACCTAAGGATCTTTCTGTTTCCCCTACATACACCTCACCACACTGTTCACACGATATTCTATGGATGACGCCACACTTCTCACTGGGTAATAACAGGTTTTTAGGGCTGACAAGGGCATTGCATAGAGTGTATCCCGGTTTCGAAAATAAGCTTACGTTATGTTTGGCGCAGCGTTCCCGCCAGCCCAGGTTAAGAGTGCGTCCACCAAAATATAATATGGGGGAGGGGGGAGCGCCGAAGGCGCGACCCGACCGCCGAAGGCGGGCGCAATTTAGGGGGGTCCGGGGGGATTCTCCCCCGGGAAATTTTGGATCTTCAAGCCTTCAGAAACGCAATCTCCCGCATTTTGAGAGACAAATCATGCGATTGAGAGTGGTTGTCAGTGGTCCCTTTTACCGCCGCCATTGTCATTATCGGTGGCAGTGCTAACGAGAACGACCCAAAAATGTGCTTTTCAAAACGCAGGAAATCGGTAGATTATGTTGTCACCCGTTGTTGTTTACTTCTAACACATTGTTTTACTTCTATATTCGTGTTTTGAGGTACGTGGATACTGACCAAGTTTGATAATGAGCATGGAAAATACTATTTAAGTCTTTGATTAGTTTGATAAAACCGGCTATCAGTTTTCATTTTATGTTCCATCGTTTGTTCTCGACCGGAGAGTTCGTTTTTATGTCACTAACACTGGTAGTTCTCGTGAACGTTACTAACAGGAAAAGGTAAGTAAACATGAGCTTTCAAGTAATTTTCACAAGCAGGCCGTAGTTTATTATAAAACATAACGTTCGTAACGTTACCGGGTACGAAACTAGTTGATTATCGGACGATATGCGATAAGTATAGAATCCATTTGTCGGTCAAAGAAGCATAAATTACCGTCACAAAAGTGAACATGACATCCAGGCCGGTTCAATGTTGGGTCGATCCTAGAAAATCAATGATCATCCAGTGGCAAAATTGTAGCTGCAAGGCAAACAGTCCTACAGGCGACAGCCATGGAAAAGAAAGTTGTGTCTCTACAGAAAAGCCGTGCGTGCTTCGGCTCCCAGTGACGACTCTCCATGCTTTCTTCATCCTGTACGTACCATTCTTTTTTTCCTAGATGTACGTAAAACTATGCTCATACTCGTGCAGTCATACTGCGAGCCAGAGATCAGGTCTTTGCGTCAATTTTCCAATAGCAAATTGAACGAAATCGCGACACAACTTTTGACAAGATGGCTGCACTGAGGTGTGTTCACCGCATCCAAACGTAAAAGAGGGAAATCATGATCACATTGTAAGTTGATAAACACAATGACATTTCTCTTTATAAAATCGAAGGATTACAAGAAGTTGGGTGTGATTTTAGTGAATTGTATTAGTTTCTGGGACATACATAATTTTTTTCATGTATCGATGTGCTTGCCGTGTGCTTTGCTACGTTGTGATGCTATCATCCTTCAGGCGTTTCATGATCATGTTTGGCGCGAACCTTTCGCCTGAGCTCGTCCCAGTTCATGATCAAGATATAAACGGCTTGTAAAATACTAATAGAGCCGCAAATATCTGTATGACTGTCATTAAAAAAGTACAATGAGGGCAACAACACGATATTTAGAGGCGCTCCTTGTTCGAGTGAATCTTGTGTACTGGCCCCGCGGCCGTAGGACCGTCGGCACTTCACTGAACTTCGGATCTTAGAGCTTACGGGGGCGTGTCTCACTGGGGCCAGGGCCGCCCGGCGTGAGTTTGATGTTTTTAAGGCGTGCGGTGCTCCGCCCCTGGCCCTGGACTGCTAACAATGCGTAACAGAGAGCCCTGGGAGTACATCGTAGGCTTCTTTCTTACTAAAAGAGCGGTTGTTCTAAGATTCTAGTTCCACTTGTGACAGAAATTAGCCTCCCTTCAAAATTTTGTTTGGACGCACTCAGCCCAGCTGAGTGCGTCTTTTCCAAAAAAAGTGCGTCCAAAGACGCACTGAGGTATGCCTGGCGGGAACGCTGGTTTGGCGTATGCACGTTTAAGTCTCTCAGAGACACCTTTTATGTAGGGCAGTGCGGCAAAACTCGCAGGGTGTCGCTCCTTGTTTTGGGGGTTGTGGTCCTTAGTCGTCTTTTCCCTAGTGTTGTAGTCCCCCTCCTTTAGCGCCCATTAAAGTGTGTCTCTTACTTTTTCCTTCTCTGTTGCTCTCAGGGTGTGGTCTTCTATTAGGTATTCGCTCTATGCATAAGTGCCTTGTTTTTGATGGACAGGGTGGTTTGAGGACCACTGTAAATAGTGGTCAGTGTGGGTCTCTTTGCGGAACACATCTGTAATGATGGAGTTGTCAGGGTTTCTTAACATCATGACGTCCAGCATATGGAGGCAACTGTCCTTTTCCCTCTCAATGGTGAACTTGATGCTGTCATGTTGGTTATTGATGTGCTCAAAGAGTTCTTGTTCATGTTCGCACTGGTTCACTACTCTGGTGTACCCAAAAGCTTGTGACGATGGGGGGCAGTATCCAGGACTTTTCGTTCAAACTCTTCGATAAACAAGATGGCTAGTATTGGGGACAATGGTGAGCCCATCGCCATGCCATAGGTCTGTTCATCGATGACGCCATTGTATTGAAAGTACATTGTACTGACCACGAGGAGGAGTAGTTTTTTATTTCCTCTGTAGTTTCCCCTTAAGTTTCTTGGTGGGGTTGGTGGGGCCAATAACCTTGTATGTGTCCTTATCATCCAGCAGTTTTTCGCACTGTTCCACATACTCAGTTATATCGATAACTACCACAGCCAGACAGGTTGATGTTATCCTTGTCTTCGTGATGTTGCAAACCACCATGTTTCGCGGACTCCAGTTTTTCCAATTTCTTTATCTGCATCGTAAGCAAGCATCGTTTTGGAACGTTGGAAGGTCGCTTCCTGTGACCTTTGCACATGCACTCTAGCTCTCTCGAACATGTCCTGGTTATTGGTGCCATGACAGCGATTGCGAAACGACTCTTCGTGTTGTTGGCATTTACGTGTAAGTTGTTGTACTTTGTGGTGTGTGAGGTGTATGCGTTCACGTAGTAAGGTTTTTTCCGCCCGGTGGATGATTTGTCGAGCGCTGTTAGATCTACACAAGTCTCGACCTAGTCTCGTGTTCTCGCAGGACTAAGTCACTCCGTGATCAAGATGTACAGTAGACATCAAAAATATTGAGGTACGTGTCTTGTTACCTTTTAAATCACTGACTGAAGAATATTCTAGTAACTTGTAATCACACGTGACTGATGAATCTCTTCAACGATAGCCGTACAATGTTAAATTCTAAACATATCTATTCCTGCAACATTTCCTTTACAAAGCAGAAAAACAGCTTGCTCTACGAGTCTGGCCATCAACCAATCAGTAAAAGTGGCATGGTGATGTAGAGGACGATGGCTGTCTTATTTTCAGCAATAAGACAGCCATCGTCCTCTACATCACCATGCCACTTTTACTGATTGGTTGATGGTCGCAGGCGATGTTGAAAATAGGCCGAAGGTCATTGACAGTGTGATGCTGGCTTTACAGTTTGTATCTTTTGGGCTTTGGTGTAATTATGATTAAGGAAGGAGTGTGAAAAGTGGTACAGACATGTAAATTTACTTCAGGAACACATTTGATTTACATTCACATGCCAACATGTTAAGCACTGCAATTTGGATTATGATATACTGTAAATCCAATTAATCACTGTAGCAATCCTTGAGTAAAAATTTCACCTAGTAGTTGGTCTTCCTCCAAGTCATCATCATCCACCGCTGACAGCATAGGAGACCCCTGCTCATCATCAGCACCTTCACTTTGATCTGTTGTCTTTTTAGTGGGATGTAGAGCCTACAAACACAGACACACAAACACAATCACATTTCATTCTACAATAATTATACCTATGTTACAGTCCAGGACCTGGGCTCCAAATACAGTACATTCCTGCGATATTTGTCTGCTTAATCAAGTTAATGATATCCAATCTCCCTTAAACACTGACTACACTCTTTCGCAGCTTATAACTTTTATAAAGGACAGCACAGTATTACAGGGGTGGGGTCAAGTCATGGAAAAACGTTTTGTCCTTGGGGGGATCCTTCAAATCCTTGAAGGGGAAGTCAAATCAAGAAGTGGGTGTTATTTTCCACATTTTTAGGCCACGTTGATTTAATTATATGGATGACATCTGCACGCATCAATTTTCGTCCATTTCCAAAGAAAAAAAAATGTTCTACCGTACTGTAAATCGTGCAAAGCAGCTACAAAATGGGCAAATACAGCTGTAAATTGTAAAAAAGATATTTCGGAAAACAGATACTAATGTCTAGAATGCCAAACTCAAAGAAGAGGACGTGAAAGACCAAAAATGAAGAATCCATCATTTGGTATACTATACTCTATATGTTTAGTCATTCGTTCAACCTTCCAGACCACATACTAGATTTCATAATGGAGGTAACTTTTTTTGCCCAGGGCACAATGTCCGAGATTCACTGTTCGTTGTTTGCGTTTGAAGAAAACATGCACTGATGCACACAGCGTGCTAGCTCTGCCACCGAGCGGTGGGCGTCAGATGGCGATTTTCAGGTTTGATATTGGCATTGTGATATTCTATTGGGTGTCTAGATTGTCGTTAGGTAACATGGATAGCCATTTAAGCATGGTTGTGGCATTAAGTGAAAAGCTTTCAGTACTCAAAGTGCACGTCGGTCCGTTATCAGCTGGGAACATATCAGGAATGCATTGTTGCACTTTTCTTGGAATGTATCGTGATATGTTAACTGTTGTCCTCCGGACTTTAGGGCTTTTCTGACTCTTATCGGCCGGTTAACGTTTCCGATAGACCAACGATAACTTTCTGATGGACTCAAAATTAATGCAAAACAAACATGGTTTTCTGACAAATTTATCGCCATCATATCGGTTCCTTTTCCCCACAGACTTCCGATGACAGTCGTCAAGACAACAAGTGACAAACATGGCGGAGGGGATTTCCCGGCTTGGATGAGGCCATGGCAACACCCTTGACTGACATGTAGCCGCGGTATTGGTTACCATGGACACTACAACTTACAAGATTGAAAACTAAGACAATCACGTGGTCGCCACGGCATTCAGCTTGACGACCCGTTGCATGGCGTGTTGTTAGTGTAGGAGCCCAGTTATAGGAGTCAGTGATGAGAGGAACTGTTAAAAATGTGGCTGACATCTGGTCTATTTGGAACAACATGTGACAACAAGAAACTCTCCTACAGAACCTGACCTCTGACCAGGTCGTTCCATTCTACTGTAGGCCCGGTGTACGTTTAGGGGTCCTACATGATTTCTATGTGTAATAGCTTTTGTATAGACTCGCAAGAATGCAAGACATTGGAAAATAAATCATAATGTCTCTCTCTCTCTGTCAGTGTTGATAATATGACGGCGATAGCACTGTGAACATGAATAGGGCATGTTAAAACTTGAATAAAGAAAAACAAACATGGAACTTAAGACGATGATCAATAAGCCGTTCTCCAGCGTCATGAGATATTTACGGATGTTGGCTTTCATTGGAGACGTTTGAGACTTACTTTGTTTGCAGTAAGCTTGTACAGTTTGTTGTGTCAATAAAGTTTATATTACATCTAAACGTTACTTTGGAATGCTCCATTTTTGCATTAGAACAGTTGCTTTTTGCATGGGGAGGGCAATGGGCGATACATGTTGTATTTGCTTGTGCAAGTGTTGCCTTTCTAGTATTAGTTTATAATTGAAAAAAGTTTTAAATAACATGAAATTTAGCTATGTCCCTTTCAATTGTTTATATCAATGCAGAAGAACTATATGTATATACATGGCTATCCTCTGAACAATTACATCAAAATGAGTGAAAATGGGACCCAGGTCACTCAGTTGACCCTTTTTTCTGCTAAGAATGAAGAGGGCCCTGCTTTCCAGCAAAAAGTATGCTGTACAGCCAGCATGAGATGTCTATAAGGGATCGAAAGCCAAGTAGTTAGTGGAGCACTGTCCAGTGTCCATCCATGAAAACTGAGTCATACTGACTCTGAAAACGGCTGCTTTGCTGGAATTGGTGGAAAAGTTTCACACACTTTCACCATTTTGTTATTAAGTGGAAAGCTTGCTTGACACCGTGACTTTCATCCCCTTAATCTTTTCACTTTTGATATTGTGTATGGCCAGTATTCTTGTCCACTTTGAGTACATCTTATCTTTATTTTGTAAAATTTTAATTGGTTCAACCTACCTCACGAAATGATTGAAGAACATTAGCTCCTGTGACTGACAAAATGATGTCAATGTGGTGTATTATAAACAATGGCTCATCTTGAGTGGCATAAGGGAAGCAGGCTAGGTTGTCTGCCACATACAGCAGTATGTCCAGTTGGCACTGAGGAGGAAACAAAGAAATAAATGATCACTTTCTATAGTTAATGAGGCAAAATGCTACGACAGTGTAGCATGATAAGAACATTTATATATATATATAAATGTATATAAACATGGCCTGTATATGAGGCTGATAAATGTCACTGATTGCTTATGCAAGTGCAGCCAGACCAATAATATCAGATGAGGACATTGTTACTATAATGTTAGTAGAGGAAATGCTACATAATATAAATGTACATGTACACAATGTATATCTTTGTGTTTGACAATGTGTTGAATGGTATCTAATTTCCTTGTGTTCAAATGTAAGGATTTTGCATTGTAGGCCTGGTCTTTCATGTCAAATGAGCATGGACAAGTTTATTCACTCAAACCTAATCCAATCCAATCAGATACAATTAGTTTTCTAACAGGAAATAACAGTCCGAGATTATGAAATGGTGCACAGCCCCTTGTGGTACATTTAATGTATTTCCCAGCAAGTCAATATATATATACATGTATATGGCAGTGTCTGGAAGCAGAATTAGGTCAAAGAGACCCTGACTCCTAATTTGGGTGCATAAGGCCTTTCATTGTTGGTGTTAGAAAACTTATCACCAAGGAATTATGTATTTCCATATCAAATGTGCAAATGAGGCCCTTATGTGCATAGTTGCTATCTGTAAATGTTCCACATTCCATGAACTACAAAACACTACACATATTTAAGTCCTATTATGTAAAACACCAGAATTCTTGAATTTCCTCATTAATAATGCAAAGGAAGTCCTTGCATTACTTCAATGTTTTGTATTTTATTGTCTACATCTCTGTTCAAACTATCTACATACCGAATATCATGGAAATTCATCACTCCTTTGTTCAGTTAGCCACCTTAATACTGGTTAACAAAAATGCCCCTGCAGTTCCAGAGCAAGCAGCAAGTGGGCCAAAACTTTCATCACTTCTCCCTTATATCAAAAGCTATCTGAGAAAAATCAAGACCACAGCATGTCCAGGACAAAAGATACAAAAACAGGAAGGTCTCCTGCAGTACAAAGGTTAGTTCTCCTGTAGTGTTCGTGAACTTGAAACATGGATGAGTCACAAAGCTAGTGAATCACAAGTCTGATTGCCGCTGGTTGCCAAGCTGTGAAATCAACTGCCAGTATTTTTGGACATCGCAACACAAGCAGGCACCCCAGGGGATGACAAATTTCTAGTCTTGTCGAGTCACAAAACAAACATGAAACCCGATCCCATCTCATAAAGGCTGCCGGTGACCACTCAGGATATAACTGTATGAAATTTCTGTCTGGTTTCTGAGGAATTTCTGACCTGCTGGTCAAAATTGTTTGCACCTTCGGAGTTCAACTGGATACAAATGTACATGTAGTAGCAGGACACATTTTTCTTGACTATAGCTTCTTAACAACTGTGTGTTCAATGTGTTAAACTCACTTTCTCATCATCAAAGAGCTTCAGCAGGGACAAAAGGAGGGCCCTCCGGTGTTGTCGGTTGCATCGCACCAGCGAGTACAGATGTGAGCAAAGGGCTGTTGGAGACCGATTCTCATCTTCTCGCATTCCACGTACTACACAATCTCCACTCTGCAGATCAATAAGATGCACTCAAGTAACTCAAGTCCCATTGCCTTATATCTATCTCAGGTCTAACAGGAAAAAGGAACATCAGCTGACACCCAGAGCAATTTAAAAATATATTGTTCTTACTGTATGAGCAGTATTTCTATTTTGACCTAGATTGCCAAATATTCCTTGTCCAAAACACAAAACCTGAAAGCACACAATGTCTTTACGAAGCTATACAGTCATATCTTCAGAGACATATTATCTTTTTAAAAAGAATTTCCTATATACTACTACCACATGTACTACTGGTATTCTGAGAGGCATGCAAGCGGCTGCTAAACACCCAAGGAGTACTGACACTGCTGACCTTCTGTGCTATCTGCTGCAATTTGAAGGACATCTTTATTCCAGCCAGTGCCTTCATCTGTGGGATATAAGAAGAAACTATCAGTGTATCTTGTCATGTCTCACACATGCAGTGGTGACCCACAGTATTCAGTTTATTGAAAATCAACTTGCATGACATAACGCATGTACATGTACATGTACATGAAATAAGCTGATATTTACAATGCTGCTGTACACATTAATCACAGACAAATTAATGCATGTAAAAAAAACATGTACAAATGAGAATGTCAGTTGCCAGACCAGCCCTCTTGGCTACAGTTAATACATTCTTGGACAGGCTTTAGAGAGTACATATTGGATGTGTGCGTCCCAAGTCGAATCAGATGAGATATAGACACCGAGAAGTTTGAAAGATGTAACCCGCTCAATCTGTTAGCCAGCTACTCTTGGAAGGGGTGGATTTGGCACATTTTCCTTTTTTTCTAGCGCTTATTACAATATCTTTTTTTCTTAACATTCACTGTGAGAAAAAAATCTTCACCCCTTTCAACAACAGAATCGAAGGCCCTAGGGATTGTCCGAGACCCCATCAGTAGTTTTGAGTTGGTGAGGTCATCGGCATATTTGACAGGTATTACAGACTGTGGCAAACACACATCCTGTGAGTTGATACATATTACAAACAAAAAAGGTGACACCCGCCATAACTGTCTGTATGAGGCTTCAATAAACATGAACCCCATTTCACTCTCTGCGCTCTACCTTCCAAGTAATTGCTGATAATTGTCCATAGGGAATGTCTGATACCCATGTCCGCCAAGGTTAGGAGGAGTCGTCCGTGACTGATAGTGTCAAAAGCTCGACTTAAGTCCACTAATAACGCATGTATGTCCAACTTGGGCTTAGCGTTAAGCACCTTATGCCAAGACTGCAGTATGTGAATGAGAGCTGTGACAGTTGATTGTTTAGGAAGAAATCCATGTTGGGATAGGGCCAAACTCGTTACAGTAGTCCTGCAGCAACGCGTCACGTAGAAGACCCTCGAACACTTCAGTTACACAGCTCACCAAAGAGATCTGACGATACTCAACATGAAAGCATGGTCTTGACGTCTTCGGAACGGCTCTGACAACTGCCACTTTCCAAGGCCGCGGGAAGATACAGTACAGGAGTTGAACACGTTGCACATAACTGGGGCAAGGTCCTCGCAGAACTGTTTCAGGATCCACGGTGGAATCTTGTTCGGCCCAGCAGCTTTCCTCACATTCAACTGACGTAGTTTCAACTAAATCTGACCAATGGAAATGAGTGGAAGAGCATTTTGAGATAAGTTGTGCTCCACACGCTGAATCCTTTTCCCCCTCCATACCAATGAGTGCTTTGATTGACTTGAACCATTGACCAGAATTGGAATACTTTAGCTTATCGACTTCACGCTTGTAGTACCTACGTTTGCCATTTTGAACATGCTTCACAACAGCATTCCGCAGCTTTGAGTAAGTTGCTGTATCACCAGAGCAGAAAGCCTGCTGCCTTGCTGCAATTAGACCCTTTATTTTAACAATCATCCACAATTTGTCGTTGTCTGTGAATTTGATCCTTTTTATGGGAACAGTTTTGTCCAAAATCACTCCAAGGATTGTTGTTAGGGAAGCGGTTTTGCTTTTGGGATCAGGTACTTTGTACACAGGTGAGAAATCTGTTGTATTCAACAACAGACCCAATTGCCTCATACCTTCATGTGTGCAGCGTCTACAGGTGTTATAACAAGGTTTAGTTGGCCAAGCTCCTGATGACCACAAAAGAGCCTGATGGTCAGAGGACCCAATCTGAGGCAGATGGATAGGAGGCAGGTACATACTGCGAAGGTTTTTGATCATTTAGTCTAGTTGGTTGTCACCCCTGGAGGCCATAGTGATGACTTGCCTTAACCCATATCATAAGCAAAGTCATTGGTACTTGTACTTGGTAGGGAGTCAGGGCCAGTCAGGTAACTACATTCATTTTCTTAACATTTCTTGATACAGTCGGATTCATGCCACATAACAAGTACAATCAATAATACTAGTGGATTTTTCACAGTTAGTGCATTCCAACAATCTTAGACTTTTAAAGCTATTTCCAGACTTTAACTTGCATCATAAGTTTGAAAAGTGTTGGGTACAGTGATGCTCATAAAAGACACAGGATACTTGGCTGCACAGTTACATTAATGACTTACTGGTCCCTGTACAATACTACTTTCAGTATGTTCAGTACTGAAGTTTTATTCAATTTGGATCAGCTACAGTAAATGAATAATCTAACATACTTAATAAAAAGCTGTGGAATAAAAAAGAAAACTGACTGTAATACAGAACAGGAAAACTTACATGAATGAAGCCAGTGTACTTGTGGTCAATCTCACTGAGCTGCTGGTCAGCTTTGTTCCTCACCATCATTTCCTCATCTGTTCCCATAGCAACCAGATATGGAACACACTGCATGGCCATGAAAGTTAGTTAGATTTGCACCCTATATCCACTAACAAGTAACAGTATGTGATATTTTCTCTCACTGAAATTCAATTGAAAGTATATGACAGAGGAAGCAAAGAACATTAACAAGATGAAATTTTCCTCTGCCTTTAAAGGCACCCAGAGCATTTTATGAGACTTAATGAAATAGACAATCAATGCCACTGTTAACCACATTTGCGTTCAGATTTCTTATCAAAAGTGCGCAAAAACGGCACAAAAATAATCTACATGGTGATCTTTTAGTTTCACGCGCCAACTGTAAATACTGTAGATACCATAGCTCCGCCCACCTCCGTCAAAACGTAGAAATGCAAAATTCGAACATAAAAGTGCAAAGATTTGACGGACATGAAGTCACTCTCTCATTGGTCGAACCGCTAATTGTGATGGACAGTCAGGATCAGTCTATTAGGGCTTGGATTTTCTATCAGTTCTCACCACACAACGACATCGTATCTTTGCTTATCTAATTTCGATATGTAATGGTATACTGTTATTGAAACTTACTATGTGTAGGAATTGCTAGAAATTTGAGTTTTTTAATAAAGTTTCAATCCTCATAAAATGCTCTGGGTGCCTTTAATACGAATCTCTCTCAGTCTAGATAGGACACAAGACATGTTACCTGGACAGGATGTACCAAGCCTTGTTTCAGCACTAGAACAATAACATGGAGGGCAGCCATGCGCACTGAAGTCTGTGAGTGGAAAAATGTCTCCATGACATGCTTCAGGTAGATCTGCATGATGCTGCTGCCCATGCTGTGAAGAATAGGTAATTTAGTACTGTAATGCATCATCTAAATGAGCTAGTAATTTGCAGCTAAAAGAGTCCTTTTGAGTTTAGTAACTTCATCATCTTACATCCTACTCCCCAAGCAGAGGAGTGGGTCCGGCTAGTTTTTGATATGGGGGAGGTTTGGGGGGGGGGGGGCAAACCTATCTAATTCCGTTAAAGAAAGGTGGCAGTGATCCTCCCGGGAACCTTTAAATTATCATTACGGTCAACCGTTTATTGCACAGGATTATCACAAGTGCAGAGCTACATTCGATCGGCCGCGCTCGCTGCCCGCTAACTGCCTATTCATGCGATCGACCTCTGATGACCGCACGCCAGGATGACAGCATCATAACATACATATCTATTGAATACTAGTACTTGAAAATGAATACAATACAATCATGCACAGATAGAACATATGAAATAAATACATACAAATTCTGTAAATGTTTTATGGAACACAGTTCTGCCCTAATGGCAGCATTGAACAAAATCAAGGCATTACCCTGAAGAGACATCTCCCATTTCCTTCAGATCCTCTTTCTTAGCATTCTTGCTCCCTGCAAAAGACAAAATTGCACAAAACAACAGGTTACTGGTAATGGTAATTTTTGAATGGTCCAATGGAAAATACTGAAGGCATAGTAAAAGAACGGTTATGACTTTCCAAATTTGTAAATGGATCACAGATGCAGGGCTCCTTTGATCTGAAGACAATATCATGTACAAATATATCTGTACTAGTGCAGGTTAACAATCAAAATCACGGTATTCATCCGCGACCTACAGAGTCTATGACAAAGGTTTAAAGTACAGCTTTGAGACTGTATCAATTGGATCTTGAAGCTCTCGCAGTTGAGTTAGTGTATACGTGCGCCTTATCATGCAACTTCCTTTCGGAGTGAGCCGGCTGCAATTTCGTTGACCTCCGCTGGAAGCCAATTAAAGAGGGCCTCAAACGCCAATAAACAGAAGATTATAGAAGATTATCTCCTAAAGTTAAACATGCTCGTTTATCGTATTTCAATCACATCAATGTCAGTCACTTTAGGTGAAATACTATGTTCTGCTACCTCAAGTGCATCAGATAGATTTTACCTACAGTTGTACATCACCCCCCCCCCTCTGATGTGTGAAGGCTTTTTAAGTTTGAGGTTTGAATACGACATTCTGAGGTATTAACTTCTTGTCATTTCAGTATCTAGAGTTGTTGGCCCTTTTAAAACTCTTGTTACATTTTCCCTGACCAGATAATGTTTCAACCAAACAGCAATATATTCTGATGACTATGTACAAGTCTTTGAGTGTGATCATACGGAAGTACATTGTAGCTCGTACTCACATTCAGCATCTGCCACCCTAAGCTTGGCATCCTCTTCTGTTAGGTAGTTCTGTAGATTCCTAAGAACCTGTAATATTACAAATATTTGGTAAGTAAACTGAACCAATGTTGCCAGGCACGGCCACATACACGTAGTTCCATAGCAGTTTCCTTTTCATCCTTTTCCTTATTAACCTCCTAATTTCCTTCCATACCCAAACTGATGAATTTTGGGGCTTGCACCTGCACCAGTCCATTTTAGAACTTACAAATCGTACCATGGATGCATGTGCATGAGGGAAATTGGGAAACGTTAATTGATATCATTGAAAATGTGCAAGTGTCTATTTCAAAATCAAAAACCACCCCTCTTGTCAAAGGTATAATGTACATTGTACATGTATTCCATACTGCTGGTGCGCATGTGTACATGAAGTTTGTTGCCTGAAGCCAAATAATCCAGTTTGAGGGGAGTACTTGTATCACCAAATCAAGCATTAATTCCTATGTTCCTCTTGTAAAAACTCTACTCACCTGACATTTAAGTTTAACAGATGAATTTTCCATCAGAAGCCTGTGATACATCTTGGTCATCTGACTTCCCATCATCACATCTGGATGTTGAATGGAAAGGAAGCCTGTAATAGACCAAAACATGAATGCTTCACAATCGGCAGAGGACTTGAAGTTCACTATTTGGAAAAAATACTGTCATGTGTACAGCTTTTTCTCACTACCATACAAACTGTACCCTAATTGGCAATGATTGATACATAATCAATGCATTATTTTTCCACCTCTGTTCTGTAAGGGAAAAGCGAATATGATGATGCAAATATGGTACTGGTAGTAGTATTTTGCAAAATGTTATTGCTTTCACTCCTTATTGGGATGAACCATGTATTGATAATCAACAACATTCCTCTCTATGCAAGTCTTCATCTATAGAACGAATTTCTCCACAGCCTCCACTTGCATCGCTCAAAATGCAAGTCAAACGCTACCTGGTGTTGGGCAATAGATCCACAGTAGAATCCAAGACAAATTGATTGTATTGTCATATTTTCGCACAAGGCAATCTTCAAAACGGTAATCTGATATGGGGAAGCATATACAAGCACTTGGGATGTCACACACTTTGGCCAATCTTGCATCTAGTCAAATCTGGCCAGCCAACTACCTGGTGCAGCAAAGCCACATAAAAACGTTCCATCCAATTTTACATAGCTATATATATAGTGATGACCCTCTGATAGCAAACCAGCAAACCCTTTTTTGCAGTACCGATGGGGAATTCATACCTTAATCAATAACCAAAATCGATGATGACTGCTTCATACACAAAGGAATATCAGTGAAGCACATCAGTATTGTTTTCAGTACAAATTGAACCACTGGGAATGCTGACATAAAAATCTGGAAGACCTTTTTTGTAACTCAAGAACACACAAATTGACCACATCTAATTGTCAGACAAACGAGGCTCTAAACAATTGAATTCAGCTTATTGAAACTATTTACATAACACTATGTAGTCTCTAAACTGTGGGCATCTCCTGTAGAATTCAGGAGTGTATTGCACTGTGATGCAAAAGATGTTCTTTAACAAGAGGTTAAGTGGGCTTCACCTATCTATTCTGAACTGAATATGTTATGATCTTTTCCTTACTCAGGGCTCCAGACTAACTTTTAGACCTAGGAGCACTGTGTTCCTAACTCAAACAAGTGCTTTTCAAAAAAGCTGGCGTTTTGTCTACGTTTATGAGTGTGAATTGTCTTTTCCCTTTTCTTGAAGTAAAATCTGCCAGAGAAAGTCACTCAAGGGCTGTTGAGTCTATAAAAAAAATTGTCATTTTGGGAAAGGAGTACTGTTTTAATAGAGAAAGGCAGATTGGGGAAAGCAATTTTGAAGTTACGGCACTTAACTTAAGTGCTTTTGAAAAAGCTGGTCTTGGCCTACAACTTGTACTTATTTCTAAAATGTACAATAGGCTCATTATAAAAGCTATCAATGTAATTATGTACATAGCACGCAATAAAACATAAAATTTGAAAAAGCACCATTGAATCATCAGCACTATGGTAATTAAGTGAAATAGAAGTTCATAACAGCTAAGGTTCTATCTAAAATGACTACCAAATGTCAAACAAGTGTTTAAACCAATTAACAGCTACCTCATCCCTATTATTCTGGTTTCCGCATTTGCAACATTTCTTCCTTATTTTCCTGGATAATTTTGCTAAAATTGATGAAAATTCCCATATTTTTGTGCCGAGCGGCGTCACTTTCCACGTCCGTGTTGTCTGAATGAAGTCGATACTGAACAATGGAGCATTTGCTTCTGTAACAAAGGATCGCGCTGTTTTGCAAACAACATCAAGAGCCCCTGTTTACATCGGGAATAGAAGTTTAGTGGCGAGTGTTTTGCAAGAATCATCTTACCGCGCATAGGAGCCGCTGCACGGTATTTTCCATTACAATGAACAGAAAAATTTGAATGCCAGGTTTGGAAGCTATGAAGTCCTGTTCATAAGACAAAGGCCTTGTATATATTAAATAAATATTTAAAAATAACAAGTATAAAATATTTATTTATTAATAAGAATAATAAAAAAATGATATTTATAAATATGATATTGATAGATTAATATAATATTAATATATATTTTTGATATTTAATATCTAAAAAGAAAAAAAATCCATGCATGGACTCGATCCCGGATCCTCCGGATCCGAAGTACTACGACGTTACCAGTTGAGCTATGTTGTAGTGTGGAGTATGCGGCTCTGTACATAATGGTTTAACCTCACTACATGGTATCATTTATGTCGATTTTTGGTCGTTTTCTTGACAAAATCATTTTTTTTCTTCTGCAATCTTGTGGTATAGATGTAATATGGTCAGTTTTCAGGATATCAAAGTCCGAAACCACAATGCAATGATATTTCCGAACAGTTCTAGCAGTTACATGCGGTCGCCCTCCTATGTGTCATGCAAATCAAGCCTGCCTGCCTTTTCTTGCTCCCTTGCCATATAAGGCAACGGCTATACAAGAATTTTGGAACGTATTGCCCTATAAGGTCATATGGTGTGCGACACAGTGTTGAACCAAACAGCATGCATGCATGCATCGTCTATGCTTCACTCTATGATCGAAGGTAAGAGCCAAGACATTGCGTTTCGGCGCGAAGGCGCCAAAACGCAAAAAGTTAGGAGCACCAGTAAAAATCTAGGAGCACCACAACAAAAAGTTGAAAGAACAAGCAAAGTCTTGGTCATACCAAGTAATACTCCTATTAATAGCATTAATCAATGTTAATAACAGGGAATAAAGTATTTCAATAGATCATAAAAGATAAAAGCCTACATTTGGCAATTCAATTCATTCAACACCTTCCTACATGTTAAATGATACTAATATGAGGGATTTTTAGAAAAATTGGGCGTAGGTTACCCGGCTGGCCCCTATCCGGGGGCCACGGTGCCTCAAGTTCAACAAGTGAAAAAATACACAATCATATGGTACTTTCAACTTGGAACAAGGCAGGTGATGATTCACATGACCATTTGCGATCACATTGAAATGAGATAAGCTTGAGTGATATGTTGGGATTTTCAAAAAAAATTGGCCATAGGTTCCCGGGCTGACCCCTATCCGGGGGCCACGGTGACTCAAGTTCAACAAGTTGAAAAATACACAATGGTATTTTTTACTTGGAACAAGGCAAGTAATGATTCACATAACATTAAATGATAGATAAATAGATAACTCTAAAACTTATCTATTGGTTTCATGACCAAAACAAATGAAGTCAAATTCCATAATTTGAAACTTCACTGCTGGCATCAAGTTCAACATTTTTACAGGCATTTTTTTAACCCCCATCCTCTGTCTACAAACAATCCAAAATACTTTAATATCCTTGAAATTCTTGCTCAATAGTATCAAAAATAATCTGTTTGTGCCGGCCCAGCCAAATATCTTCGGTTCCTTTGAAACGCGCAGTTTAAATTTCGAGCGTCAGGACCGCGCAGCGCGGTCATCCAATGACAGGCCGACCGCATGGAAAAAGCTTTGTGATTCATTTTAGACCGCAGCAAAACGAAAATAGCACCATAATGATGGGCACATCATGAGCTTTAAAATGATACCAGTAACAAAAATAAAATTTAATATTTGTGGGGATAAAACTCCACTTGAATTGATTCATTGATTTTTGATTGTAAAAATCATTGATTTAACAGGTGTAAAATGACAGCAGGAAACGGGCCTGTCATTCTGCTGCGGTCTGAAAAGATCATGGCGGCCGTCGAGAAGCGCACGGCCGCTAGCGCTCACTTTCATCGGCAAAGTTCTGGCGTTTGAAACATTTTACAAATCAAACAAATACATCACAAAGGAGAAAAACTTATATCCTTTATTTCTATGGGTAATTTTGCCACAAGGAACGGATAGTTTTTGTACCGCGGGCGTGGGAACATGATAGAAAATTCACCGACGAATTTCGCGGTAGGGTTGGAATACCTAAATATTTTCAGCTTACCGCTTAGTTCTGCAGCAATTATCCTGCCGCAAGTCTGAATTTTTTATTGTCGCACCGTGCGACCGTGATTTTAAATCTAGTCGCATTCTAAAAAATACGGTCGCATATGCGACTAATCCGGTCGCACTCACGTGCGCTGTTACTTACACTCTATTTCATAAATATTATGTTTCTTTCATCATCATCATTTCGGGCGTGTTGCCCGGACTAAGTCCCCCCCCCCCCCTCTCGTTTCTTTCCTTGGACATTATGCCTGCTCTGGCACAGCAATCAGGAGGCAAGCATGACCATGGACTATTAGAATACCTTGCTAAAAAGCCTGATAAAAATATCAACTGTCACACAGAAAATCATTCCATATTCTATAACTTTGGTTAAGGTTTCCGAAGCCATATTCACCTAGTCCTGTCAGGGCCTTGTGCTTCACTTCCTCTTCAGGATGGTCCATAAAGTACATCAGCACCTCAAACACTCTGTCCTTGATACAGACCTGCAAGTTGAAAGCAATGCCACTGAATCATCATGCACACACAACCAACCCAACAGGTAAGGCCACATCCATACATTCTAGGACATTAATGGCAGGGAAGAAAACATGGGTCAAAACTAATCAGCACATCACTTTTGGGTGAAAACCGTCAGAGCTTTTTGGTGCAAACTGACTTTGGCCTTGAACCTTGAATGTGATACACTTGAACTCTTTGCCCCAGATTGACCTTTCATGCATTCTGTTGGTGGTGATGCAACATGTATGCCTCACAAGCCAGGTTACTGTGAAAATGTCAGTGTTCAGATTTTCCTTACAACTATTCTAATGATTTTCCCTCTCTGACAATATCAGTCATTTTTTTGTCTAATCTTTAGCTGATGTGGCTGCTGAGAAGATCAGTGGGAAGGTTCATGATGGGGCTAATTCCATGTGAAAATGCCCACTTTAGCACATCACTTTTATCATAGTTTTAACGGGAAAATACATTTCCCCCTAGAATTCATTAAAGAGGCTAAAAAAAACTGGAACTCTGTTGTTCTCATAGCTGAAGGGATAGCCTTCATTAAAAAAAAACTAAAAAATTATTTTTTTGCTTCAAAAGTATTTTCTGGAAGAGAAGGTCGCTAGAAACTTAGGGGAGTGCCCCACTAACCATTGCTCCTTCTACATCAATAAAGGCCCTGGGGCACAATCCTTCAGAAACATTTTGTGCACACAGGCCAAATGAAGGCAAATCTTACTCATTACTAGCGATTTACCTGCATACTCTGACACTATAAGTATAACATTTGACTAACCACCATGGCTATTCACTATGTATGCGAGTCCTAAATAAAATAGACTGAGGTGAACCTTATCTATAACATACCTTTGTCTGTCCCTTCATCTTGCGATCAAAGTCAAAATGTTTACACAGCAGACCAACAGTGAAGAGTGATCTCAGCAGCGTAGGGCGGTTCTGCAGCAGGGCCTGACTCTCAGGGTCCGCACTGCAATCCTCCTTCAACTTACCCAACACCCCTGTAGGAAACATTTCCAATTCATCAAAATACACCAGGAAAACATCTTTAGGCCCTGTTCATCAAGCAAAATGGTTTGATTCGTTTTGGCTGCATTCCTTCACGGCCTTGGAAATTTCTTTGTACACCTCCTGGTTCCGATGTATGCCACCGAGTTTCCTCTAGATCTCCTGATTTCCCAGAATATATAGCAGGACTCCCAGGTTTCCTCAGTCTACTCAATCAGAACTCGAGTTGGCAGCCACATCAACAAGATTTTACGATTAAAATTGCGACGGTAATATGTCATTGACAGCTAAAAACTTGCCCACGTACCCAGTGTATGACGTCATAAGCATGGAGGCAAAAAGTTTTTACACCGCTTTTGCGTTCATGATGTCAATTCCCCGAAACCATTTTATGCTGAACCGTTCCAGACCACCTTGGGAGGTGGTTAAGAATCAAACAGAATGAAACTGAAATGGAGTATTCATGTTCACAAATAATTTGATTTATTCTTGACGAGAATGGTTCGAACTGTTTTGATTTTTGCATCATGAATGGGGCCTTCCTAACACCATTTCAGCTTTGAAAAGACTGTAAAAGGCTGCAGAAAAAAGGTTCTTTCTTTAACCGTAGTGTACATGTACATGTTCAGTCTTGATAAGTAACTCAAGAACAGTTGATAATTGTATAATTTAACACTTGAAACTGCAAATACATTTTGTATGCTCACCAAAATACTTCTGGAAGCAGTCCCAGACAAGCTTGATGTTATGGGTTACATTGTTGACAACAGCTGCAAGGCAACTTACACATGCTTGAAGAATCTGGAACAAAAATGTATCACAATCATGTAACAACTTTGTGTCATAAACTTACACTCTACATGTACATCCAAGACATGTACATGCACAGTGAAGGAAGATGGATGATTTACGATGATGTATGTCAACAAACAACCATGTCAAGATGTAAAACATTTACAACATTTTGTAACACGGAAAAAAAGGGTCCTAAAATCGGTTGTTAAAAAGCCAAAGATACCTGTAAATATCTCTGACTTCTTATCTTTGGCATTTACTTGATTAGGTCTCTTCACTAGGTGAATCGCCTGCGTCAGGATGAGTCTGCGTCTTTGGCATTTAAGTTTCCTTCTTATTAAATATGTCTTTAAAAGGCCCAGTGTATAGTACAGGTCACAAAATATGCATGAAGATTTGCAAATCGTTGCACAGAACAAACTCCAGAAGTGCTGAAAATTTTACACTGAAGTGAGTCAGTGTGCCCTTCCACGGAGGGAATCTTACAAAAGATTTTGGTCATTAATAGGGGTGGGTATTTTTTGCTGGACTAAAAAAAACGGTATTTTCTTAAGGAAATACAAAGTAGCAGATTTAGCGTGGTTACTCTTTTGAAGACGTATAATAAGCTGTGTATCGTATCTAAAAATACTTAAAGGATAAGTCAACAGATGGCAAGGCGTGTATACTTAGTTTTGAGACAAAAAGTGCCTACCTAAACAATTATATCGGTCCAGACTTTTAGATTTACACCCGAAGTAAAAATGACACCCAAACAAACCATAAATTCGTTAATCGATATTTGTTTCCTTCTTGTGTGCCCATGCATAGTCAGCTTATTCTACTTAATAATATATACATTTTGTTTTAATACTTTAATGATAATGAATTTTTTGTACCAGTACCCACCCCGAGTCATTAATGAGCAACTTAATTTTCATGAGACTTTGTTTCAGGACTAATTTCGAGTTTGTTTTAGGGCTAATACCATTATCATCCATCCTTGAAAATGAAATAATCATTGATATTGCATTATAATTGGATATGTCTACTGGTGGTGACCCTAAATAAGCTACTTGCACTGAACCAGGTGTTAATTGCAAAAATTACTTGCACCTCTCCAATCTTACATGAATAAAGAGGTGCATGCACATTGTAATTTGAGCCCTGTTAAGTCACACCCTCTGATGTCAGTGACTGCTGAGTTTTATGAGTATGCTCTGCCATTGGGGCTACGAGAAGTCTGTTCAATCTAACAGCACATACTATTTCCAAAATGGCCATCTCCATACCGTCCCACAGACCAGCAGTTCATGTTTGACTTTGTTTGTACATTTTCTCTGGCATTTTCCATAACATAAACAAATTGGGTGTGATATCTTTTAGCACCCACAGCACAGATAATCTGCATATGAAAAGTGGCATATTTCTGCATAAACTATGTGACTGTTGCAGAGGTGTTCCGGATATCCAGATGCTTTTGCGAAACTTGATGCATATTTTGTTAGATGTACTGTACACATGCCGCTATGAATGCATAAAAATACACACAAGGAGAGTTGTTTTTGGACTCCTTTTGACCCACCACCTAGCCAATGTTGCCTGATTAATCCTTAGACATCGCCATAATAAATGTTATTGTTCAAGACATATTTGGCAATCAAACAAAAGCTTTGCATGTATCATGTGTACAAAATTGTAAACATACCATCATGCCATGTTTTATGATAAGCTTCATAAGATCCTCTTCCAGGGAGGCCAAAAAGACTTCACTGGGGTGCTCCATCAGCGGAACCACAAGCTGCAGAATCCTGGCTACGTTATGGAGCACAAGGTAGTCTCCCTGGGTCTGTGAAAACACACAAAGGGTATACATGTACAAGTACAGTAACGATAATCTTAGACCTACTAGTGTTATGGACAACACTTTATAATCCTAAAATTCTGAGCACAAAATTAGTTTCTTTCAGGTGTCCTGATCAGTGTAGATAGCACTACATATCCCCCACTAAATATGCATATGTACAAGTATGACGTTTCATATTTAAGCAAAATAGTGTTACCAGAGTTAAAAACAAAAACTGGCTTGTTAAGTTGGCTGCAAAAGGGTGACTTATATGTACATGTAACAAGGAGTCGCGGTCAAACTTAGTCAGGTGACCACCTCCCAAAGGCAACAAACTGCCCAAGGCTCTTTCTCATTCCCTTGAAATTTCCCCATAAACACATTCAAGTAAAAGGACTGCACCTGACTAACATAACTGAGACCAGCACGATTTTGCAACTACAACATGTACAGTATGTGTTACTGCCAGAAATGACCATTCGATTTACTACATTGTAGCATGTGGCCACAGTAACATTTTCTAATCTTAATAGAAAATTAAGGGCTCAAACCAGACAGGATAATTTGCTGTCATTATGTAACAAGTTGTTTGCTGTGTCCCTGTTGGCAACTTATGTTTTCCACATTGTTGCACTAATATTTCTTATTAACAGTTCAAAAGTCGTAATCAATTGCATGTCTGTTAGTGGGTCAGATATTACAAAACAACTTAAGAACAGAAACATTATTCACATGGTAAAAAGGGAATCAGCTTCACGGAAAACTAGTCACAGTGAACAAAATTCTCTTTGCACATGGTGGGTTCTTTTTCGTGCTCGAGGTGTGGATCTCTTCAAACACAGGACCTTCATTTAACGTCCTATCCGAGGGAAATCCCTAACTGAAGCTAGGTATTAATTTTCACCTCAGTGAAGTGAGGAAATTCTTTTTAAGTTTTTCCTAAGGGCACAACGTCGGGACAAATCAGGGGACCCCAGATTCGAACCCAGGACCGGGAATAAACAAAATGCAGCAGAAATTTTACCGTGTCAATTCACAATGTCTTAACATTCAATATCGGAAGATACGCCAGGGGCACGCTCTCTCACCCATGTTCTGGCAGTAACCTGTCTAGCGACTACTTTTGCTCAGTCGTTGTCAGGTCTGACTGTACATTGTCCATGCACAAAGTAATAAAGTAGGGAAAGCATTACGTACACTACACTGCGTGGACAGGTATGGCTGGAGAGTCATGGCATGATCAACAAGTAACTCAGGTCGAACTTTACTGAACAGGTACAGCGTCTGCAGGGAAGACACAAGACGATGGCTGCTTGTCCTGTTCTCTACTGTCTCTGCAGGGAAAAAACAAGAGTTGAGTTATTTTAAGTGTAGTGGATCATACAGAAATGTTAAATCGCAGTACATTGTCCTGTGCAAATGATGAATGTGATGTTTTGTGCTAGATTGTACAACATTTCTGAGTTTGACGAGAATCGAAGTGAAGCATTTGATATTATTTTGAAGAGGGAAGAAAGGCAGAGTGACCAGGGGTCAAAGGTTTAACCTTATTTAGCTGCTCTTCATACCAGTCAATTTTTTGCCCAAAGTGGTCTTATTTGCCAGTGACAATGTAAGTATGGATGTCGCCAGGTGAATTCTACAAATATTCTAGAAATCAATGCTTTGAGACATTCATTTAAAAAATGGTGAACTACTCTTAGACTACCTTTTCAAGCAATTTGCCATTTCTAAAAGTTAAACTTGAAAATTGGTGCGGACATATTGTCTACAAATTACATTGACACTTCCATTTTTTCAGGATAACCACCATCCTATGATGTATGAAATCTGCCCCCCATGTAAACTTTTTGCATTATTGGATGCACAATGAAGTGTACTTAAAATCACATACAATTACCAGTTGACAACATGAAAAGACACATGCATCAGACCAAGGAGCTTAAATACAGAAGGAGGAAGGACACAATTATCACCCCGCTGCGCGCTATTGTACTGACCCGCCAAACCACAGGGCGATCTATTGTTTCCGCCCTCCGGTGGCGTCCCTTTCTGCTGGCAAGTTCTTCTCGGGCATTGGCGGCAAAACCATTCAAACTCTATGCTAATGAGCCCGATTGTGACGTCATGCCCTCCGATACTTGTCGAGAAGCGCCCGAGCTATTACCGAGATACCAGCAGTTTCTGGGGATTTCCTTATTTGGAAAGCGAATGTGACCTGCGCAGACGGCATTATCGCCGAGAGGGGACGATGGCAGACATTTTGATACCTGTTTTGGCGCTGTACGACAAAGATGGGTGTGTTTACAGGCATTTTTGTGGATTTTTCAGGTCAAAAATATGAAAAATATTCTGCGTTAGATGCCTTTATAAATACATTATGACTGTTTCCCCCCCCCCCCAAACCGACAGATTTTCAGGATAGTACATGTACATAGCTTTGGTGTTCCATTGTAATATTTTGTGTTGTTGGACTCCATTGAGTTTCCCTGGACTCATCGCATGACTTTTGCATTATTTGTTTTGTAAGTCTGGTCTCGGTGGATATCATTCGTAGTCATGAGCAGGATTTGGAGCAAGTATTAGCCACAGGAAAGTTTACACTCAGTATTATAATCGTAATGCCACAAGGAAATGTGCACAAACATTGAATCAAAACAAGGAGGTTAAATAGAGATAACCTCCACGCTTCTCAGTTTTATTTATTTATTCCATCGTAGACAAACTGTGTTTATAATTATGTCTATCCGTCCTGCGTTCTTGTACTGTACCGGTATACTGCACTCACTGCACACATATTTTCCCTGGCCGCTGGCGGCAACGAGGTTTGTATTAATTTTGCTCCATGGGATTGTCGCTATCTCTACACGCTTCTTCGCGCTCTATTTCACTAAAATCGTCCTTGAAATCGCTGAAATCAAAGTCAAAATCGTCATCTACTGGGCGAGCCATCTTGAAAACTGACCGTGACAAAGACTCACGCCAGTGCGGGCAATGCAAATTGGAGGCAATTAGCACCTTGACGTGAAGTTGTTGAAACGTACTCTCCTAAAAGAAGGCCAATCCTGTCCTTCCTCCTTCTGTATTTAACCTCCTTGATCAGACAGATTAAATGACTAACCTGCAGTTTTTTCCTCCAGACTGAGCACATTCTGCACCAAACAGTTAGTGATCTGAACACACGCTCTGCTGGCAGGTTTGTAGGAGGTGTTCTCTTCTGCCTTTAACAGCTACAGAGAACGGGAGAGAAATAACTGAGAACAGACCAAATTAAAGATGAGTCTACTGGTGGTAAATACTGTATGCCATAATATGGTTTGAATAATAAGGAAATGCAAGCAACTATACCCTAAATCCCTTCCTGATGCAAACACTAGACTGTTCCCAAATGACCAAAGTGCAAAAATGTAACATTCCAAAATATACCCTCTCCAAAAAGGGATTGGAAAAAATCCCTACTTACTGTCTACATGTTACTTACATTAGTCAGCAACTGTTCAAACCAGTCATATCCTGTTTCCTTGCAGGCATCAACCTGTGGAGATGGTAATGGCAACTCATCAATGCATGTTGTAAATGTGAGGGATGACCAGTGCATGTAGCCTCCTAAAAGAAATACACACAGCTAAACAAGTGTGGTGAAAAAGCCTTTGTTGAATACAATGGTGGCAGATTATCATTCCTTTTAAACAAGCCAATTCAAACGGTTGTGACAGGAACCTTCAGAAATACTCCGTATTTTTTCCACCGACAGAAAGAAAAAATCCAAAACAACTGTGTAGTAAACTAGATAATACAAAACTCATTATCCTTACCACATCAGTAATGTTGATGACTTTCCGAAAAAGGCTCTCCTCATCAGATGACTTGACAGGTGAGAACCACATTTGCTGAAATACGTCATTCACCAGTTTCTGGAAGTAAAGCACATGTTTTGAGTCTCTGACGGTTTCATTGGACAGTTGAATTGATCTATCTTCTAATTCAAAGGTCAAGTAGAACACAGAACAATCATTATGACTCCTGCTGAACAAATTGGTTGGCAGTAGTCTCATCACACCGTGTTATTCACACCTTGTACCGGTAGACTGTACCAGAGCAATGGCATCATTGGGCTATTGACATTCAAAAAGCGGCGGCCTAAATGGTACAAAAATGAGGCTAGTGCGGCAGACAATTCTTTTCTAGAAAAAAAACCGACCTTCTCAGCAAAGGTAATAATTGCGATAGTTTCTGTGCAGTTTTCAGCGTGTTATGTACCATGTATTATATTTATTACTTAGAGTGGACGTCTGGCTGAGCCGCAAACGATGATGACATCCTTCCAGTAAAGTCAGTGGTGCAGGTCAAATTTATGTGGTGCAGGTAATTATCTTCGCCGAGTACTTGTACTCGGAGAAGATTATGTTTTCGGTTGAAAAATCTGTTGGGTGGGTCTGTATGTATGTCAGGAGCATAACTCAAGAAAGCTTCAATGAATCTTTATGATTTTTGGTAGGTGTGTAGTGGCTGTGCAAAGGAAGGTCAAGTTCGAAAATGGTTCACCTTGCGTTATTTAACAGTACTGCAGCGGACTTTTAACTTTTTTTGTGATTGTATGTAGGCAAAAAAAGTTACGGAAACGTTGATGGATCTTCATGATTTTTTGTAGGTGTGTAGATGTTGTGGAAACGGAGGTCAAGTTCAAAAATGGTTCCCCTGGCATTTTCCGTCGGCATTGCAGCAGGCTTTGTGTGGATGTGTATTTGTATGTCGCCAGCATAACTCGAGAAGCTGTTGATGGATCTGTATGATATTTAGTGGATGGGTAGGGTTTACAGAAAGGAAGGTCAAGTTCGATAATGGGCCTTCTAGCGGTTACCTAAGGTACTGTAGCGGAGCTTCAAATTTTGGGGCATATTTTCTGAAAGTGCTATGGTCATGATTTTTGTGTGGTAGATACTTCATGCCGCAGGAAGTAAGTTCTGTAAATTTTGGCCCCCTAGCGGCTTGTTTAGAACTGAAGTGGGTGTTTTTGTTTTAACATTCGGACATGAATAACTTGAGAAAGGGTCGACAGAACGTCGTGATGTTTGGTATGTAGAGAGCTGAGATGGTACTTTACATAATCAATGACTGATTATGCAAATCAGTAGCTAATTTGCATAATTAGTAAGGAAACTTTGTTAACCCGCTGTATTTCATAATGGGACATGGGGCAGTGTCAGGTCAGATGGCCTTGCATAAACGTACATGTAGGTCAGAAAAATAAACAAATGGGACACCCACTATTCTCCAAGCAGAGGTGTGGGTCCAGCTGGTTTTTAACGTGTGTGGGTTGAGCTGTTTTTTTACCAAAAAACACATCAAAAAACAGCCAGACCCACTCCTCTGCTTGGAGAGTACACTGCACCAAAACTGCACCACTGCTAGCTAGAAAAGTCACACGTACTATGCCTTTCAAAATGTGTATGATATGGAATAAAGATTAATTGATTCATCTGTATTGACTGTACCATTTCATCATCACTTTCAACTTACAACACTGCAATATTGAACCTTTGTGGCCCATATAATATCAACATACTCATATCTTTTCATAACCAGTTATAACTCATATCAGCACACTAGACACATACACTAGTCCTGTACCATCAAATGATATCTAGACTGGACTCATTCGCCCCATCATAACTTCCAAATGGTATGGTGCATGATCAAATTTGCAGGGGGTGATAAGCATGTAAATACTAATCACTATCCATAATAAGCCTTGATTATTTGGCGAAGATAATGTGTTCGTGGAACTCTAGTTTTGAATGCAAGTGGAAAAAATTTGAGTCCTGATCAAACATACCCATAAACCAATTTTGTTCTGCCGGTGCGCAGTGTGGAGTATATTATTTTGTTTTCCTTCAAAAACCCAACTACAAAGAAATTACATTGAACTGGCCGAAATGCATCTACTTTTAGACTTTGGGAAGCACCTGTCCAGTCTTCAAACAAATAAAATACATGTCATATACACTGTAAAAGTGTATTATGGTACACAATGTGTTTCCTGACAAAGCAGAACTCTACCTTGATACCCTCTTCATCGTTCACTCTTCGTATCATCTTCACACACATCTCTGTGACCTTGGTGAAATCAGGAACCTCTAGACAGATGTCCCTCAGGATCTTGATGACTCTTTTGCGAACACTGATACCTGTATCCTGAGAAGAAATAAAATATACTTCAATACAAGTACTTCCAGGAACTCCTATGAGCCATAAAACATTAAAACAAAAGTAATGGTCAACAACGCACCACAAACAATCCTTCACACTCACGGTTTTGGTCACATTTATGACTGAAAATGATGTCAGAATGAACAATGCAATACAATAGCGCCACAGTTCACGAAAAATATTCTTTGGGAAGCAATAAGTCTAGATGAAGGTTTTACATGTAATACATATAACAATTATATAGTTGCTTTTCAAAAGACGACTTATTCTTGAGCCACTGCATTGTGTTCTGAACTGGTTGTCATGTTCACAGTGACGTGACTGGTAGTCATGACTGGATAACGTATAGAGCTGTCTACAGGTACAGTGTACAATCAATTAGGTACAGGTCCAAAATACCTGAACCCTGGTGGACCGATACTGAACAGGTACCAATTAGTTCAAGCTTGGCTAGGATAACAGGTCAGGGGACGGCCACTTTGACCGATAAAATTACCATGGCAGTGGGCAGAAGCCACATTTATACTTACAATGTAGTGCAGCACAGAAAAACACCTTTGAGTATCTGGAGTCAAATTTTTATGAAAATAATAACTAGCACGATTAAATATTATCAGTTATCATTTCAAACATGCTTTTGGCCATATTGAAAATCAACTATTTTTCTAATAAGTAATCTAGGTACAGGTTCAGGTCCGGACCTGTACCTAAACCTGCGTACCTGTACCTGTACCTAAAATTTGTTTAGGTTCACAGCTACATGTACATGTACCTTGCAACAAGACCTACATTCTGAAGAACGAATTTGTATGATAGAAAACAATGTTCAACTATCAGAAGAAGGGCGTATTTTTGGCACAAAGTGTATAATGCCATACATGTATACTATGTTAACTGCTCTTGTTGTATATAAGGCCACAGCAAGTAAATTTTATGGATGACATCAGTGCGCGCATTGATTTTCGCCTGATTTTGAAATAAAAAAACAAGATTCTTTTTTACCCTTCAGCAATGGTCAACAAACCGAAAATGATACAATAATACACACACACACACACACACACATGTATAAAATCTAAGTTCAGGCCTAGGAAAAAGCCCTAGAAAAAATATGCCGCCCCTAGCCTTCTTTTGGGCGCCGACTGCTGGATAAAAGGGGCGAAAAGTTTTCGATCTGACAACTGAAGGATAAAATTATGGAACACTGTGACATATCGCTGACGAGCTCACGACCGCATCGAAAGGTAAGAGTGCAGCAGAATGTACAGCGTCGGCGATCACAAGCAAGCAGCACCCAATAAGGGTTTGTGAGAAAAAAAATAAGAATCTTAATTTTCATCAATAACGGGAGAAATGTTCATATACAGAAGCTTCGTGTTTTAGAAAGGTCAGCAGTTCGCCAACCCCCGAACCCAAGATGGTGTCGGCGACCAACAACATGTCTCGCCCGATAAGTTTTGCCCACTACGAAGTCATTTTTTGGTGGAATTTATTAAGACACAGGATATGGATAGTAATCTCTGTGAAATCTGACTTTCCGACGCCATGCCCCACGTAATCGTCTTGAAAAGTTCAAACCGAACCAGAAGCTTGCGGTATTCTGTATAAATTCAACTGGGATGCACTACAGAACACCTCCACTGGGGAGCAGTTTGAGATTGAACTAACTTCCTTTTTATTAAAACACATCAATGCTATTCCATAGATTTTTGTCCGTCAAGGTCTTTTTAAAAAAACATTTCCGTCATAGACAGCAAAATCCGATGTCATCACACGCTAGAAAACGGTTGTCATGGGCAGGGATTGTGCTCGGTGCGGTCCCAATTCGTGGCGGTCACGTTGGACAGGTGGTCACCTTGGGCAGGCCCGCTTAATGCTTGTGCCTATGGGGAAAATTTTCGGGACCGAGAAAAAACGGTCACCATGGCCAGGTGGTCGCGTTGAAGAGGTGGTCGCCTAGGCAGGTTTGACTGTACCATGTTTTATCGCTTCAATTCTTCTGACATGCTTTATGGTGTTCAAGTTTGAAAATGTGGATGTCTTGTTTTTTTGCTGGCGCACTAAATTTGGAGTCTGCAGAGGATGCCATCCATAAAATTTACTTGCTGTGGCCTAATCCTTAAATGTGGCACATGTACTTGAGTTTGATTAATTTTTTATGGGGACCTAAAAACATGAGTTTTGGTGGAGAAGTGGTGGCAGTAATCTTTGTCAATTAATCATTGTCAATAAGTAAAAATTTTTAAATATTATGTATCATACATGTTAACCTATAAGTGGCACGTCACAAATATGAAATCTTCATCCTTGTTTCACAATACAGTAGATTCCAATTATTTGTATACCTTTTTTCTGTATATTTCGTATTTCTGTATAGAATTCCAAAACACCAAACCATTTACCATCCACTCAATGGTAAAAGCAATGTATAACTGTATCATCCACAGTCGTATTGTGTAGAATCTTGTCCGATTTTATCGTAAAATGACCCGAAACAATAGGCTAAAGTTTGGGTTTGTATTGTAGTTTCGGGAGCGGGGACGCCGTCTACCATTCGACAATCGCTCTCTTTTGTTTCTTGCTATTGTTCTGCTTTCAAACAGTCGATATCGGTACCTTTGACATACGTTGATCTCATTAAAAACCTGTTTTTCAAGGCTCAAACGACGCGACGAAAGTCAGCGAAACGTTAAGAAAAACAAGATTTTTGCCCAAGCATTTGAGCCTTTACGCTGTGATTTGCCGCGATTTGAGGTTATTTGTGGGCGTATTCGGCGGAGAATGTATTCTTTAAATACTTTTCCCGTGAAAATTCTACTTATGTAGCGTAGATGAATCGTATTTTACAGCGCAATTTCACGTAAAATGTAGCGGCGAAGGCTGGGTGACGCCAGGCAGCCATCTTTGTTTACTCATGTTTACCGCGTGTTCTAAGCGCTGATTGGTTTGCGTCATGAAAACATGTGCTCTGATTGGTTGGCTGCAAGATTTCACGTGATCAACATATGGCGGGAGTTTTTTTTTTGCAGGAGTATCCCACGCAGTGTTTGTGTGTCTTGCTCAAAATCCTATTCGCCCCCCCCCTCCTTCGGTACGTCAATATCACTAGTTCGGGGAGTCGTATAGTTCGGCGAGTCGTATAATTTACGCTGACAAATGGGCTATACAGATATGCGGAATCTACTGTAGATGTTTTTCACTTTTCGTGTTCTGAAAAAAAAAAACTGGCAAAATGACAGCTTTCACGTCCCAACTTTTTCTGTAGCCTTTGTTTTGAATTCAAAGTATGCCTGGAGTAATCATATTTACCAACAACACAAGATTTTTAATTAAATAGCTACAAATGTAAATGTATACACACATTAACGGCTGATTAGGGTACAAGTTTTCAACAGATTTTTAACATGTCATAAAGGACTTTTGCAAAAGTTTTAAACTGATTCTAGACCGGGTTTAAACAAAATTTGCACAGGAAATTGAACATGTTCAAAACCTGTTTGAAATGAGTAGGAAGAGAAGTTGTTTGAGATCTTTACCATAGGTGCGACACTACGCCACCTCACATTCATATCTAGGATAAAAATATGTGGCTGACTTACCAGTATTCTCTCAATGATCATATCGTAGTACTGGGGAATAAGTTCTGTCCTCAGCAGTACAAACTTGCCAACGAGCTCCAAAGCTGCCTCCCGTACAGAAGTAGACTGGTCCATGAATCGCCCATGCACACCTTTCTGCATGTCAGCCTAAAATTAAGAATTGTCTATGAGAATATCAACCAAAAAGAAATGACTAGAGGCTAATAAGTTATGACAGTTCATTGTGGTTACCCTTGCATGCATGAATGACCTTAATGTGAGGGAAATTTCAAGTAACTTCAAAGTTCCTTCATGTTAAGGTCCTTCATTCAAAGTGACCATTCAAACTCTAAGAAGGCTGTTACTGTTACATTGAAAAAACAAACAAGGTTGTACAAGGCATCCATTTTTTTTCTTTTATTTGTTGTGTTGGAATGATAGAATCTTCTATCATATTGTGTTGGAATTCTTATGAATACTCCCGAGATTTATCATGGAAATCTTTTTTTTTTCAAATCTTGATACTTCGAACAATTCTAAAGGACTGCTGTGACATATAAGACTACAACATGTATCTCATTACATTTGGCATGCAGAAATATTAATTGGGAATGTACATGTACATGTACACCTTTTCCCACCCCACTTTGATCACAAAACAGTATTATAGTAGCAAGGATAAAGAACAGTTACCCGAGCTAATATACCAGGATCCACTGCTACCACTGCAGTCAAGCACTTCATAGCACGCGTCCGAACTGCAATCGCATTCTCACTCAGCACTCGTAGAATCTGTACTCAACAGAATGATGCCATACAAAAATTAAATAAATACAAAATAAATTTTAGAATTTAAGTCCAGGCGTCTGTCTGCAACTCCATTCACCCATTGTCCAAACGGAGCAATTTTGCCTTACTGGCCTGGTGTGGGTAGGTATATTATATACACTCAACACAAAAAGTTTGGAAACATGAATTTGTTCATTCATATCATTCTCCATTATTACCTTCGCGACGAAATTTCGTCGAGAAGGTTATTTTTTGATGCATGTCTGTGTGTCTGTTAGTGAACAGGATAAGTCGAGAACGCCTGGATGGTTTGTTGTCGTATTTGGTGTGTCCGTGTGTATGTGGGAAATCTCAAGATGATTAGATTTTGGGCGAAGTGTTTTGCATAATTAACGAGAAAAGTGTAAAAATGTGATATATTGTATGCTGAAGTATGTGTACGTGTTGGCTGTGTTGTTTCAAGGCGTCATGGATAGGGGTAGGGGTCCTGAGGGGTCATGTTGAAGGCAGGAAACGTCAGTTACTCGGACAAATTGGCTGTCAGCCAGCTGTAGGCATTGGTAAGGTAGTCTCCAAGCAGACCTATGGGTTGGCTATAGCAGGGGCAGGTTTTGCTTCAGACTTTGAAAGGGAATTACTCAAGAAGGGCTCGGTGGATG
Source organism: Branchiostoma lanceolatum (assembly GCF_035083965.1). Classification (NCBI taxonomy): domain Eukaryota; kingdom Metazoa; phylum Chordata; class Leptocardii; order Amphioxiformes; family Branchiostomatidae; genus Branchiostoma; species Branchiostoma lanceolatum. The sequence goes on along the minus strand of NC_089732.1, from coordinate 18,253,922 downwards.
GTCATAAATTTTTGTAAGTACATAGCTTGAGTGCTGATGTACATGATTAGATACTTATTATAATTAATGAGGAAAGTTTATACATCCATCAATTTCCATGATAGGACTCTCAAACATGTGACATATGTAACTGAGGAAGAGAGAAATATTAATAGATATCAGCTTTGCAAATGAGAACCTCATTGACATAATTAATGAGAAAAACTATAACTCGAGATGGTCTTGATGGATGGTCATGATTTTTGGTATGTAGATAGCTTACGTGATGCTTTGTATGATTGGATGATAATTATGCAAATCAAATTCTAACTCGCATAATTAATGAGGCAATTTTAAAAATCTGCTGTGTTCCATGATATGACTATTCAAATATGTGACATTTGTAACTAAGGAAGAGAGGAATGTTGATAGATAGGAAATATGCAAATGTGGGCCTAATTAGCATAGTTAATGAGAAACTACTATAATTCCATACTAGTAAATGACGGCAATTTCATACTTGTGGCATTAGGAAGTTGTGTGAATGTGAACACCATTGAATCAAATTATGCTAATAAGGAGGGAGCTTATTTGCATAACTGATGATAAATGTTAGCATAACCTTCTTTGTTAAGCTCATAGTCATAACAAGGAGGTTTGGACAACTTATGTTATTTGGGTGAAGAGGGTCAACTGGTATGATTGATGATTGATGAAAAACACTCCTAATACGTCAGTCATAAAGGTCAAAATCATTTGGCGAAGGTATGAGGTCGTAGAACTCTTGTTACTTTTAAGTCATTGCATGAGAATACCAGGCAGAGGTCGGAAGATGGGGGTCAACCAAATCGGCTCATACTTTGTACATGTGATAGGTATGTGGAACTATGAACAGCCATATCATCAAAACCCTCCAGGTATTTTTCGTTATGGAGTACCGGGACCCCCCTCGGAGACCCTCAAATATCGAATTATTTATGGTTAAAAATTACTGACATTACAATGGCTACCCTGATAATTCTAAGAAAGATATGGACATAAGTATTCTATTTCCATTGAAATTGGGTTCCAGAGTTTTACAGAACAAAACTTCAAGATGAATGGAAATTAAGAGGGTGTACTAGGGGGTTATCAGAACCGATAAAAGCAGAATTTTCATCTCACTACATTTAAGTCATTTGCAACTTTGTCGTCGACGCTATGGAGCAAAAGTTTATAGACATAATTTTTTTTGTGGAGGGACTGTTCATATTTGTGTTTTTTTTGGGGGGGGGGTGTCGTCTTTCGAAAATATGATCCGGTACATTTAAGTACTGTAGCTATCTGATGATTTGTGTTATATGTCACTGATTGTCAGTAAAAATAATATTTTCTTCGATCGCATGCTTCAAGTTCCAAGTAGAAAATGCATGTACATGACTATTTTCACTTCTTGTGGCCCCCGGTTAGGGGTCATAGCGGGGAACCTACAGTGTATGCCCAATTTTTCAACATTACTATTATATTTTACAAAGAGGCGAGGAAGATCATCCTGATTTGAACAGGCTATGTACAGTTATTCTGTTCAATATCTTTATAATAGGTATGGTCCTGAGGCATAGTTGAATGGATATAAGTTATAACCTACCTGCCTGCTTATTATCTTATTTCCCTCGGACAGTTGTACATGTATGGACACAGTTTACCTAACCTCGACTGTCAATTTTTGAAATTTTCCGGGGGGTACTTCTATCTAAGGGGGTACTTGTATTTGAGAGGTGAGAGTACATGTATGGTTGACCAAAACCAAGATTCTGAACTCTTGTCTCTGGTTTGAATATGAGGGAAGCAATTAGTACAAACCAATGGAAGGCTCAAACATATTGCATCTTCGTATGGTATCACCTTTTCCATGATCAAATGTTTCTAAACATTTTGCATTATCAGGAAGAAAAAGAAAATCACTACTGAATAAGTTCTCTAACGAATGAAACATTGAACATTGAATCAGTGGATGGTGAATGAGACTTACCTTTATCAAATTGAATGTAGAAAACCAGACTGAGTATCTCACAATATTTTGAGAGATATCACCTAGTGTTTTGCTCAACTCTGGTAGATTGCACAATCAACACAATATTCTTCAAAATTCACCCACCCACATGTCGTAAAATACATAGCAGCATATTCTGGGATAATGCAAGTCTCATTTGTTTGATAAATTCTCACCTGCTGCAAGTAGATGTCAAAGCTTTGAGAGAAAGGTCTCTGTGATGCCAGGTAACGAGCAATCAAACAAGCATTCTCATAGCTCAAGTTGCTATGCTTGGTACTGTGAAAATAAGAAGCAAATGTCAACAGTGTTGATACAAAAATGGTATAATGCCTTTCGTAGATTCGAGTTCGCTTGTGCAGAGTCAAAGGGGAAGGCCCCTGTGAACAGTTCTCGTCTTGACCTTGTCTCAATTTGCATAACAATGACCAAACGGGTTTTGTTTACGTCTCATGGGCCTTTAGTGTTGACACTGCACATGTGTACTCTACTCTACTCTACAAAAGGGCTGACATGTATGGGCTCTATGGATTTGTCAGAGTGTCTTGTAACAACAGTGAGCAGTGAGTGGACGGCGAACACATGTACATGTGTATGTAATTACCTGGGAAACAAGGCATCCCCTGCAAAATGAGGGCATCTAATTTCCTTGTTTTCTTAATGTAGGGCGTTCATCAGATGCCCTTACCCCCTGCTAGCTAATAGCAAGCGTGTAGGTAAGCATAATAACACCTTTCTACACAAGCTTTCTCTACACGTCAATGCCTGCCAGTGTTTTATCCATTTTAGTGAAAAGGGAAGATAATCTGTTTTCTTGGGCCAGTCAGGTTTTAGTGTTAACATCATACGGTTTGCTAAAGGGAACACAGCATGAGAAGCAGGTATTATGAAAAAAACATATTTTTATGAATACAAAATCAACCAAATTTGCAAAATGTAATCACAGATGTACAAATAAATGATCCATTCATAGTCCAGTAACCCAGTAGAGCTCCTCCAGGTGGACCCATGGGGTGATATACATGATGGGAATGATGCCCTAAGTATTGGTTCCTATGGGATAATTGCTGAAGATACTGGTCAATTTTGGGGTCAAAGCAATAGAATAATTAAGCTAAAACTATCCACACACACCATACACCATCATTTTGTAATTTATCTGGAGGGTACTCGAAGGGTTATCAGAATATTGGTGCTGTATAATAAAACTGCTGCCTTGTCCAAGTTCTATTTCAAGTTGCCAATATAATCATTTTTTTGGATACAAAAAATTATCATCTGCAGAACAAAAAAACTCGCCTCTGTAGTCGAGTCCCTATATAAGATTAAGTGCTTGCCGCAGCTGTACATTACTTTCACTTTAAGTCTGAATTGCTTTACCGTAGAGTTCCAAGTGGTCCATGGCTGGCCTGGACCATGGTCAAAAGAAACTTTTTCCTCATATCTGCAGCCTGCATTACATCAGCAGACGACACTGGCTCAACCATATTTTGCTTTTTGACACCACAGTCATCTTCATCTTCTTCCTCCTCCTCCTCATCCGAGTCATCTTCTGCACCTTTGGACTTGAACCCTTTCATTGATCTCTCAATCTGGGCTGTTGAGTCCCTGTACCATTGTGCGATGTAGAACTGGCGTGCAAACTGTAAAAATGGAAGCCAAAGAGCAAAAGCATGAGATAATGTAAATTAAGACTACCTGAATCAACTCACGGTTGTCATTATGTATCACTTTTCTGCCCCAAAGCCACCACAGCAAACAATATTAATGATGAGAAATGCTCCAATGCCCCTAATTCGTGTCAAATCAATGTCTATAACCACTCATTACCATAAATACAGAGGTTGCCATGGACTTCAGGGATTTATTTGTAAAGATTTGATCTACAAATCATGGATTTATTTGTAAAGATTCTACAGGGGCATGACTAAGGTCATGGAACTACAGGCTAAGGATGCCTTACTTACCTTCAGCAAATGTGCATTCAGCAAATGGTTTAATATGGATAATTGCAAAATCAGTGGACTCCATGTTTACTCACATGAAGGGCTGGATCTGTGTCTGAATTCTCTGCCAAGTAGTCTAACATGGCTCTCTGGAATGTTTGTGTTTGGTCACCATCTGCAAACTGAAAGAATATAACACAACTGTTAGTGCTGCATACTTAAACTCATGTTCATGTTCAGGTCTGGATTCAGGTCCAGAGGTTAAGGTTCAGGTCCAGAGTTATCAAAGTCCTGACCTGAACCCATGGGATATGTGTGCTAGAAATCCTTTTATCAGTTACAAGTAAAATTGCATGTCGGCATAAATTCTACTGGTATGTGTAATTTGAAAAGTATATATGAAAATGTGGGCAAATTTCTCTAAGCACCGTATGATCTGCCATTGTATACTGTTCCAAGATCCTTTGCGTAAGCTCATTGCGCAATATGTTAATCTTGCATGAAGTATTTGCGTTACACATCTCTGATTGGCTATTGCTACAACTGGAGGCAGGAACTCCCAGCAGCGGGCCGCAACAACACAAAAACAAAACATTCGTACAGTGTGCTGCCAAATCAACATTCTATAGGACGATGACATTGTAATATTCAATCTTGTAGTGCATCTCTCAATACAAAAAAGAACTTAATCCAGTGCTGTGTACTTCAATCAATCAATCTTTATTCTGAAATCAACATTGCAGGTGTGTCTGACGACACACCTGAATTACATTAGATTTCTTACAGAAGTATGTTAAAAACATTCCAATAGACCAGATTTAAAAGAATTATCATGCGCTTAAATACATTAAAAAAGTTACTCTGGACGAACGAGGACAGACAAATATAGCTTTAAACTAGGTTTTGAATGTCTCTCCGAGTCCTCATAACAAACGAGTCACTGTGACGTTTGGTCTTGCTAAGTGGTAATTTGTACATGTGTCGGGTTTCCCTGTTCCTTAGATTATGGTCAGGCTTCTTCCTAAGTGGGAGGAAGACATTGCAGGGGTGGGAGGGGTCTCTTAGTATTCTCTGAAGTTCACTACGTGACCCATCCCCTCTCCTAGACTCCAGGGTTGGCAGGTGGTCACAAGGAACTCCACATATCCTCAAACACATCTTCTGAATTCTCTCCAACTCGTTTGACAGACAACGTGGAAGGCCGGCCCAGACAGGGGACCCATACTCTAACACAGGTCGGATAAAAGACTTGTAGATTTGCACGAGTACATCAGTGGGTAGGGCAGCATGCCTTGCTACGCGCAGGTAATGTATACGCGGTTGGACCTTAGTTAACGTGTACTCAACATGAGGTCCCCGTGTAAGGTCGTTGCTGATCACAATTCCAAGAAGCTTGAAGGATGTGACTCTCTCGCCGGGCTCGCCGTTTAAGGTAAGTGGAGGGGGTGATACAGGGCTACGGCGACTACTTTGATCTGTGTCTTGTTCATAGCTACAAATAGAGCTCCCTGCAGAAGTTTGTGTTGATTCCTCCTTGATGGCAGCTTACAGCACCATAAATTCCACTTAAAAGGCTTAAAAGACTAGACAGCTAAAAAGGTTGGGCAGCTGTAAAAAGTGCCACCTGTCGATTAAAGTACGCACCCCGATTCGGGCAAATTTGCGGCCTTGAAAGGTAAATTGAGAAAACCTGAATAAGGTATGTACCCCTTCTCCGGGCCGACGCAGCAGTTGAAATGTCCCGACAAGTACATGTCTTTAAGGCAGTTCCTGCCACAAATGATTGTTTAAAAATACATTTCAGTCGTTTATCAAGTGACTGTGTAGTAACAGGCGACACAGCAGTAATCGGCGCAGGCGCAGAAGGCCAACTTTTAGCCCATGGAAATAGGTTTGGTACCCTTGGTAAAAGTAGCTGTAAAGGTTTTTTTTCTAGGATATGTTGGTATTTCTGAGCTGGATGTTACAGGTAAGGGTTTCTACCTTCTACTTGTGTTGAAAAATCAGACTTGGATCCATGTTTGTGGTGTCTGTAGGCAGTACAAGTTTGGTGTTTTTGTGTGATTATCAGGTAGAGAAGGAGGTCAAAGGTCAATTTCTGTAAACACGGCTGGATTCGTAGGGGTTGCGCCGATTAGAAAGTTGAAATTATGCTCTAAATTGAAACTTTAGAGGCCTGACACCCCTGCCAATGCATGTTTTTCATGGACTAAAACTCAGGTAGGTGACTTTTGACAGCTTCTTTCTTACATGATTGCCATATATTAAGATAGGAAGCCTGATTACGCTTCTGTGGCCAGTATAGTAGTAACTTGTTGCAGTTTTCTAGCAGGAACTGGAAAACCGGCGTGCCATGTTTTTGGCTGCCCCAATATTACGTAATAGTATGCAAATATTGCGAGATGTTATCGCTTTACGCATCTCTTATTGGCTGCTGCTGAACAGCCGTGTTTCTACGTCCAAACTTTGATCATATCTGCCAAAATTATGCGTATTGTCATGTTTATATTGGTGCATAGGCAGAATTTAGCGGGCCAAATTAAAAGAAAGTAGTCTTTTGTCAAATAGTCCACTTTGAAGAGGCTTTCGGGTGCTTTTTTTGCTAAAATTAAAAATCTGTTAACCAAGAAATTAAATTGGTGTGGCCCAATGCAATGAACTCAATTTCAAGAAATCAGTGAATTGTAGGTGGGGCTACCTGAAATTTCAATAGGCAACTTGGCTTTCTACCCAGGTTGCACACCGGGCCACCTGGCTCAAAAAAAGTATTTCGCACACTGCATATCAGAAATGAAATTAAGTAAAACTACTTACAGCAGGACTTGTTGCCTCGTCTTTTTCAACCTGTACCGACTCACTCTCAGACACAGAGTTTATCTGGGCAAAATACACAAACACATAATGTATGGAATAAAACCTAATTTAAACAAGTACATTTACAATGTGCAGATTCTGAAGGATTTTTAAAAGAAACCGTCTCACTGAGATACTGTGAAAGAAAATAATGAAAACCCTTAGCACTGCATGTATAATGAAATTTTAGCACTGTATAATGAAAACCCTGCTTTCATTGTTAGATTTGATTTCTTTTTAATCCCTAAAATCTAATTTTTTCAACACAAACATAGACATACACATGAATTGTATAAACCATGGTATAGGAAAGCAAGAGTCACTTGCCACTCCAAAAATATGCATAATCATCACACACCTCATCCATGACAGCATCTAAAGTGTCTTGATCCAGCTCACTGGACACAGCATCCTTCCTTAATCGTGCTGCTACCATTCCCAGGTAGTCCAACGATGACACACGCAAAGACATTTCAGTAGAACGGTTACTGAAGTGGTGAACCTGATGTGAACAGGGACAACACAGGCGGAAGTTCTATCAAACTATTTCATTTTGAAGTATGGTTGGATTTCAAAGTCTGAACTCAATGTTTAGCTGACAGCTTATTCAACATGAAATACATTCTGATCAACAAACCACAATGGTTATCATTGATATTAAATCATGGAGCCCAAAACACTTCCTGTATACATGTATCAGGCAACTTACATGTACATAATTCTGCTGGGTAATGACTAATAGATTTGAGGAAATAAATATCTCAAACTTAACTGTATTTCAGTTATTTGTTTGGCATTTGATACTTGGTAACACCGATTAGGCTGAGTAATTAAATTTTTATTATATGGATGACATCCTCTGGGGACCCCAAAACTGATGTGTGCGTGCATATAAAAAAAAAAGGTTGCAAACAAAAAAAGTCCCTTCAATATGAAATCAACGTGATCAAGAAGGATGAACAAAACTAACCACCCAGAGTATGGTATACAGAAATATAGATTCCTCATATTTGTTCTTTCAACACTTTTTTTACCTTGGAATTGCATTTGTAAGGCAGGGCACGAAATAGTGGGTGCATGTGCACCTTTGTGCACCCAAAATTGGATCTCTGCACCTAATTTTTTTTTGACTGGGTGCACTAGTGTACCTAGATATTTTTGCATGCTATAGGGTAAAGGTACTATTGTACACTAGTATACAGAATATTCTTGAAATGTAACTATCAGAAAAAGCAATATATAACCTTTTGTTATACTTCAATTGATGTATTGCTTGAAATTTGAAATTTTGTTTTGCTTGAAAGTTAGCTATAGAATTACAGATTGAAATTCTTAAGTGAGGCAGTAGTGTTAAACTTTATGAATATGTTTTGTTGAGAATCAACTTTATTTTATGTGGTGCACCCCAAATTCTTTCTGTGCACCTAATTCTTTTGCTTGGGTGCACCAGTGCACCTATTTCCAAAAAAGGAATTTCGATCCCTGTTTAACGGCCATGTTAATTTGATTATAGGGATGACATCAGCGCACATCAATTTTTGTCCGTTTCCACACACACAAATAGTATAAAGCAGCTGCAAAATGAGAAAATACATGCTGTTAATTGCCAAAAAATATTTCGGAAAACAGATAATAAGGTCGTCGAATGCAGTTAACATACATGTACTCTCATACTCCCAACATACTCTCACATACCCAATACATGGACCGGTGTAGGTTAGATGCAGGTAGACATCAGAAATAATTGCGTAACTCAATTTCTACTTTCACTAACCTGCATATGCAGGACTGGACGTGATATTTCAAGTCCTGTATTACAATATCCATGATACGAGGGGTGATCAATAAGTCCTCGGCCTCACCCAGAAATAAGGTGCACAAGTCAAATTTTGGGACATAATTAAATAGTATGACGTCTTTTAGCAATATCCACCAAATTTCAAATTAATGTGGTCATTACTTTTCAACCGACATCCATCTAAAAATCAGTAGGTCTTAAAGTGGCGAAAAAAAACAAGGTTGAACCGTTGATCAGAGCTGAGTGAGTCAAGCTCCTGGTGCCATGAATGCCATAAATCGGCATAAAATCTTCGAAGATAATGTCAAAATGTCTGGTGAACATTTTTTTCTTATTTCTCAAAATATTTGACAAACATTTACTTCTTATTTTAACTAAAAAGAACCGGATATCTGACATTCAGCAGAGCAAGTTGGCCCGCACACCTCAGGTCGCAGTTCAATTGTCCATGTCTTTATCCTTCTACCTCACTTAACATTACTGGGTGTCGCCTGTAAAGGAATGATCCCAATGATTTCAATTTTGGCAGACATTCATAAAAGCCTTTATATTTAAAGATTATTCTCCAATATTTAAGTTGTGCACCTTATTTCTGGGTAAGGCCAAGGACTTATTGATCACCCCTTGTATACCTATTTTAAACATTGTACCAATAATTATGAATTCAGTGTCATTGACCATGAAGGAATTGTATCTTTTGTGTAAAGCAATTTTCATAATTGTCAACCGAATAATGTCCTAAAAGTTCATAAAGCCCTCATTTTCCTCTTTTCAACAATGACTCCACACCAAATCAGCAAAATTGGTATCTGTGGGTCATATATAGCTACATGTTTGCAAACACGTTTATTCTACATAAACAGGAATTCTGTTATCTGTTATGACACAATCATGTTCTTCTGAAATAAAAGAACTTTGTCAATCATGACCTGTTACAAAAGGCACTTGTCTATGTCCATCTGCATAAAGCTGTCTTTTCTTATCATAGAAATGTTCCTTACTAGTAGTCTTCCCAAAAGGCTGAGCAACAGTTCTGCGGCTGGCCACTCAGGTTTGTTGACTGTGGCCAGAAGGTCTTGGACAAAGTTTTCGAACAGAGGCCGGTAGTCTTCGTCCTCTTTGCTGGTGCACCTGAAACATCCGGAATCCAGTAGCCTCTTTAGATATACAATGTACATGCCATACTTGCTATCACCTTCACCTTTTCAAATACTATCATGCACATGTTATTTTTCATTTACAGTCTGAAGATATACATTGTACAAACTGTAAGCAGATATATACTACCGGTATTTCACATTGGCACAACTAAAAGTTCCTACATAGAACAGATATATCTATCTAGGAATGCATAGAGGTAATATTCTAAGAAGACAGCAATCAAGGTAATTTCTTTAAGACCAAGAAAAGGTACTAAAGAAATAGAGATGTATAGACAAAGTACATGAATGTGTCTAGGGAAGAGATTGGAATCCAGTAGAGTCCGAAACTCTAATAGTAGAGAATGTCCGGAACTCTAATAGTAGAGATTGGAATTCCAATCTCTACTAGAGGAGATTGGAATTCTTCAAGTGAATCGGGATCTGAATATTGGGATTCCAATCTCTACTAGGAGAATTCCAGATTCAACTAGTAGAGATTGGATTTCTTGAAACTTGCCCCCTTGTCTACAATGTAGTTGTAAATGCTTGTAGAGCCTTTTCATATCCTTCTTGTGTAGTAGCTGATCTGCTCTTCAACCAATCTGTAGACTTCTGCTTTCTGCTGCTGCTGCTCCGCCATGACTTTATCAAGCTACTTTATGCTGTTACTTTGACATCAACTTTGGAACTGGCTTGGCATGGGTGAATTAGCTCTTATACAAAAATGTATACCGTGTCACTAACTAACTGGAAAAAACGGTTGAGCATATTGAGTCAATAACTCATAATGGCCGTATGAAAATGTCTAAGATTTACATATCAGTGGCATTTACCAACTGCCATTGACTAAGGTTGAACCAGATGGCTGTCCCCATGGTTACAATGTGTATTGACAGGTTTATCAGATATCTAAAACATAAAGGGATTCACCTAGAATAGTAATGGTGAATGTAGGCTTACCTATGCTAAATTTCAGGTGTGAAATGTTTCAGTCTATTTTCCAAAACATTTTGAAGCAATCCGAATTTCTCCTATTAGAATTACAATCTCTACTTATACTAGTAGAGATTGGAAATCCAATCGCTACTAGACTCTACTGGATTCCAATCTCTACTGTGACATATACATTGCTCAAAAATTACTGTTTTGTGGTTATGAGGAGAATAGAAACTTACTTTTTAAGGAAAATTGAGAGAAAGTTTTGTGCAGTTCTCATTGCAGTCTCATATGAGGATGCAATTAAGACATCATCATCCATTTTGGACTCTTGTGATTTCTTGTCCTCTTTTGTCTTCTCTGGGTCCCTGTTAGAGTCTTCATGTTCTGGCTCAGGCAATGTCACCACACACTGGATCAAAGACAGCACTAAGGCTGTCACCATCTGGATGTTGTCTTCTGAGTTCAATCTGGGTAAAACAGGTTTACAATGCTTAGAAAATACTACTACCATAATCATTATCTCACAATCATCTTAAAAAAGTGTGTATTATAACACTCCAACACTGTACAGTACTGCTAGACTAAGTGTCATATTCAACAAGTCTGACATACATGGGGCAAACACTGGTTGCAGATTCGTTCTTATCCAGTTCTACAATTCTAGGAGAACTGTCTCGTTTCTTCTACACGTGGAACAGGTTTCAGACTGGTTTCTTACCAAACAGAGTTTGCTCAAGACTATTTAATAAGAACTTATATGCAGGCATTGGCAAAATCAAGGAAGAATGGGAGGGCACCATCAAACTAATATGGACAGAAAATGACACACAATTATCATCACTTGAGTGCCCCTGTTCCCAAAAAACATTGAGCTCCAAGTCTACTGGGAAATTATATACAATGCCATATGAAAAGTAGCATTCCGTGTGTCCAGTTTCTGGGGCTCCTAGTAAAGTAAATTGCAACACTCAAATTACCTGATTGTTTGATAGTCGAGAAGACATGTTAAAATAAATAGCCACAAATCGCACAATTTTATAAGTGGTGCAATGGAAAATTGGTCTCCTAGTAAGAGACCTAGAGTGGTCAACTTTGCATTTGGACATGAACCATGCTCTAACCGAGATGCAACTACCCCACAACCCTTTGGACAAGTCTGGTACACAGTCAAGTTAGACCTGTTCCACATACATGTACAATCCTTCCCACTGCAATGAATTACATTACTGTACATTTGCACCCAAAACATGCCTATTTAACAAAGATTTCAGACTGTCAAAAAACATTTCAGTCTGACAGGTTAAAACAAAATATAAAAGAAGTTTTGACCTAAAGCCCCCCTCTCACTGGGCTGCGGCACGGCGGCGGCAGCTCATTACGGTACCTTACGGTGGAACATGGAGTAAAATTTGGCAAAACTTTAAAAGTACATAATTATTCTATCAAGTCAAGAATTTCAAATGACATGTTTGGTTGTTTTACTGTTATATTCTGGTTCCTTGATAAAGTGTCTGACTGGTTATCACGTCTAGTTTATCACTGTATTTTTTGAATCGCACAAGAGCAGTGCAAGTACAGGTAGACAAGGGGCCTGATATCTTTCCTGACCGACTAACTCGCAATATATCAACTTCGACCCCAATATCAGGTTGAGGATTGTAGCTGTTGATGTTCTGATCTTTTCATTGGCACATTGCTTAATCCCACTGAAAATTACATCTCTGCATTGTACATTTATTCCAGTAAGTTCACTACAACGCAGTTAAACAGGTTTACCCAAACTGTTAAACAGATCAATAGCTAGGGAGATGGACTGATTGTACAGTAGTTTGATGAGAATAGTGATTTCAATTGATTGAAAATCCAGTGTTGTCAATTAATCAAAATACAATGTAAAATCATTAAAGTGCATCAAAAATTGATTTGAAGTCATAAAAGGATGTTCACTTATGACACTTGGTGCAACAAAGGCAACATGTTATAGAATATACGTATAACCTTGAAACTGACATCTCACTTTTTACACAATAAATAACGCGGGGAGCTCGTGGTGAGGTCCCGCCAAGCTCGCAGTATCTTACCACTTGCTGTTTTTTTTTTAATTTCAAAAAAATTCGCTGTTTCAACCGGTACGCTGGCATTTGTGCACGGCACTGCAGCGGTAGCCATTCGCACGCTGCCGCCACAGTGCCCAGTGAGAGGGGGGCTTAAGGCAAGTTCCAGTAAGTTGTACAGGGTTTTAAACGCAATACCTGTAACTGCGAAGGTTCCTTTTGCTTGACGGTAATTTTGCAAGGGAGGCAAATATGTCCTCCAGTATGAGCTGACGGTGCTTGTCATAGCGGGAAAACACCTGCCAACAGAGAGGTGTTCATACTAATTAGTATACTCCAATAAACAGTCAATAAATCATACACTCAGATACATGTAAGTAAAATACAACACAGATCAGTAACACATTCCAACAGACAAGCAAAATGCAAGAACTGACTATTGTATACCTGAAACTTTAATACTTTGAAAAAAGAGATGACAGTGGTAAAGAAAAATTACTTACAGCCATGACCAGTTTCAGTGCACTAAGCTGTAACTCGCTGACATTCTCAACAAAGAATGGAGTTGTTGCCAAACTCGACACCTTTCAACAAGAAAACAGTTTGTAGACATAACTTTTTGAACTTGATTCCAATACATGTAATGATTAATGCATTCGTTTGTGATAAATATGTATTAGACTTCTGTTATTCAAACTGTCACCATAAGGCCACGCCAATTTATCTTGTTGCTTCTCGGAATAGCCTGTCCTGCTTTTCCCATTTTGAAACAAATAAATCAAATTGGGTCACAACTCCCATTCACAAATTTTAACTTCTAGTTTTACTATCTATTCAGTTGTAAAACTCGATAGCCACCAAAATAGATTATAAAGGCCTGCATATACTTAAAAAGTGTGGTCACATTGATCATAAGTTATAATTTTTCGTTTATTAATTAAAACTATTTCTCAATATCAATCCATATATTACATGGCAAAAGGTAATTTTGTTGCTGAAATTAAAGTACTAGATCGAAGAACGGTGTGCATTGCATAAAATGAGCCATACAAAGCTGAAACTTGAATAATCCTCTTATTCTTTATGTTATGTTAACCCTTTTCTTTACCCCAGACTATTTGCAAAACTTCTTCTTTTTTTTGACCTGTCGCTCCATTTTTTTCCTGAAAAAATCTGAGAAGCAACAAATTAAATTGGTGTGGCCTAATATAATAATAACACATGTCACATTCTACAGTAAATAGGAATGACACTAGCAATCATCACATGAATCACAATCACAGTTTTCAGAACTATGGTGACAGAGGCACTAGAGTTTGTGGGATTTTCAGTTACGAAGCAGATAATATAGATAATTTATACATGTATCGTCAAGTACATTGCAATTGCAAAAGAACAAGCAATAATCTTTTGTAAATCCTGAACAAACATGTACATGCTGTGTGCAATAACAGTTCATAATACATAAATCTGTTAACCAGATAAAGGCTGTTATACCATTAGGTATAAAGGAATTTAATAAAAGCATAATCATAACATACCTTTTCCAACTAATAATACAGAACTACAGGAACTTGTCTGATGTTTAGCTAGTAGCCGAAATGTAGAGAAACATGAAGCACAGCAGATCTCTGCACCTTCTTCTGATCCAGAAATAAATGACTCATTCTGGCACTTCCCGTCAATTCACAAAAAAATTGAAAAGCCTACTATACTATACTATGCTAAATATACCCAGGGTACCCCAAAGTCAAGTTAGACTCTTTATTTGTTTCACATAAGTCTATCATAGTTTTGGCATCTCCAACCCTTTGCAAGGAACTTCCCGACGAATTTGAGGGAATTGACAAGTTACTAGTAGTGGGCTTTGAATTCAAAAAGTTCCTCGAAATCCATCACCAGCTTTAAAAGCACTTTTCATAATTTAGAAAGCTGATGTCACATACAACTGTAATTCAATCATGAAGCTGTCATCACAGCCTAAGTTGCAAATGGTAAGAGATCCCAAAACTATGATGGACTTATGTTAAATACTAGTAAGTAAGAACTTGAATTTGGGGTATATTTAGCATAGTATAGTAGGCTTTTCAATTTTTTCTGTAGCTTTCCTTTAATAACATAACTTTTGCAGTCCTGATGCTTACCTGCAAAATAACGGTGTCAGTCATCATCTCCACCTCTAAAAGCTCAGCCAGCAACGACACAATTTCACACAGCTTGTTGTACAACGACACAACTGATTTGTGGCGGGCACCTTTGTGGTGAGCACGCTTCATCCGACTGTTCCAAACTATTCCATCTGTCAACAAATGGAAAGTATTTCTATAACTGAATATGGAGTTAAACTACGACTGAAAATTGTAGAGAAGACTTGCCTTAAGTATAGTGTTACATTTGTAACTGTAAGACTTTGTTAAAAAAAAAAATTAGCGCATCAAATTTTTTACTATCCTACTGCAGTCTTCCTCAAAATTCAAGTGACCAATCATCTTCATCATGTGCCTTTATGGACACGTAACATCCACAATTGGTCATAAGGACCCACCAACCATCACTTCACAAGATGGCGAGCGGTATACATTTCCTGCATTTATGACCAATGGCTGATGTGACTTGTCACAGGCCTGTGAAGTAACATGATCAAGGTGATAATGGTGATTGGTCACTTGCTTTCTCCATATTACATGTAGGTGAATCATGTGAATGCCTGAGGAGAGATGAAGAATAATTGTAGAAAAATGTCCCCGTGGTCATTTTTGTTAATTGACTTGGCCTCACAAGCTCCGCCCCCAACAAAGGTCTCCAGCAGGTCAGCGCGTGCTCCCCCCGTCTGCATCACATCTCAAACCATTTCCGCCCAAATCTCGGCGGTCCTAGTTGCATCCTACAGCGGTCCGAAGACGACTTCGACCTGCTGCGGCGGGACGAGAGGGGTCGCTGTTCCCTAGGGGACTACGTCGCAGGAGTCGCACAAAAGAGCTCACCAAGGGCTTATGGTCAGATCTGAGCGAAGCAGAAGCGGACACCGGGAAGACCATTCACGACCTACAGGCCGACGACGAGTTGATGAAATCTGTGGTTAAGAGTATTGCCGACTTATTGGGTCCACTTGCAGAGAGAGACCAACCTCGTGCAAGCCGCTCTTGCCACTTCGACCAAGACAGCCCTGCTCACAACAGGGCTTCAAGCGCACCGTCTCCGTCCCGTTCTCCTCCCCGGTACAAGTTGCCAATCAAACAACCAAGCCTCCGACGGAAATCCAGGAAGACTCTCAGCTGGGACGAGTCCCCATGCCAGGTGCGCTCTTCTTCCCACTGCGATCGAGATAGCTTCGCTTCAAGTACACGGTCCCCATCCCGTTCTCCTCCCCGCTACAAGTTGCCGACCAAACAACCAAGCTTTCGTCAGAAATCCAGCAAGACTCTCTTCCGCAAAGAGTCCCCACATCGGGCGTGCTCGTCTCACAAGGACAACAGAGGCTCGAGTCGGCGCTACAGAGGCGATTCCAGCCGATGGCGGAGCCCAGATAGCTAGGTAACTAGTTAACAACTCTGGGCAACATTATGTATGACGCCAACTACTACGAGTGGCCAGTCGTGCAGGAATGTACGCATCAATCATGTATGCGCCGGAAAAAGGCGCATTCAGCTGGTCTGATCTGGACGAGGTTGAGGGGGTTAGAGAGAGATATTACAGAACAGCTGGGGCCCACCAACCGAGAAGTGCTGGCATCAAGCAGCCCCACGGGTCCCAGGTCGCCATGACAACCGGTCAGTCTGGCTCGAGGCCACGCCGGCACAAGGCCCCGATACTGCGGCCCCTACCAAAACAAGGCTTGCTCGCATTAGTCAGACCACTGGGACCAACACTGGGGCACCCAGGTGAAATACGTGTGCAACATGTGTCTGCTGAAACGGATCATAGAATCCGCCCACTCTAGAGTAGACTGTCCCTACAACAACCTGTCCTTTCGTGCCAACCCCAGCCCCCCTTGGCTTCACTCAACAGCCCTGTTCCGGCGGGGGACCACATTATATTAGTCTGTATAACGCAGTTGCAAGGACCGGCGTGCCTAATTACGCAGGAGCACGCATCCCAGTCAGATCAAACCTTAACATACCTGCTTGTTGTTGAAAGACACTTGTCTGTGCTTTCTGCCGGCGCAACTTTCACACGACAATCGCTTCTCAGCCAATGCCTTCCACGGACACCTTGACGGGTTCATTTCCGCTGAACTGCAACACAGCGCCTTGGTGGGGCCGTTTCAGAGTAACCCTTTCCATTTTCCTGTTTACCCAGTCCCATTACAGACCGTTCCCAAGCAAGCGCGACAGTGATCAACGTCGCTTGGTAGTGGACCTCGATCAGTTTAAAACCGACCTGAGTAGGGCCTATAGACAGTTGCCCCCGCAGATTATCGCTATCTTTGTTATTGCTGGCGAGATCACTTCTACGTTGACACCAGGGTCGCATTCGGTTTGACGTCCGCTAGTTATCAATGTCAAACTACCACGAACGCGGTAACTTCCATTGAGAAACAAAAGGGCCACGCTGTTACTAATATCCTCAATGATTTCGGCGGGGCCGAGACCCCCTCCATCGCGCCAGAGGCATCGCAAGTTTACAATCGACGTTGTTTAATTTAGGACTGAAGCAAGCCCCGAAGAAGGCCGTCTCACCAACAACTTCCATGACTTGGCTAGGATAGAATTCAACACAGTAGCCATGATTCAGCGCGTACCTAGGTTCAGATTAGACGAGGTGTCAGAGTTAGTTGGCCAGTGGCTTCCCAAACAGAAAGCTTCCAAACGAGAGCTGCAGTTACTGATAGGGAAGTTAGTCTTTGTGTCAGCCTGCGTACTTCCGGGGCGGATCTTCGTGTCTTGCATGCTCGATACCCTACGCTCACTTCGTCGGAACACACACAAATTTCGTGTGGTGGGACAAGTTGCTGCACGTCTTCAACGGTGGGACAGGTTGCTGCACACCTTCAACGGGGTGTCTCTCATGGCGCCGACACTTTACATCGCCCCAGACGAAGTGGTGTGGACTGATGCCCGCAGCACGGGCTGTGGCGAATACTCCGACAGCCGTTATTTCCACACACAATTCCCTGAGTTATTGGTGCAACGACACACAGACTGAATCCACATTGCAATAATAATTCACATTGCAATCAATAGGCCATGTTGATTTGATTACATGGATGACACCCTTTGCTTAGCCCAAAACTGATGCGAACGTGCGAATAAGAAAAGTTTGGCAAAAAAAAGGTGCCTTCATTATACAATGTAGGTGGTCAGGAAGGTTGAAAAACACACAAAATATGGTATGATGAATAACAGATTCTTCATTTTTGTTCTTTGATTTTGGAATTGACTAGGCATTCTACGACACAAGTAATTTATGGCATATAATTGCTCATTTTCAGCTGCTTTGTACGATTTACAGTATGGTCCAAAACCTTGTTTGGGAAACGGACGGAAACTGATGCAAGTGTGGATGTCATCCATATAATCAAATCAACATAGCACTACTTAGCTATCGCTCAGCATTGTAAAGTCCAGCGCACATTCATGACAGTATTTTTTTGTAGTACCAAATAATGAATGTACCAGCTGTGATGAAAGCTAGTAAGAGAAGTACATTCATTGGTTTTTGACTACTTAGCACAGTTCATCAACTGGATTCATACCTTTGTTGTCTGGTGTCCGGTAGACAGGATCAAACTCAGGGTAGATTGTATTCTGGAGGTGGAACTTCGCATACATTACAAGCCGCTCTATAGTATCTTCAATGAATACCTGTTGACAAATTATTTGTAATACATATAAGTAATTACCAAAACTTGACAAAGCAAAGGTGTCAGAATTATGTCTGCCTTTTATAATCAAGAACAAACAACTACTGCAAACTACTATTCTTGAGAAGAACTGCCTAAAGATGTTTTGTTGATAGCCACCTTTCCGTGCAGCTTTAACCTTTAGCACACTGAAGTAGCTGTTTGGCACCCAATTCTCTCACTAAATTATCTGTAGTTAAGCGACATTATGTTCTGCTGAAGACGTGAAGTTTTGTTCTATACGACTTAATTTGCTTACATTATGTCCCGTTCAAGACTTTAAGTTTTGTTTTATACGACTTATTTTGCCTACATTATGTCTTGTCCTAGACCTTAAGCTCTGTTCTATACGACTTAATTTGCTTACATTATGTTTTAGTTCAAAACTTTAGCTTTTGTTTTATACGACCTAATTTGCCTACAATATGCTTTGTTCAAGACTTTAAGTTTTATTTATACGACTTAATTTGCCTACTTTATGTTTGGTTCAAGACTTTAAGTTGTATTTTGTACTACTTAATTCAACTACATTATGTTTTGTTCGAAACTTTATGTTTTGTTTACACAACTTAATTTGCCTACTATCTTAGATCAAGCGACAGCATGTTCTTATACACGACCTCTTGTTATCACCTATACGGATATATCATTGTCACCATTACTATGCTATTGTTATCATTATTTTTTTTTCCCCTAGCATAATAAGCATACCTCTGTACTTCTGATTGTTCATATTTGATTTGATTTGATATGTAACGCACACGTGACAGGAAGCGTTGTGCCACCGATTTTAAGGTGAATAAAGTTCAAATTCGCTATTGGTTACAGAGAGTTTGGCAGCAGGGAGAAGGTTAATTCATCATTCTCAGTTTGTCAAAATGTACATAACTGTACCCCCAAATGTAGAGTAGAGCATGCAGAAACGTACAACTTACATGTACAAATTAGAGTTTCAAAATGGACGTTGATGATCTAGAGCGCATTATTTGTAGTTAGCTACGAATATGTCCCCAGCAAAATTTAGACAGCGGATAATGCGCTGTTCGAGCTATCCACTGCTCTATAGAGCATAGCTACCACGCAACAGCAAAGATTGAATGACTTTTCATTATAGAGGAAATGCTACACATAAAGTGTTATTTGTTCTCTTCCGTGGTGTGATTATTAGCAGAAATTATTTGGTTTAAACAGCTAGACACAATGTTCAAAATAGTCCATGCCATAGTACATGTAAGTCAAGCATATGTTTTAACAAAATTTATCATACCTGCTTTGGCATTTTAGCTGATGTAGTGATGAACAGAGCAGTGAGGCAGGAGTCAGCAGACCTCATGACACGTTCAAAGGTCAGTTCTCTCCACAGACGCTGCTCCTCTTCACCACCTTCCTCCTGTACAAAAGGATAGTTACAATGTATCATGACCTTCTGGCAGCACCAAAAGAAAGATGACTGCTGAATGAGGTTTCAAACAAATGCTCTGAACATGTCAGCTCAAACAAACTGCACAAAAATCAGGTACATGCACATATACACATGTATGAATGAATGGATGGTTTATTACATTGTTGCAAGACACAACATACAGTACGCTGACATGCAGTATGATTTAAAGTGATCTAAAAGCAAAAAAGAATGCATTGTGCCATCATTTACCTGAGCAAGTAGTGGCTGCAATTTAGCTCCATCACGAATATATCTCTCAAGGATGTTCATCAGCCGCACCAGACGTTCTGCTGCTACCTGGTTCATGACCCCCATTGACTTCAGCTTGGCAGCTTCTCCACATAGCTCACTTAGAACAGTCTTGGAAATTAGACTGTCCGCAGGAATTTCATCGTCATCATCATCTGCATTACAGAAGTCAATATAATTTCTCTTAGTGTGTCAAGGTCTGCACAAGTCATAGCGGCATTTGATAATTACGTATGAGAATTGCACACGTTGTGTGCAAAGTATGAGACAGGGAACTGGGCTGTTTCTGTGCAGTCGCTGGCCTCGCGATTCTGTAGCGGTTTCCAAGCACTTTGTCCTTTCACATCCCGCTCTGTGTTAGGATTAAACACTGGGTAAAAATGACATGCTTGCTCTTATGTTATTTTGTTGGGACAGTCATTGTGGTAGGTTCAGGTTGATGTTACGACAATTGAAAGTAGTCTCGACAGCCGTTTTTTTAGGGCTTTTTAGGCCATCCATTGCTATAACTTCTTCTAAGTCAAAACCCATAAGTGATGTTGTGATGCATTTTTTGTGAAAAATAATAGGTGTGGGAAAATGAAGAAAGCATTGATGGTGCCCGTAATTTGGCTCATATCAAATCATAAAGGCTGGCCTCAGCAATTTGTACATTCAAATAAAAACGAGCGTCGTGAAATATAATATATTATAACAGTGGCGTTGCCAGCTTTTTTTTAAAGCATTTCTTGTTTAACCTTTACATGTAGCACTCTGAAGTAGCCGTTTGGCACCCAATTCTCACTCTGGTCAGTCTGTCTATATTTTGTTCATACTTACCAACATCTATGTCAAGCTCCATATCCTCAGAGGATTCAAAGACTGAATCCATTAATGATGTGAACCTCTTAAACGTGGAGGATTCCATCAACTCCTCCATTGTAAGCTGAGGTTGGGCCTGCTCTCGTTTTTCTCTCCTCTTTCTCTTTTCCTTTCTTAGGCGGGCAACTGTAAGTACACATGAACTAAGTTGTATTCTAAACTATTGTCGTGACAAAATTGGCTATACAATGTTTGATTTACAAAATGTATACTTATCAGGGGACTTTCAAACGTATGATATGTAAAACTGAGAAAATAAGGAACATTGATATCGATCATGCAAATTAAGACCCGATTTGCATAATTTATGACAAAATATTATAATACCATAGCAGTAAATGACCCAAATTTCATAGTTGTGGCATTTTAAAGTTAAGTAAAAGTGAACGTCTAAAAGTGAACAAGTCATGAGGCTGCCCCTTCAGTACTAGGTAGCAACAAATTCAACTCTACGACAGTTCCAGTCAAAAACAAATTGTTGAACACCTCAATCCTGGGTTGATAACTCTGGTACTTGGAGGCAACCTGTGTTATTTCGGTGGAGAAGATCATCAACTCATATAATTTATGCATATTCAATGATACAACTTTATACTTATATGTCAGTTGTGAAGGTCAGCATTATTTTGGGCAGGTTTGATGTTGTGGCACTCTAGTTTGAACATGTTATGATTGTGAAAATGTTAATGTAGATAGTTTTGGAGATCATCGGTACACTTTGGTTGGCAGGGGTACAGTCTATGAAAAGTGACTTTGTCTAAAGGACATCTAAATAAAGTCTCAGACCTTCTTCCATGACAGCAGCTGTTCTCTCCTCTCTGTCTCTGCTCACAACAATCTCCCCACCACTGTCCTCATCCTTACTGCCAATCTCCATGGCCTTCAGTGCATTGGCAGATGCCTTTCTCCGTCGTTTGTTCTTAATGCTACTGTACATGTCTTCGAAGGGATCTCGAAAGTTATCAAGGTCCATTATGTCTGCTCCTTCTTGACCATCAGAGTGTTTCCGTTTTTTGGCCTTTGGTTTTGCCCCAGAATCCATGTCCACTTGGCGATCCTGGTCATGTGCAGTTGAAGAACTATGGGACTTTTCTCTGCTTCTGACAGCACATTCCTCTTGGTTAGGTACAAGTGCTTCAACAATATGCAGCACTTCCTCAGACCTCTCTTCTTGCTGTATCTGAGAATGTGGTACAAACAAAAGCTTACATTACTTATCCACAAGCTTCAGAATTACACCAGTACAAGACAGTCATTCAAAAAAAGACAACAATAATGGATGGATAGTAAAATGACCAAAAATGTCCCAATTCAGACTTGAAATGTAAGTCTCCCTCTGTAGGAGGCAATCCAACTACCACTATAGTTCAAAAGCACATGGGAATACATTTGTACAAAATGGTTCTTTAAATGGGTAATTATTGGAAAAGAAAATTTCAACTCAATCTGCAAAAGTTTATTGTTTGATGTGGAAAGCAGCAATTTCAGATGGCCCCAGGTGACCTGCATGTAACCTTCACATTCATAAGCTCAGTATAAGACAGTTGCAAAATGTCGAAAGACAATGTGTATGGCTAATTTTGATTCCAGGTTCATGGTATTAGCAAATTCCCTTTACTTTGTGGCCTATAAAATAAATATTGGCTAAAGGTTTTAAGAGATATCATCTCAAAAACCTTACATATTTGCCAGTTTAGGCCATGCCAATTTAAATTGTTGCTTCTGATTTTTTTAGAAAAAAAACAACTGAAGAAACATACATGCAGTGTTGGCCTTGTTGGTTTGAATAATCAAATCTAACTAAAATTACCTTAACTGTATCAACTCTCTGTTACCTATTACTTAAGTGTAAAAGCTGACTCTTTCTATTGTATACAAAATACATTCACAAATACAAATGTATTGGAAAAAATCATTTAGTCTAACAACTCTCTTACCCCTCGCCTTCGTTTGCTCTTGATGTTGCTGTACATATCATTTCCAGGACCAAGCCTCTCAAGCATTACTACAGCCACTGGGTCTCTTTTACTTGTGGTCAATGACCTTCTTGTCATGTGAGGCTTTGGTGTGCCTACTGTGCCATCGTCGGGTGCAGATGCTTCAATCTTTTCTCCCTGACTTCTGCTTTTTGACACTGCACTTTTCATGGGGACTTTTGGGCTGGCCGGACTATCAGAAATTCCTACTACTTCTACTTCTGCTGTAGAGTGGTTATTTTCTTGTAATTTCTTCTGCTCCACATGTTCTACCTTCCCCCCATCAGCCTTTGATGGCCGTGTGTTCACAATGAAGTCTTGAAGACTGTCCTCTTTTTTGTCAGACTTTTGACTGGTACCTTCCTTCCTTTTTCTTTCCTCACTTGTGATACCTTCCTTCCACATAGCAGCCCCTGTAGCTGCCTTTTCTGCATTGGTACTATCTGATGCTACTTTGCCTTTATTGACTTTATCTTCAAGAGCTTTTTCCACAACAGTCTCCTGTGCTGGTGGTTTCTCGGCAATATCTGCTTTCGTAGCAGTGATAACCTCCGGTACTGCCTTTTCTACATTTCCCTTCCCAGACTTGTCTGTCTCTGTGGTATGCAGAAATTTCTCCCTGTCATGTGTTGCCAGTTCACTAGGCCTCAGCTGCTGCCCAGTCTTGGGCGAGATGACTGTCCTGGAGAGCTACAGAGAAATAAATATTATCAGAATCAGCAGGATATCTGAACACCGCAGAGTTAGCTGTTGTGAGGTCTCTGACTCAGTGACTACCGCATTTTCTTGTTTAAAGCACACACCTCAAATAAAGTTTGCAGCCCTTCACCAAATTTTGCCAGAGTTCACATAATTAGATACATGTGTGTCTTTATCACCTTTCATGCCTAATAAATTCTTGTCTAGGAATACATTTGTGCCGTTTTCCAAAAACTTTGAAATGGCAGTATGTTGCTGCATTACTGGCCAGGTAAGTTTGTGTGTTCGGTAGGGCTGTGTTCCAAATCAATGCTCTGTGTGCAGGTCCAAATACTGAAACATCTGTGTGCCAGAACAAGACTCAACCCAAGACTTGCATTAAGCAAGCCTAGAAATTAACGATGCCCTGAGGTCAACAAAATGTGGATCGGAACAACTAAAAAATCAATTTGGGACATATTTGGAACAACAGAAAAAATTCTCATCATACAGCATGCCATGCCTTCATGCGTTAGTCAGGTGCACGTCCCGGCTTTCGGCTCCCAGAATGCAGGCCAAATCTGATTTGCGAGTTGCTTCTGGGCCGATTCGCAACCACGCTGGTCGCTTTTGATCTGTGTTCGGCACTAGGGATGCGTAGCATTATGTCAGACCAGTTTCGGTTCAGTTAGAAAAAAAGAAAAAAACTCAGTGCTAGACAAAACACAACAGCTAGCACTCACGTCTCATGTTTATTCTCCTAATTGTTCTATACGGTATACCATCTAAAACCTTCCATAGATGGTGCAATTTGCGCTGGAAAATCGTCAAGTGCGGCCGCCTGCCGCAGCGTGGCACAACTATTTCTAAACCCAGATAGCATTGTGAGCTACCAAAATCTTGTGGTAAAGATGCCTCCGTTTCCATTGCATTGGGAAATGTTCCATCCATAGTCAACTTGTTTACATACACCTAAAAACGCCCCGAAAATCTATAAAAACTTCCGCGATTTCGGCCAAAAATTAAAACAAACAGCGGCCATGTTGGAAGTTTTGCGAACTCTCGCTAGATCTCGCAATAACACGCGAGAATGACACAACGCCCCCTATCAACTTTTGCAAAACTGCAATCACATGTTGTTATTCTGCACTGTTTGAGAGCTTTTGTATTTACTACTGACTGAATAAAATTTTGCATGTATATTTTTTCAAATTTCATGCAAAATGTTTGTCAATATGCAATTTTGTAAATAACCAAAAAAATATTTCTAACACACCACATATGCAATGGCTTGGGTTCAGGAACTTCAGGTCCAGACTTAGACATACAATGTAGGTCCAAACATGAACATAACCTCTGGAACTGAATCTATACCACCACTAAGCTCGCATCTTTTGCCCTCGTTGGGACACTTAAGGACACTTTGAGACAGTTGAAATCCTTTTTTGGGACAATGTTGGGACAGTAGGGGAAAATTTTGAGGCCTGTTAAGTTATGAAAAAGGGCATTGTTTTCTTTGGCCCCTGGTGTTGATGGATTCTTTTGCATTATAAGCTCAAGAAAAACAGTTAACTATGGGTTGACAAAAAAGGGGGGACTTCGTGTGAGCACCAGTGTGCATGTTTGTGTGTGGGACTCTGGGAGTGCATGTTCATTAAACGATTGGTTAGGATTCATTTATTGAGACCTGTATACTTGACCTTGATAAGTTTTTGAAAATAATTTACAGATAAGTGGAAATCACTAGTACTATAAGCTGCAAAAGATACAGTCAGCAGGAAGCAGTCTGTCAATTTTGGTCTCAATGCATAATGGCTGAAATGCCATAAAATGTAAAAAAATCCCTTACCAATGAATGCATGGAATGCCCTGCAATATTCCTTGACACTAAAAGCCATACTATATAACACTCCAAGCACTCACCTTCAGAGTAAGCTTGGGAGAGTCCTTAGTAGGTGAACTGATGATGTTGTAGCGGACCTCTGGCACAGAGCGGCCTTTGTCTTCTCGGTGAGACTTTGATTTTTTCTTCCTCTTGAGAGAGATTCTTGTCTCCTTCGATGAATGCTCATCTGGCGAAGTGCTGTCATCAAAAGCAAAGGCTTGTGCAGCACTCTGTGCATCGACTGATTTAGACGACATAGGTCTGCTCTTACTAAGAAGCATTTTGTCCTGTCAACATACAAAAATGCAATAACGTTATCACATACTCTGAAAAACCCCTTGACACAAAATTGATCTCCTCTTTGATCTTTGTGAGTGCCCCCTTGGGTGGTTTTACACCTCTTGCATCATTACACACATATTTTTTTAACCATTGTGCTGTGTTGCTACATCCATTGTCATCTGTAGTCATAACCTGTCTGGAGAATGGAGGGGAGGGAGACGGTTAATGAAAGAAACAATCCCAACTAACTCAAGCACACAACACGATCATTTAGTACTGCACAAGTATTGGATATTGACAAAATGTCACTAAGAAAAAATCTTACTTTAGGAGAGAGTGGCTCCAAAACAACAACAGGTTCTGCACCACCAGGCACCATCCTCAGCTTGATCTTCTCCAGCCTCTGATTCTCCTCCGGCAGACCTGCAGCGTCCTGAGTCTTGTCATCACCTGCCTGCACCATGTGGTGTGCAGTGTGAGCTGTACTGAGTCCTATTGTCGGCACCTGGTTCTCCTGCTCCACCAGCTGGTGCTGCTGCTGCTGCGACTCTGGCTGCAGCTGCAGCAGCAGTGGTTCTGCAGTGGTGGCTGCAGACGGCCTGGTCACTGCAGTTGGCTTAGCAGGCAGTCCCCCGCCAAGGCTAGTAGGTGACAGAGCTGCCAAATCAAAAGTAACAGGTATGAAATGAAAATATACTTGTCTTCTGGTTATAGCTGGAATTTTATCATTTTTAAAAGTGTATCGGCAATGGTCTACTGGTAAGAGAAGACCTTGCACATTAGCCACATCAGTAATTAGTTCAGGGAGGTCTTCAGACGTGAAACTAAACAATTCAAGGGGGTATGAGACTTTCAAACTCTTGGTACAGTGAGGGATATCACTTAAACACTGAGACCTTTCATGTCCCAATCTGCATTATCATTCCCCAACAGTAACACTGCTCTGACCCAAAAAAGAATAACTGACCTGGAATGGCTTTAGGTTGGTGTTGACCCAAGACTCTGCTTGGAGTCTGAGGGGGCGACATGACATTGGCACTTGGTGGGCTGCCCACAGCAGGTGAGGGTGCAGGGGAGAATTGATTGGCAGAGTATCCATTGCAGGTATTGGATGGTACACCTGATGCAAAGAAGAGGACTAAACATCTATCACATTTTACCATCAGTTTACCATTTAGCAAATAGTGATAAGGCTGAAAATAAAACAGCAGGGTTACGCCATGTGGGACATTAGTGTTGCTGGTAACAAAAGCATACAATCCATCCTGTGCTAGCTCCGGCTTTCTCTTCTGATCGATAAATAGTCTGGCACCAGTTGATAGAGAAACAAGTGGCATTTCAATTTTTATACAAAATATACATTCAAACTTTGTCCAGCGACCAGGTCGGCCACTTTTGACGGTCCAAAAGTTTTTCCCCATAGACACAAGCATAAGGAATTTGTACCAGGTGATAGCTTGCTGTTGTGAACAGCTAGATTTGGGACCGCTTGCAACCCATATGTTGCTGATAACGACCACCTCATTTTCAAGGCCATGGTGACAGCGAACTTTAATGATGACTTGCCGAAAATCGTGGTAAGATTGGCCAGTTTGTGCTGGGTTTTGACAGCTGGGCAGATTGAAGATGGCGCCAGCGAGGCCATGGTAGGTCATTGGAACAGTCTACTGTAATTTGGGTGGGACTTAACCATACAAAATGTACACTTATTTGTTATATTTCACTCCCTATGCCCTGTGCGGTTGGGCCCACAATACTGAACAGAGCTCGTCTGTAAAAGTAGCTCAACGTCTCAGGCCGCACATACTAAGAAGTTACCGATTACATGTTGACAGTAGAAAATGCATTACTGGGAAATTCTTACGATTATTTTTGAAATTGAGCCCACTGAAAATACAAACTGCTTTTGAAGTCTATCATCTCCCCAAATTGTAATATTTTTTACATGTTAACAGTAGCATTTTAAAGATCGTAATCCTCGTTATGCAATATGCTGCAAATTTTACTGTCACTGCGCCTGATCCGTGATAGTAGCGGCCATGTTTCAAGGGCGAAACATGCTGTTGTTTACCGCTCGTTTTCTGCCGTTATAAAGATTTTGCAGCCGCAAAACTCATATCACAAGGGAAGCAAAGTTAAACTTGTTGTTTTTACGTCCAACAGTTATTCTGTGAATGAATTATTCTTCCGCTGCACTGCCGATAGGGTACTTGAAATATATGTCACAGTAGAGATGGCGATTCAGGACAATCGGCGATTGTCCTAGGACAGATCGCGATCGCCGTTTGTCCTAGGACAGACTGCGATTGCGATCTGTCCTAGGACAATCGCCGATTCTACTAGTAGAGATTGCGATCGCAATCTGTCCTAGGACAAACGGCGATCCAAACTTAATGATGCTAAGATATTACGGAAACAGCAATATTTTTTTATAAACCATGATTTTATTTAGTATTTACAAACTCTGATCAAAACTCAATTCATGCTAAGATAAAGGAAACAGCAGTATACAGCAAAAATGTTTGATCACCCTCTAATTTTTATTGTTCTGCCTAAGTTGTAAAATCATTCAGTATATGTCTGACTGTGAAATGATATAGGTGTGAAACTGTAGTATCTTGAAACTGAGATTGATATTTTGACACCTGTTTTATCACTTTACAATTGTTATTGTTCTCCTAAGGTTGTGAATTCAATAGGTGTGAAACTGAGTACAGTATTATGTTGACACCTCAAAATTTTCCTTCGAAACATTGTTGAATCACCGTCTTCCAACTGATATCTTTCACACGTTATTAAAATTTTGTCACTCGGCTTTATCAGAAATTACTTTATCAGAAAACATACTCACATGAAATTTATCCATCATGAAATATGAACTAATTCACCTAAAATAGTTAATAATTGTGAAATGTAGGTAGCATGTTAAACATGATTGAAATGTAATGCAATGATTTATTCTATTTTCCAAAGCATTTCCATATAATCAGAATTTGTTCAAGTAGAATCGCCATTTGTCCTAGGACAAATCGCGATCGCAGAATTTGTACAAGTAGAATCGCCGTTTGTCCTAGGACAGATTGCGATCGCCATCTCTACTAGTAGAATCGGCGATTGTCCTAGGACAGATCGCGATCGCAGTCTGTCCTAGGACAAACGGCGATCGCGATCTGTCCTAGGACAATCGCCGATTGTCCTGAATCGCCATCTCTACTGTGACATATACATGTAGAACCACATGCTCAGGAATTCTTCCTGTACACCAATGGCATGTTGTTTTCTGATCAGCGTGCTTGGTTTACGATGTAAACAGAGACTGTTGTTAATATGAAAATTGTATTTTGAAATGTCAGTGTGGCGTCTTATTTACCCCCAATAACAACGTTTACTTTGTCATAGCAAAGCAAGATCGACCGAATGTTACGATCACGAGTGCCGCCAGGATTTCACAAACGATGGGTTGTGAGCGGAGGGGAAATCAATGCCTCTCGGCCGTAAAAAAAGCGAAATTCTAGCAAAAGTACCGGGGAAATATGGGCAGGAAAACCAGTTAACTTTTAATTTTAGGGGGATCCCTGGTTAGCAAAGCCCCCATTTTCCCAAAAAATAATAAACGTACCATCCAAAATAAGTACGTATTAGGTGGATTTTGAGGCTGAAAAAAATAAACGTAGTAGTAGTATCCGGTATTTTGATTAAACTGCTGCCGGGGTCCCTGACACAGGGGTGGGCAGCAGCCGGCTAGTCGTCACACCCCTCTTTCATGCAGCTCTGTCCAGGGGGCTAACGCTGGTCAGGCCTGGTACTGGTATGTTTATTCAGAAGATGAGAGTACAGTGCCAAGGACAAAACATCAAAGGGCCTTGCAAAGAAACCTACATTGGGGAAACTGAAAGATCATTAAAGACCAGATTCAACACATTCATATAGAGCCACCTGGACATTCAGTCTCACTGGATAGTCAAAGTTTTCGATACTGAGCCGGATCAAGGAAGCCATTTACATCAGAGCCTTACAACAATTCCTCAAAAGTCACGTGTCTTATCTGCATAACGTGACGTCATCTCAGCAGTGGATTGCTTATTCCTTGACAAAGACTGGTGCTGTACAGTGGAAAATTTGGGTCAGTCCAATTTTTGTGTTGGAAATTACAGTTAAAACTTGTTTCAGAAAGAAATAGAATATGATATGATACATGTAACGTTGGGTAACATAAATTCGCCATTTTTCCGATAATGGTTGACTAAAATCAATCTAGCAGAACAATAAACCATCCTTTTTTTCTATTATTCTGTCAGTATCATGTACTATCTTTGCACTAATCATATATATGGTAGATTTTGTCTCTAGTCGTGCTGACACCATAATATTTCAACTTGAAACTACCGTTCGCCGCACGCAAAATGACGGTGTTGTCGGATAGGTGTGAACATTATTTCGGGAGAGAAGATTCGTCTTGAATATCTTACCGCTAATTGCATTTTATACAGCAGCTATTTGTTCCATTCTTGGCTTGAGGAGAGTGCTATGGATATAGACGTGTCCAAGTAAAAAAAAGACACAAAAAAACGGCCGTACTGCACACATCAGGCCTTCGGTAACATCCCGTTTGTTGAGTCGGTAGAACGTCACTCAAAGTCGATCCCCACCGTCATGGCAACGTGTACATTATTCATGGGAAGTTAGCTGGATGCCGTAGCAATGGTTATACTACTATATCCATGTGTTCCTTGTTGTGTTAGGAGCAAACTTTGAGGAAAATATCTTCTTCAGTCCACTATCACACGCAACATTTAGACAAAAAAGTGTTCCTCACAAACCTTTGTCGTCTGCTTGACGACAGGATTCTGGGTAATAATATGACGGCGGGAAAATACACGGCCGTAGGTTGTAGCAACAAAGAGGAGTTTTGATGATTGATCACACTTAGAATCCAGTTGCAGGTTAGCAAAAGAGATTGTAATAAGTTGTCTTGTAAATAATTGTATTAAGCAGGCAGGAGATGTGACATTTGTCTTATAAACCAGCGAACAACCGTGCAGTGTGATTCTCCCACGAAGCCCCCAGACTGTTCCAATAAGGGACGGAGAGTTTTTGACGTCGCCAACTTCTAATGCATGGTTATCGAAGCTTTTCAGCCAGAGTTCTGAATACGTTAGTCTATCCGGTTTACATTGCTGGCGTTATAACTGATTTTGCATCTAGCACATATCCCTAAATACCCCGTTTTCGAAAAAATCGCGAATTTAAGTACCCCGCGAATTTATGTTACCCAACGTTAGATACCAGGCTAACAAAAACTGTCTTACCCTGTGGAATGTTCTGCTGCTGGTGACCCAGGGGGAATGTGGGTGGGTGGAACTTCCCTGGGCTACCCTGGGACATGTGTCTGGCTGGACTCCCTTGGGCAGCATATTTTGCAGAGCTTTCCTGCTGCTGGTACCTTGGTAATCAAAGAGGAAACATCATCAGTTAAGGTTAGTTTAAATGATATCTTGTTCCCATAAAGTCTTAATCAAACTAGAGTTCCACGACCTCATACCTTCGCCAAATGATTTTAACCTTTATGACTGACATATTAGGAGTGTTTCTCATAAATTATAAATCATACCAGTCTTCTCCACCCAAATAACAGAAGTTGTCCAAAGTATGAGCTTAACAAAGAAGGTTATGCTAACATTTATCATCAATTATGCAAATAAGGTCCTTATTAGCATAATTTGATTCAACGATGTTGACATTCACATAACTTCCAAACGCCACAAGTATGAAATTGCCGTCATTTACCAGTATGGTATAATAGTTATATCTCATATGTATGCAAATTAGGCCTACATTTGCATATTCTATCTATCAACATTACTCTCTTTCTCAGTTACAAATATCACATATTTGAATAGTCATACCATGGATTACAGCCAGTTTTTAAAATTGCCTCATTAATTAAGGAAATTTGAATCTGATTTGCATAATTGCCGTCCAATCGTACAAAGCTTCACGTAAGCTATGTACATACCAAAAATCATGACCATCCATCAAGCCCATCTTGAGTTATAGTATTTTGCATTGATTATGCAAATGAGGTCTTCATTTGCATAGTTGATATCTATAAATATTTCTCTCTCCTCAGTTACATGTCACATGTATGAGAGTCCTATCATGGAATTTGGCTGATTTATAAACTTTCCTCATTTATTATGCAAATAAGATATGATCTGCATAAGAAGTATCTAATCATGTAAATCATCACTCATGTCCAGAACACGAGATATCCAAACAGGAAGTTCCACTGCAGTACCGTAACATGCCGCTAAGGGGCCCAAAATCTAATCAATTTCAGGTCTTATCAAGATCTACCGACCTACCAAATATCAAGACAATCCATCCAGGCCTTCTCCAGTTATTCTGCTTCTTTACATACACACATACAAACGCTACCCTCTGCATAACCTTCTCGGCGAAGGTAACAAGAAGGTACCAGTAATGAGGCTTGATCACAGGACCCCAATTTTACATCCCTTCCGAGACACGAATGCAACTCCAACCAGGATACTCTTCCCCGGACTTGAACTGGTCTCTCAGTTACCAACTACTGTAAGTTTCTTTGGATTCACAGGACCTAAAATTCACAATTACTGTCAAATGAAGAATCTGAAGCGTTAAACGATTTGCTGTTGACGATGAGTAGGAAAATAATACTAGCAGTATAAAAACGAAATAATATCCTCTGTGTCTGCCTTTCCAGGTAAACACCGAGACAACTTCTCGACCACATGCAGCAATCAAAGAAACGAGACATTTTCAAACCATTCCCATCCAACCACAGGACCAAACAGGGAGGTAGCGCAGGTGCTCAATGCGGACATGGCAGAGGCAGGAAGCCTTAGTTCAATTAGTAGTCAATCATTGGTCACAAATTATCAGTAATCTTTTGCTGTTGTCTATGATTCCATTTAAAACAACAGTTACTGTATGTTGTTTTATTTCGTTCCATTTCGTGCCTTTAAGGTCAGCAGCATTCCCACCATGCCCACATATGACTAGACTAGTTTTGTTCCTAGATAATAAAAGAATGGAACAATGGAAATCACAATGTACCTTGAGGAGGGACTGCCCTGTGGGTATGGACTGGGCTGAGGACCATACTTGGCAGGGCTGCCCTGTGGATAAGGACTATTCTGGCTGTAGGGAGATGGGCTGCCCTGCTGCTGTTGTGCCATGGGTGTGTGGGACCTCTGATACGGTGAATGTTGCACCATGCCATCAGGTGACTGCTGATAATATGGAGATGGAGCCATTGGTGTTCGAGGAGAAATTCCTATTGAAAAATGGAAACTATTCAGTTGTTTTAGGTCACAATCAAAATTTTCAGAAGCAGTATTTTCTTATTGAAAATTTTCATTTCTAGTAAGAGTTAAGATGAGTACCTCCATGATTGGATGAGTGCGGCTCTACACTCCTGGTCCTCTGGGTGAACACATTTGGGTTGCATGCCAAGACGGCCTGCAGTAGTGGTGGCAGGTCACCCTCCACTTCAGCATTGCTTGAGGTGTCTTTCAGCTCACTGTACACCCAACATTTAAGCATTTACTGTATTTAACTATATGACACTATCACCTTCATATGGGCTTCAGTTTTGAGCAAAGTTCAACATCAAAGCTAAAGGAAGACATCTGCAACCAAATTACATCTATCCACACCCATTTTTGTCTGTCAAGGTTTCCAGTGACATTCTAATGACACCAGTGAAAGGGCAATGGAAATATAATAAACCAAAATAACATTTACAGTAACTAACTAACTTTTTGAGTTCACATAACATGATTTGAATAGGAACGTAATAATACATTTTAGACATATTTCATACATGATATATATGTATATAAAGACACTAATGACATCAAGATTAAGGATTTTCTGAAATTACATAAACCATAATAATGTTTAATGACTTAGACATTTGCAAAAAATATACACACTTTGGAAGTTATATAACATCGAACCATCAAAATATCATACCCTTGATTTTTCCCACCAGGTAATTACATTAATCAGTGACTTTTCCCCCCATGGCGTCACAATGAACATGACAGCCGGTTTGGAACTTTGCACTGTGGCTCGGAAAGAACATTCTTTCGAAAAGCAAACAAAATAAATATTGTTATGTCTTTTAATTGAATGTAATCACGATAATGAAGCACTGTTTGCTCATCAAATATTGTTTTTCACAAGCCGTATTGTAAGGTCCCAATCCGGCTGCCGTGTTCATTGTGATGTCATGAGGTGTAAAGTCACTGATGAATGTAATTACCTGGTGAGAAGATCAGAAAAGAATCAAGAGCTGAAAGTGGTTTCTGATGGCTCAATGTTAAATGTTAAATCAGAAGGGTGTGTATTTGTTCTGAACGTTTATTTCCATTGAATGATACTATTCCCATTACAGATAGTAAGAAAATGTTGTATTTTGGTGTCATAAACACTTAAAACATGTGTAACTACTTTCAACTACGTACCCTAACACCGGCCCTGAACTGGACATTTAGGTTCAGGTCGAACAAAACCTAAACATCAGGAACCAGTTCTGGACTTGCAAAAAACCATATCTTGCTTATTTTTTCCTCATTGTCCTCAACCATCAAAACTTTCCATAGATCATGAAATTTGTGCTGGAAATTGAGGAAAACATTGATGTTTTTGTGTTTCTTACTGAGCTTTTGTTTTTAATACACACAGTACATATTTGAGCTGCATATTTTTGCACCTGGTATATTTTTCTAATCACATGTAAAATGTAGGCCAACATGCAATCTTAGATGTAACTGAAAAAGTATTTCTAGCACACATATGCCATGGATTCAGGTTCAGACCTGTAAGTCCAGGCCCGAATCTGAACCTCAGGGGTTTATCTAAATCAGGAAAGAGGGGCGCTGCACCCTCTTGTTTCAGCCCAGCTCCCCCTTGTTGAATTCAGATTTTTGGCTTAATATCCAGCATACAGACTACACAGCAATCAATTATTCCATAAATACATAGAATTTGCTCCCTCGCCTGTTTGTGCTCCCTCTTATTAAATTTTTCTAGAAAAACCCCTGGAACCTCTGGACCTGAATCTGGACCTGAACCTGAACATCAGTTTAGGTACACAGCACTACTTTCAGCTATCAATAACATATGACGTTGCTCATTATGAGCTGATAACATGTAATTTGTACACCTACATGTGGTCCGTGGAGGTCTGTCCTAATGCTTGGACAAGGTGAGGAACAACATTTTCATCTGGGTTGGCAACCAGTCTACGAGCTTCTTCTATCACTCGTTGACTGTACAACAGGCTTTTGTTATTCACTGTGGATGGATGAGGTGTTGGCAGAGGCAACTCCGGCAATACTGAAGAAACACAATCAGGTCAGCATGTTATGGCAAACTACTCACATTTCTAGCAGACTACTTATGAGTGCTCTAGGAGTAGGAGTTGGGCCCGAAATACTCAGGTGCAACCTGCAGAAAAACATTGAAGATGTTGTATGCAAAGTACTTTTTTGAGCCCAATGGGCAACCTGGGGCAAAAGCTACGTTGCCCATTGGAATTAATGATTGCCCCACGGCACCTACTGATTTTTTTCAAATCAAGTACATACAATGTCATACATTTTGTATCCCTTTATGATATTACTTACAGCTCTTTTGTTTCAATAAAAAACAAATAACATAGATTAACTTGAGTTCCACGACCTCATACCTTCGCCAAATATCAAACATACATACTGATACCAAATTCCCGTCATTTACCAATATAGCATTATAAAGCATTTCTTATCAGTCATTCAAATTACGTCTTCATGATCATTGGCTTAAACAATATTGATCGATATTCCTCTCTTTCCCAGTGACATATCATGCCAAATGTTTGAAAGTCATGGAATGTCGATGACGGTTATCTACATACTCTCACCTCTCAAATATAAGTACCCCCTAAAATAGAAGTACCACCCGGACAAATCTTCAAAATCTAATATAAGTACCCCCTGAAATAAAAAGTACCCCCCGGAAAATTTCAAAATTGACAGTCGAGGTAAACTGTGTCCAAACATGTACAACTGTCCGAGGGAAAGCAGTGACATATAACAAAAATTATCAGATAGCTACTAATGTACCTGATCATATTTTCTAAAGAAATCACCCCCCAAAAAAACACAAATATGAACACAGTCCCTCCACAAAAAAGGATTATATCTATAAACTTTTGCTGTTGTTTACCGTTTCATATCGGATTTCAAGTTCCCGCGGTAGAGCCCACAATATTGAACAGAGCTCGACTGTAAAACATCTCAGACCGCACATACTAAGAAGTTACCGATTACATGTTGACACTAGAAACCCATGCTTAACAGCTGAATTGGGAAAATATTACGATCATTTTACACTATGATTATGAACCCTGTGAAAATAAAAATGGCCTTCTGTGTCCATAGTTGCCCCAAAATATAACATTCCATGCGTTTACGGTATCATTTTAAAGATCGGTATCTGCGCTATGCAATATACTGCTAGTTTTACTGTCGCCATGCCTGATAGTGGCAGAGAGTGGCGGCCATGTTTCGCGATTTCAAGCTGTTGTTTACCGTTTAATATCGATATATTTCTGCCGTTTTAGAGATTTTGTGTTCTCAAAACACATATCACAAGGGAAGTTAAGTTATGATTGTTGTTTTTACATGTGACATGTCTTCTGCAAACAAATTATTCTTCCGCCACGCTGCCAATAGTGGTGTAACAGTGGAGGAATTATTCCCCCTGCACTCAGCGTGCTTTGGTTTACGATGTAAACAGAGATTGTCAAAGTTATATGACATCTCTATACGTGAAAAAAAATACAGAAGGGTTTCAGCATGAGTTTTGGGGGACGACGCCCTCCTGACATATGATTTTTCCACCGGAGCGCAACATTGAAAACTTTAAAATTTTTGACCCATTGAAACGCTGTTTTCTGAATTTTGAGGGGCAAATTTTGCTGACAAAGTAAGCTAAAAAGGTTAATGACATCTCTATATTTGAAAACATACAGGCGGGTTTCAGTTTGAGTTTTGGGGTGCGACGCCCTTGAGCCCTCCCGACATTTTTTTCTCGCCGGCGGCAACGATCTCCTCCGGGAAAATTTTGAAATCTTGACGTCCTGAAATGCTTTTTCCTTAATTTTGAGAGGCAAATTTTGCTGACAGATTGAACAAATACAGAAGGGTTTCAGCATGAGCTTTGGAGGGCGACACCGTCCCGACATATACGACGGCAGCGCAACAATCCTAGGAAGGTCCGGGAGTATGCTAACATACGTTGGAGAAAATTTTGAAATCTTGACCTGCTGAAACGCTATTTCCTGCATTTTGAGAGGCAAATTGTGCTGGTAGAGTAAGCTAAGTTAAGAAAATCTCTGTTAGTGAAAAGATTCTCAGGGTTTCAGCTTGATTTTTTTTGGGCAGCCGCCCCCCTTGCCCCCCATGCCACCGCCACTGGCGCCACCATTTTTAGGGAAGAATCTAGCCACACAAACGTGGCTAAAACGTTGTATTTAAAATTTTAATATCATCAAATGGATTCAAGAAATACAACAATTTATATCATTTATTTACCACTCACTTCTGTATTCAATGTTGAAAGTTACAACGTTCCTCATATTTCGCTATCTACTGGTATTTCATTTCATAATGTTATTTTAGTTCGTTCCATTTCGGACTTTCTGGGGCCATTTGTCCACAGTCAACTGTCGTTAGACATAAATCATGCAAATGAGGGTCTTATTTACATATCTTATGAGGAAATGCTACAATAGCCCTCGATGGTAAGAAAAGACCTTCATACTTTTAACAACCTGTGTTATTTGGATAGAGAAGATGATAATGTAGACATTATTAGACCTTAACTATAGTGAGTTATTTGCATAATTGATGAGAAAAAATGTTTACAATGTCACTAGAAGTAGAACAGGTTAAAATCATTTGGTGAAGATATGTCTATGAAGACGTGAAACTCTAGCTACTGTAAATATCTTTCCTGACATACATGTGCTGATGAGAACATTCAGGTTCACCTGCTCAGGTACATCATCAAGTGTGGTGTGGAGGGATTGATGCAAGGAATACTTACACTCAGTAAGGCTGGAAATGCCTGCCAGTGTATTCATAGGTATGTTGGGGATTTCCCCATTCTGAAGGGGAATTTGATTCATGGCAACTGGCTGGTTGTCTGCTTAACGAGGTCACCCTTCTCCACATCCAAACGATGTCTGCCATAAACTGCAACACAAAAATATCAGCATCAGAAATGACATCTACTGCAAGGTCTGAGGAATTTGACATATTTTCCTCCAACTATCGTTGAGTGGAACTCGTTGCCATCAAGTATTGTAGGAGTATCCTCACAACACTTTCAGTCTAGTGCTCGGTACATGTACCCATACATCCGGCTGGAACTGGACTTGTACAAAAGTTTACTTTTAGGTAAAAAAAAAGTTTTAGACAGTTCATGGAGGTCACGGAAGTCTAGTTTGTTCTAAAAGTAAAAAGCATATTTATCTTCAACCTTCCATACATCTTGAAATTTGCGCTAAAAAAAAGCATTCCTTTTTTATGTTTATTACTGAGCCAGTTTCGCCTCTTTGAAAAGGAGGATTTAGAAAGGCAGTATCTGCAAGCAAATACAGATCATTTCAGTCCATCTGCCTTCCATGCAAAATGATTTTTAGAAAAAAGTCACCCCCATGCAAGAATGGACTCTTCCGGCAGCACCTCCAGTTAAAATTGACCATTTATATAGACCTCCACTCAAAAAAAAGGACCTTTGAATAATCAATGCGGTCAAAATCTTATAAAAGTTGTCCCTGGGAGAATGGACTCTTCTAGTAGCGCCCACATGTAAAGGTTCTGGGTCGGAGTTCAAATCTGACCAGGGTTGGGGTCAGGGCACAGTAATCTGCCGGAAGTGCGTGGTCGTCACCCTGATTTCTGCCCCCTATTGCTTGGTGATCGTTATAGCTGTGCATAAATATTTTGAATCTTCCGAAAAGCCAGCGAGTTGTAGTATTTTTGGGCGCGGTGCAGTTGGTTCGCCATTGAAGCCTTTTTTGTATTAATCTGCCGCAACCGTGATGCGTTTTTTTCGCCTGATGACCCAAATAGCATCGTTTTTTATGCATTTTCACTGAGTTTGCGTCATTGGAGATTTCGAAAAAGTTATCATATGATCTTATTTTTTCTATTTTTCAGAGACAGAAAGTACAGTCAAACCTGTCTATAGCGGTCACTCAAGGGACTGGCCAAAACTGGCCGCTAAGGACAGGTGGTCGCTATGGAAAAAATGTCGATTAATTGACCACGATTGACACATGTTTTCAGCACCCACTGAGATACATTTATTCACCGTATATACAGTATACATGTAAACATTGCATAGGTAAGGAACATTTTAAAAATTCGATTGTTGTTCTTTTACTTCTATTATGGGCTTGAAAAAAGAATAATTGTATCTGCCAACTCCTAAATCCATGGCTTGCTCGAGCTTCATGTCAGCATCGCAACAGACCAGCATCACCATACTTAGCCGTGGCGACTACAGAAAGGGCGTTTTTACTTGTTACCGTATTTCTTCTAATAAAGGACGCACTTTTTTGACATTTCAACCTTCAAGATGAGGCTTCAGGTCAAAGCCAAAGTCGGGGTGCGCACTTTATTTAGGTTTTCTCTCGAGAAAAGTCGCGACGTAAGTCAGGAAGTCACCGATTATTACCCCAGCAGGCTAGCCCCGTCACTTCGCCGACACGCAACGATAATTTATGCATGTTCTGTTCTTATTCATGTTCTTATGTTTACAAGATAACGATGCTACATCATACGTATATTTTTGAAAAGGTATTCTAGATATAAAAATAATTGGTTTAGCGATATTAAATATCAAATTATGAGACACCAAATAACGCTGGGTGTTTTCAACCGCGTGACTATTTCAGTGTGTCGGGCCGGCCATAATTTCGTACCCCACGCCGCTTGTACTACGCCGCTTGCGACGTCAATAATTTCCTAACCACCCACACGGCTGCAAATATGGGCACATCGTGCGTATCTGTTGATATCATTTATCAAAAACGTAATAGCTAGAATCTGAAATGTTCCAGAGTTCGCTTCAGCGGGAGTTTTGTTTTTGTTTTGACGGATAAAACGCGAAAACCCACGCCGCTTTCGGCACACTTCCGGGTTCATTGATCGCTAAAATTACGCAAAAGCCACCATCAATCCGCAAATAAATGTATACTTTCCCGTAAACATCTTTTGGTTTTGCATTTTCTTTACCATAATGTTGCTATGTAGTCGATAAAACCGCGTTTTTATTGCGTTTTCATGTGTAACATTTCAGACAAAGAAAAAACTTGGACCGCGATTCTGCTGCCCCATGATGTACTTCGTCTGCAAAATTCCCGCCTTTTGCTGCAGCAACAACCAATCAGAGACGCGTAATGCGATCATGTGATGAGGATTACGTAACACGCGAAATGCATCTTGGGGCAGCAGATTTTTTAAACAATGGCGGCGGGCGATCTGCGAAATGAAATGATTTGTCAATGCAACGCTGTATTTTGCGGCATAAATGCCGAGAGACGAACTTTTATTTTATCTCAAAATGCGTTTTACACGTTTGTCTTTGACTAGCTCGGTAGAAATCAAGCGGATCGTCGTCTGGTCCTTCAATATCAAGGAAGTTTGTCAGATATCCTGGCGCGAGGTTCTCAGCGTGACGTTACTTCAAGTAGAGGGTTAAGTGTTGACCCCAAATAATGGTAATGTTTTCCCGAAAATTCCTTGAAAATGGAACGATTAAGAAAGATACCAGGACTTCATAGCGTGCCGAATACCGGGGCGTGGTCACATCTTGGAGACACGCGCCGAGCGACGGCGGCAGATCGGGGGTGCGCACTTTATTAAGGTTTTTCTGTGAAGTATCTCAGCTGGCGTGATTGGGGTTGCGGTGAAGCCCAAATTGGGGGTGCGCACTTTATTTGGGGTGCGTCCTTTATTAGAAGAAATACGGTAGATATATACTAGCGGTAACTAGCCCTTTTGTAGTCGTGGGGCAGTCCACACAAAATGTCCAGGTGATGTCCGTCCTGCCGTTTTCCTTGCATGTCGGGCCTCGATGCTTGGTCCCTGAACTCCTAACACACTAACCTGCGCTGGCGGGCGCTTTAGAAACTCTGAAAACCCCGAGTTAACCCACAGCGCGACCAAACACGGTACGAGTCAATATAAAACAGCACGGGGCCGCCATTTTCCTTCAAACTGGAGAGGGGATGACGTAACGAAAACAGTTTAGCCTGATTGGTGTGTTTATTCACATGACTGAGCCTGGCCAACCACGCTGCACTATTTTCCTTACGTCATCCCCTTCAGCGCCATTTTGAAAATCGTGTTTTGGGCACATTTTTGGATGAATTCCTGGGGAAAACGGAAATATTGGGCCGGCATTCAAACATTTCGAGAACTTAGCGCATGAGATACATGTGCGGGTTTACCTTGACCGTTATATTTTCCAAAAACTGCTGTAATCTTTGCCCAGTCGAAATGCACTGAAATAGTCAAATTTGCTACGGTGTACAAACGCAAGCCATGTGAAGAACTTGACTTCGCGTCAAACCATGGATTTTTTTACAAAGATAAAACATTCTGGTTTTCTTTATCATCATCCTATCAAGTTGAGTCCACATAAACTTGATAACTGTATAAAATATGACGATTTTGAATTTGAACCCGGCGTGCAGTGGGGATGCGGCGTCTACCGGCGCGTCGTGACCGTTATCGGCAGTGTTACTGTACTCGCGGGACCGAAAATCGTCTGGCCGTGACCGCGTTGGACAGGTGGCCGCTATAGCCTAATTCTTAATGCTTATGTCAATGGGAACAATCCAAGGGACCGACAAAACGTGACCACTATGGGCAGGTGGCCGCTATGTCAAAGGTGACTGCTAATACAGGTTTGACTGTATTACGTTTTTCAGCATATATGCCATTACCTCAGGAAATGTCTTTTTTCAAACAGTGTCGATATAAAAAAGTGTATAAAAATTATAATTTTGGGGGCCAAAATTTACTTTTAACTATGGTTTCTACCCAAATAAAGGGACAACAGACAATACCCAAAATTACATTGGAAAGAACAAACAAACCGCCTTTCGCCGAAATCCAATTATCTCCAGTATCAGGGTGAAATGGCAGAAGTTGAACATCGGATTACGCCATATCTAACATCGGGCTTTTCCACTAGCCATCGGACGAAATCCGATGTTGTTCGAACCAAGGAGGTTAACCACCTTGTTCGAACTTAGGAGTGACGTCATATTAACTTCAC
Organism: Branchiostoma lanceolatum; assembly: GCF_035083965.1. NCBI lineage: Eukaryota > Metazoa > Chordata > Leptocardii > Amphioxiformes > Branchiostomatidae > Branchiostoma > Branchiostoma lanceolatum. Next base: position 18,211,573 of record NC_089732.1, on the reverse strand, counting down.
CACAAGCATAATTCTGTCAGCTGATTATGTATTCATTGACAACATTATCTATCGGAAAATAAAACTTCCTTCTGGCGTTTAGTACTCCTTTAAAATGTATCTTTGATTTTAACAATTATTTGTGTTTGGAACTGCCTTCAAGACATCTACTTGTCAGGACATTTCAACTGTGGCGGAAAAGGGGAGCGTACTTTATTCTTGCATATAATTTTAAAGGGTTAAAGTGTGTTTTAGCGAGCACAAATTCTGGTCAGAGTGAGTGAGTACAGAACAAAGCGTGATACATAATTTGTTCCAAACATGTTTTGCTGGAAATGCAAAGTAACAACTAAACTTCCCCAACCCGATAATTTGTGTACGTATTTATAAACGTATACACCTGATTCACAAAGCCGGGGATTGGGTTTTACTGGTTTGCCACGATTATTGTGTATAAAATGAAGGAACATTGCTTCAATAGACCATCCCTACAAAAGGGATGTGTACAAAAAACTACAAATAGAGGACTGATGAGTTGATGTGGACATGAACGACAGGACCTCCAGCCGGTCATAACACGTTCAATCGCCAGAAATGTGCACCACATCCAGTCACATTTCTGCTTTCTTTATCAAATCTAAAGCAAAAGAGACCACTTGATACTTACTACAGCATGGAAATTTGACGAAGATCGTATCCACAGTTCATCAGCATTCGATGTGGATCTGCTTCCGTACGACGAAATAAAACGCCGAGTCTGACTGAAGAGAGACAATGATGGCGCCAAAAATTACACAACCGATTTACACCCTTGTTCCACCAGGATTTCTGCTTCCGCAGTCAGTATTTTCCACTATATTTCCCTCAGATATGACACAAGTCTGACACAAATTTATCGCCAGGCTACATGGATGACAGGGACTTTCACAGCAGAGGACGAAAACACCGTTTTTTTCTCGATTGACCGTCCGACGCGGAGGGATACAAATCTAGTCCGGCTGCGTAGCTGGAAGGTCGTACATCCGGGAGTTTGACCCCAGCACCGCGACCTCTGGACCAAGATGGCGGCCAACAGGAGGGTGTTTGTGGTCGGAGTCGGCATGACCAAGGTTCGCAAACAATTTCTTCGTCCGGAGACTTTGACAACTCGATTAGACATCGTCGTAGGTCAAGGGAGATCTAGGAAGGCTTTTGCAGTGGCATATTGTGTCGACCAATTACACTTTAATAGGTTTATGAGAAGGCGGGGTCTGGAGTTCGAGAGCTGTTGCGCAACCGAGAGCAAAGTTCGCTGAGGATTCACATGATATAAGTTCAACAAAGTAAAACCATACAAGGTTTACTACTAGTATGGTGAGGAATCCTAGACAACAAGGGCCTTGTTTAAAATGCAAGCTGTTAATGACTTACCACTACATCTTGTAGCAATAGCAGTAGCTAGAAGTGGTTAGCTAGTCTGAGCTGAGTCAGGAGGGTCAATGACCTACCGGTCACGTCACATCCACTACAAGTAGAGTAGAGTAGAGTACAGTTTTCGGTCTGGTAGGATGTACTTCCAGTTATAACTGAATAAGGCAGCAGAACACAGTATTTCGCCAATGGGGATTTACATTGTTAAGGGCCCCAAAGCGGAGGAGGCGGCACAAAATTTTGTATGGGGGGGGCAAGATAATTGAGATGAAATTTTCACTATGACGTATTTGTTGAATAGTCTTAATAGAGGAGTCAATAGGATTCTTTTTCCTGCTTTAAGCGTTTTATGTCATCCCCGCAGGCTTTTTTGTTCTTGAGGGCGTGTATTGTATCGTTGATTTCTGAGGCAGTAATTGGATTATCTAAAGGTCCTAAACTTGGCTCACATAACATGTTTTGTCAAACCATTTTTTGTTCTGTTTTGGTCCTTTAGCTCTGGTGTTACATTTTATTTTTAATGATATATTTCCAGCCGTTTCTAGAATATCCTGGAACTTGCTCATTTCCTCATCAATGCTACTACTTGTTGGTGTGATATCCAATCAATAGAAAGTTGTTTAGTTTTTCAGATATCATCAGACTACAGTACTTAAACCATGGATGATCTTTTTCACCTGAATTTGAGTCCCAAATGAACTTTTTTGGAAGGGAACGTAATTCGCGTTTGGGCATTTTTGTATCTTGAATGTGCCAATGTGACGTACGTATATTCGTAGTTATCAAGAACTTTAAGAATACTTAAAGGCACCCAGAGCATTTTATGAGGATTGAAACTTGATTAAAAAACTCAAATTTCTAGTCATTCCTACACATAGTAAGTTTCAATAACACTATACCATTACATATCGACATTAGACAAGCAAAGATACGATGTCGTTGTGTGATGAGAACTGATAGAAAACCCAAGCCCTAATAGACTGATCCTGATTGTCCATCACAATTAGCGGTTCGACCAATGAGAGAGTGACTGCATGTCCGTCAAACATTTACATTTTTATGCTATAATTTTGCATTTCTACGTTTTAACAGTGGTGGGCGGGGCTATGGTATCGGTCTATTTACACTAGGCGCGTGAAACTAAAATATCACCATGTAGCTTATTTTTGGGCCGCTTTTGAGCACTTTTGAATAGAAATCCGCCCGCAAATGTGATTAACAGTGGCATTAAATGTCAATTTCATAAAGATTACAGCTACTAGAATATTTCCAGTTTCAAGCCTCATAAAATGCTCTGGGTGCCTTAAGCTTTAATGTTATAAAGAATGGCGCTACTTGCAATGGTATAGTCCACTGTGCTGCAACCTCTGGGCTGGTAGCAGGTGTAGCGTCCATCTAAATATAACTAGGAAATAGAGGGACATTGACATAAGATATGCAAATGAAGACCTAATTTGCATGATTAATGAGAAAATACTGCAATTCCATATTGGTAATTCGGAAGCTATGTGGCATTCGGAAGCTATGTGAAGGTGAACATTATTGAACATAAATCATGCAAATTAGGTCTTCATTTGCATATCTTTTATCTATCAATGTCCCTCTATTTCCTAGTTCTATTTAAATGGAGCTACACCTGCTACCAGCCCAGAGGTTGCAGCATAGTGGACTATACCATCGCATGGCCATGGGGTACAGGTGCACAGGAAAATCACTAAAGTAAAGACGTTTCGGTCTCACCGCATTGTCATACTCTTTTTTGTTGTTTTGATTTCAGTTTGAGAAGCCTGGTCGCCGACAAGACTTTGACTACCCTGATATGGCAAGGGAGGCTGGTATGATTTTCTAACCTAACAAAATATGTAATATTAGGTACAAAACATCGAAAAGGCACAAGTATATTATTATTAAGGAACTGTACCATATTTCATTATTTGACATGGTGGATTGGGCCGAAACGAGCCGAAGAGATATTAAATGTGGTTCAAATGAACTCTTTCCCCAATTGGGCCCATACCTCAGAAATTTTTACAAGATCTTTCGGTAACCCCCAATCATCATTGCATGAGTAGCCCTGTTACTTTGTGGCTAAAGGCTACTCTCCAAGGGGGAAAATTGTGACCTTTGGGACAAAAAACAGGGCAATTCATGATGTTATAAGAAGGTCACCATTTTCCCCTACAACCTCTGCTTAGAGAGTAGAAGTAAAGGCCTTGTCACAGTTCCTTTTATCCTAATCCCTTATGAGTTGTAATTCACCATGTTGTATTATCACAGCCATCAAGTAATGAGGCTGTTGTAACGTGGTCAAACATTTGAGGTCTCTTCCATAATAGAAACAAGTATACAGGTTTGGTAGTGTACCCCTTGGTGGTTTGACCACCAGCTGTTGGGACCTGGGGAATTCTTGTCCCAGATTTGAAACTGGCAGGTGTGAGCTACCACAACATGCCTGGAATGGAAGTATAGATTTTCCTCATTACATTTGCAAATTCAGTCCCAATTTGGTTTTTTGGTTCAGGGCCGAATGCTCTACTGTTGCACCACACGACCCCAAACTTAAGTGAACATGTAACAAACTTAAAGGTTTAATACCCAGTTTTTACCCAGGCTATGAAATCTGGTAATGGTAATTAAAATCTGGTAATGAAAACAGTGGTAAGCAGTGGGCCATTCAATAAATCAGTGCAGAGATGCGGCTGGAATATGCTCTGAATACGAAGGCTTGGCATTCATCAGAAGTGCATTTAAGGCATGCAGTCCTCAAAGGTTGGGTGGAGCCAGAATACAGTCAGCATAAACACAATTATTGTATGTTGTTCCAGGAAGCAAGGCCCTGGCTGATGCTGCCATTTCATATAAAGATGTCCAGCAGGCTGTTGTTGGATATGTGTATGGTAAGTTTTCAAATGCTACTAAGGACACACCAATTGAATTTATTGGTTCTGAGAATTGTCACTCCTATTTTTCTCAATTGAAAAAAAAAGTTGGCCACACCTCCCTTTCAGAAATTTTCACTTCCACTCAACTCTCAAATACTAGTAAATGTACGGGCACGTTTATTTTTTCTGGCCTTAAATTCCACCCATCACATGCTTATTTTGGACAGCCCGTTGAATGATTTCTGCAGAATCGGGGCATTGTAAACCAAGGATTTCCCATAAGACTAAATTTAAAGCATTGTTATCGGTGGAGTTTAGGACACCACAATGAAGTTTTTAGATGCAATATTATTTACAGGAAACAGATTGTATGAAACCAAATTACAACATTTTCTGATAAGACCACACCAATATTATTTGTTGATTCTCGTGTTTTTTTTTCAGAAAAAAATTGGAGCAACAGGGCGAAAAAAGAATTTTTAATTTAAAATATTTTGCAAAACGTCTAGGGTGAAGACAAGGGTTTATACATAGTATAAAGAATAAGAGGATTATTCAAGTTTCAGCTTTGTATGGCTCGTTTTATGCGATGAACCCCTTTCTTTGATCTAGTACTACAATTTGAAATGTCCACTGATGACTTAACTATACCGACTATAAACAGAAAAACTGACTGTGTATTTCTATATGACTGAAAATGACTATAAGAAATAATGCTGCATGTAGAATGTTGTGCATTTACTGTGCTAAACATACCATCTTGTAATGTGGTCACATTTTATCATTGTGGAAATTATTCCAAAATCAATTTCAATTGATTCAAATATCATTTCTGTACCTTCCCAATAATGCTTTTTGGTCCAGTTTGGGCACCACATTTAATCTACTCTTATTTCAACCTCCTTGATTGAAGCAAATATTTACAGCAATGGTCCAGTAGTGTTTATGATTTATCACACAAGTCAAAAAGATAACAAAGGTCAAAAAGTTTCATAGACCCATGCTTGAATTTTTTGTCAATAATTCAAGAAAAGAAAATGTACTGATCAAATTGTATCAGTTGCTGCACTGTCAATTGTAACATGACAAGCCTGCACCTATAATAATTTATGTTTTCAGTAACAAAATTGCCTTTTGCTATGTAATATACGGATTGATAATTTTTGAGAAATAGTTCTGATAAATGAAAAATTATAACTCATAAAATGTGCCCCTTTTTTAGGTATGTGCAGGCCTTTATAATCTATTTTGATGGCTATTGAATTTTACAATGGAGCAAATAGTAAACTAAAAGTTATTTTAGTGACTAGAAATTTGTGAATTGGAATAGTGACCCAATTTTTTTTTTTTTCAAAATGGGAAAAACAGGAGTGGCGATTCCCGGAAGCAACAAAGAAGATTAGTGTGGCCTAATGATACATTCAACAACTATGATCATGGTATTATTTATGGTTATGTATGATTATGATTAATACATATGTATGCGTCTGCACCAAATATACACACTTCTCCTATTATTGAACATTGCAAATCATTCTTCCGGCTCGAGGTTTTTGTCGCAAGATAATCCAACTATGACTGCCAATGACGTCACAGTGAAACATGGCAACCAGTTTGGAAACTAGCACCGTGATTCGTGAAAAACATACTTTTGAGAAGGAAACTGTACTTATTAAATCATTCTGATTCCATGTAATTGAAAACATTGTAATATCACCTTTTAAAGTTTTATGGCTTTTCAAAAGTATGTTTTGTCTTCAAAAGTATGTTTGTTTTTTCCAAACTGGTCGCCATGTTCACTGCGTGAAGTCAATGGCAGTTGGATTACCTTGCGAAAAAATCTCATCTAAGAAAATTTGCAAGTCATTTAGTATCAAAGGTGCTCGGAGTGCTTCTGTAAATTGAACTTGCGAGTCCTCGACCCAAATGTATTTTGTTGGCAAGGGATGAGTTGGGGCTTTTATTTGTTGCACGTAAGATGAGTAATTTGTTGAAATAGAACAAGTTAGTAGGCAATGGTCAGAAAATACAGAGGGATCACTAACTTTAAGGTATTGAACTTTTGAGATGAATTCATATTATTGTTGATACAGTAGTCCACCAAACTTGACCCATTATACTTGTGGCATGTCAATTTTCCAGAAAAATCACCAATTATCTGTTTATCTATTTACCGATAATGCAACCGTTTCAAATGAAGAGGTTGGCTGCCAAGCAGGTTTCTATCAGTTGGTTACCGTATCTGTTGGTCCCTTTATCACAGCTTGCCCTATGCCGTAAGCCTTCTCTAATATCTATAAATTATTGGTCTAAACAATCATCGTCTATAAATGTTTCCTGTAGTGATGCTGTCCTGTTAAGAGAAAGAGGTTACCTTGACTGGAAAATCTACAAATATCTTCTTGCAGAATATCAAACGTTGTGTTATTTTTCATTTGGAGAGATGTTGAGTTTTCTGGAAATAGGTAGACACAGCCTACAAACAAATCTTTTTCAAGGCCAAAGAAAGTTTAATCTAGTCTACACCAAAGGAAATCTGGATGCTCGTAGGGAGCTTTGTTACGCCCTTCAAAAAGTTGTTACGAAACATGAAGACTACTACCACAGTTTCTTCTGCAAGACTTTTTAACATCTCTATCACTTCTACAATAGCTAAACGATTCTATTCTAAAGTTGTCTCCTGGCTTGAGCAAAGTTTCCTGCATAGCTACAAAATCTAAATCATCAAAAAAAGAAATAAAATCTTCATCTTGGCTTTTGCAACTAAGGATGCCCTGAATGTTCCAAGAACCAAACTTCAGGGCCACATTTTGGATTGGCATTCTGAGATAAGAGAAATTCAATGTGCGCCACTAGATAGGAGGAGCATGGCTGCATTGTGTGCAGAGTGAATAGAAACAACTTAATGTGAATGGATAATCAAATTATCTACTAGTGGTGAGTACTTCATACGTTATACCGAAATAAAGTACTATGAACTGTATACTACAACAAAGAAATGTATGACGATGAAAGGTACAGTAAAAGTTAATTTATCACTAAGTAAAAGGTGGACTCGTTACCTGAGTAACCTGTCATTATTTCCACATACTGTCCACACCTTCAAATGACCGTTCAATGACTCAAAAAGTCTTTCATCATGTTCAGCAGTGTTTCTACTGTGTACCGCTTGTCTTGTCTCTCACTCCATGTCAGCCCAGGTCCTTTGTTCCAGTTGGACCATTGCTGAGGAGTAGGAGGTGCTTGGTTCCGCGGGAATGGCGGATTCTGCTTGGGGGAGAGTACTGGTCGGGCTGCATGTACTTCATGGTGTTCCCCCTCGATTTTTCCTTGGTGGTCTGGTCTGCTGTCTGCCGGGGTTGTCTGCTCGTGTTTGCGATAGACTGCTGGTGGTTGCGCAGTGTGCGCTTCACGCCAACATCAGGGGTGATATGGATCCCGTCGGGTTTATACAATGAACACTCTGATAGCAGCATATAATGTCCTTTGTCTGATGTAGAAGATTTGGTCATCTTCCAGACATAACTTCTCGACAGTGTAATTGTACAATGCAATTTTCAGAGGCTTTCCTTAATGTCTTAATGTACCAAAGTTGATGATGGCTGAACTTTTGTGATTGAACATTCTGTTTGTGTCAACGCCATTCCAAAGAGAGTCGTCAATGATTCTGATCTGTCTCTTCTCAATCTGGGCTGGTGTGCGGGGGGCTGCCGGGGCCCGGTGGAAACGGGGGGCTGCCGGGGCCGGTGTACAGGGGACTGCTGGGGCCTGTATGTCAGGGCCTGTCAGGACCTGTGTGCTAAGGTCAGCCGGAACGTGTGTTTGGAGCTGTGGATATCTGGGTGCCGATGTTTCCTGGATTTTCATGGTTGCTTACGATCTCTGAATATAGGCATTAAATTCTTTACTCGTCTCCCTGAGCAACACATGCACATTTGGAGGAAAGTCTGTCAGATGTCTTTATAGAGAATTCACGCTTAAATGTTGAAGTTCGTTCCTGTTTCTCGATCTTCTTTGTTTTAGTTTGGACGTTAGCTTGCAGGTCGGCTACTTGCTTCCCTTGTTTATCCATTTCTACTTTGTTGTTGAAAACTAGTGTTTTCAGTTCATTTAATTTGTCTACTAGAATAGTGCAAAGAACCTCGCTATTAGCATCAGAGTTCTTCGCATGGGGGGATGGGTTGTCGTTTAGTAGAGCATGCCGCAAACGGTTTGTTCGATGGGACTTCTCTACTTTCACCAGCAGATTCTCGCATCTTTGTGAAAGAACTCATCAGGATGATATTCTCCAGACCTCCGAGCACTTTGCGGATAGTGGGAGAAGTGACAGACTTTGGAGTAGTATATCCTGCTCTATTTTCTTTCTCTAAGGTCTCGTCTTTGGCGCAAGACTTAGCAGGTGTGGACTGGTCCGGTTCAATGTCAGATGCCATCATAGTGGACTTTCCAGTGTCTGTGTAGGTTTCTATTGTTCCTAGGTTGTCGTCTATTATTCCAACCTCATTCACTGTCAATTTGTCAGCGATAAATCCGCCATCTTGACTCTGACATGTGCTAGTACTTGTTGCGTTATTGATTGTGACTTTTACCTTCGGTAATACATCTTCGACAAACCATTTGGACCCTTTGCCATGTAAGAGAATTGGTCCGGTCTTGTAAAAGTAAATGTTCAGAACCTTGATATTGTCACCGGACATTGTAGGGTCTGTGATTGAGAGCTTCTTGTCTTTCCAGGTGAACTTGTACCCAATGTAAACAATTAGTCATCATGCTTTGTTAGTACACTGCTTTTGGCACCTTTTGTGGGAAATTATCAGATGTATGTCCTTGGAGATGATCCAGGGAGAACCACTGACTTTAAACTGGTCACCCTGAAAAATTTCTTGACTGCAGACTTGTTTTTTCAAGAAGCTCACAAGGCGATAAATGCAACAGAAGAAATATGAGAGGGAAAAATATTCACCTCTGCAAGCACGTTTTCCATAAAACGGCATTGTTAACAAATCGACCGTTAACTGGTAGCCTTACGTTATCATTGCGGTACAGGATACTGTAATTAGACACAACTTTAGTGTGACTACACACTGTGGCTGTGCGATGTCTGCCATTGGGTATGGCACAAAAGGACCGGGTTCCAGATTCATGGGGGTGATAGTTATAAAAATTGAAATGTTGTACTTTGGTTTCATACAATCTTTAAGCCTCGGGGAAGCTGTTGCAAAGGCTAGCCTGGAGTCCTGCCTTGTTAGCTTTGGTCTTCTCCCAACAGTCGCTACTTGGCTAGGTAGCAACTGTTGCTAACAAGGCCAACAACGCTGGACTTCAGGCTACCACAGGCAGCATAAAATCCCTGGTGTGTGGTCAATTTTCCATTTATTGTAACTAATATGTGCTTCATTCATACCCTATCATATAGGTATGTTCAAACTCATTTGGTCAACAGCAGCCATCTTGCTCCATGACACTGTGGCGGTTATAATTAGCACTGTGGCCTTTTTTGTATCCAAAGGAGACGAGGATAAGTTGACGGGATTGCAGCATACAATCTAATGTAAATACAATCATACATGTGAAGCTCATATCTGGATGTTCTGATTTCTTATCTTGGCCTCACCGGCACGTCAAATTGCCCAAATGGGTTTGGACATACAGTTCACGTTGCTGCTAAGCCTTTAGTCTGCTGAGGTTGCTATTTAGCACCAAATTTGTATTAGTTATGGTGTTAGGGAGCAGGGAGGAGGTTAAACAAATAGATTAGTGCTCTGTGATAAGCTGCTGAAGGAATGTCACAAAGTATCATGGAAAAGTATGTTTTAACATGGAAAACTTACTATAATTACAATCATTATGGTGCGCTTCACTTGATTAATATGATAACCTCTTCGTGTAGGCTTTTTTCTGGGACATCATGTACATTCAAGTATTCTTTTGTTCAGGAGACACAACTTGCGGACAAAAGGCTGTATACCAGCTGGGCCTGACAGGAGTACCAGTCTACAATGTGAGTAAAAGCCCTTCCGTTTGAATTTACATTTGGAATAATCTTGTATTTTTGTAGACCTACCTGTAATTTGTTACCTTATTATATAATGGAAGGGGGTTCACCTCCGACGGGGGTCCTGTAACTCAAGATCCTGTAACTCAAGTCGGGCAACCTTGGCTGTTGTACCGTGTACACAGTCAAACAAATAAATAGATAAATAAAAATCCTTTAATGATAGATTTTTGGCGATGCCTCAGTGGCAAGCCAAATGGTGTTATGAGTATTATGTGCAGTTTGTAAATATTCTAGGAATTGCACAGGCATTTGTCCAAAGGCATTTTAGCCAATAAGAATGTTTGGAATGTTAGTCAGCAGTACCCACAGAAAACCATGCAGCCCCATGTGCATGATGTTTTAGTGGTAGATAGCTCTTGAGGCAGGGAGTAAGTGGTGTAAGTTTGGACCCCCTAGCTGCTTGTTTGGAACTGCAGTGGGCGTTTTTATGTTTTGCCCATACTGTAGGCATGGGCGATATATATTGTTTTTGGCGACGCCTCAGGGGCGGAGCCTATTGTATAGTACTGCTTTCGGTTTGCCAAATATTCTAGGATTTCCGCGAACGCATTCCCTAGGGAATTACTTTTTGGCAACGCCTTGCAGATATCGCCTTTTCTATAGCAAGGACGAATTCCATTGCATACGGCATAGAAAAGGCGATAGTTTATACAGTATACACTTTTACAGCTGTTTCTCGATGTTTGAAATAAACTTTCTGGACGTTGTAATATATACCCATACATCACAGCTGTTTCTCAATGTCTTAAAAGTTTTTGGTTTTTGTTATCATGAATGAATTTTAGCTGCATCTCTGAAGCTTCGAAAGACTAACATAGTAAGGATAAAGAAAGGACACAGAGACAAGGCTTTCCGTACACTGAGCACGGGAGACTTTTAAGACGGACTGACTATGACTACGTCATACTGGCTATGCTAACATCAGTCTTAACTGAGGTTATCACTGCTTCCTGGACTGAACTAACTTGCCGATAGCATGTTAACATGTTTTTATATTCTGTCTTATCAGACAGACCTCTTGAAAATTACCTGCTAACTCCACAGAACATTTGTTACTTCATCTTTCTGTGACTGGCTTTGTAGTCCACTTCAGTAAAGAATAACACAAAGGAAAACACATTTTTGGGAATCATGGCACAACAATAACAGAAAACTGTGTCAGTAATTACAAGATTAAGTGTTCCGAGTACTCGTATCTTCTTGCAAGTTGGTGAGAGCGTGTTCTTGCAAGTTTCGTGAGAGCGTGCAATCGTATCAGAGCTTTCGTACACACTGATTGTTTACAATATTCGTGTGGAGTTTTCAATTTCATTTTGGTACATCCACCCCTAGCCTACGTTTACACAAGCTTTCCCTGGTGGAGGTTAATGACCCCCTCTTGGGGGCGGTATCCGTCAGGCCGGCCGCTAGGAGCGCGATGTAGTCAGGCTACATCCACCCCAGGTTTGATTAGAACCGTCATCAGCCAGGTTAATAACCTAGTGTACGATTTCGATATACATATACAATAGATCACTACTATAAACACACAAAATACATAATGAAATAGACAATATATTAGTATATCCGTGGTATAAACATGTTCAAGTCAGTCGGATATTTCTAACTGGCGTCAGGTTTTGTCTCGCTGTAGTAGCAGCTGTAGCAGCGCAATCTATTGACTTCAAATCGTGGCTCTGCTACAGATCTGGTTCTCTCTCGTTCCCTTCTTTTTGTCGACGACGCTTGTTGTGTGGCCTCCCTCGGTCCCGACGTTACGGACGCACGGGCGTCTGTTACAGATCCCCCTAGGGATGCAGCTCGTCTCACCAACATCCAGTTGAAGATCTCCATCTGCCGACTTCCCCTACAGCGGTATCTATGTGTAGAATGTGGCAGGAACATTTTTGTTTTGTTTTGTTTCGCCTTTGTGGTGATCCTGAATTCAATGTTTGTTTCTCCTGGGTTGATGTGATCAGCGCACACTCCTTCCTTCCTCGTTGACTCCAGTGAACCCCATATGCATTCCGAAGGTGTTTGCGGCGTAGCTCACCTGCGGGCACAAAAAGAAACATCATTCACTGCCGTTCACCGAGGAACAAATTGGTCGCTTTTTTCTATCTATTCATTTATCTATATTTATTCAAACTAGTAAACAAAGGTTGGTCTGACATGTTGCTCAGTTATCAAGGAAAGCCCTTACAATGACCCAACACATGAATTACATCTGTATCTGTATCTGTATAGCCGGTATAACCGCCCTTCGGCGTAACACACCAGCTTCGCAGGCACGCGGCGCGGCAGCAGCTGGTTATATTACACTGAACGGCCTGTCACACCTAACTTTTGCTCACCTGACTGCAATCGTTCTTTGAAGCTATTTAGTGAAGGTGTTCCTACAGCATCTGATGACAACGAGTTCCATTCTACTATGGTTCTCGGGAAAAACGAATTTTTGAACACATCAATCCTTGGTTTATAACTCTGGTACTTAAAGGCATGACTATTTCTTGTCCTTTTCTGGGCTGCTATTAGATAATTATCAGTCGGTACATCCACAAGTTTATTAGTCATTTTGTACATCATGCAAAGCCTGGATATTTTTCTTCTGTCTTCAAGTGACTTCCACTGTAGATCTGCTTTCATTTTAGTGACACTAGCACCCCTGTCATAGTTGTTCATGCAGAACCTGGCAGCTTGGTTCTGCACCCTCTCCAGTTTATCCTTGTCTTTCTTTGTGTATGGATCCCATACTGTTGCAGCATATTCAAGGTTTGGTCTTACTAGAGACGTGTATGCAAGTGATTTTACCTTTGCTGGGCATGCCCACAAATTACGTTTGATCACTCCCAATGTCTGCTTAGCCTTAGTTGTTACTTTGTTAATATGGGTACCCCACTTCAGTCCAGTTGTTAATGTAACGCCTATAGGTATGGGTGGCTTTTTGTTGTTGCTAGAGCCTGTCCACAGAACTGATAGGTGGTTACAACTGGGGTCCGTTTGTTTGTTATGTGCATGATGTAGCATTTTTCAGGATTAAACTGCATAAGCCATTTGCTTTGCCATTCCTCGAGGGCGTTCAGATCTGCTTGCAGGAGTTGTGAATCATTCTGTGTAGATAACTCTATATATAACAGGCAGTCGTCGGCAAATAACCTCACATTTGAATCAAGCTGGTCTGGCAAGTCATTTATGTACAAGAGAAAGAGTAATGGTCCCAAAACAGTTCCTTGGGGGACGCCTGACGCAACTCTAACTTGAGCTGAGGCCTTCCCTTCTACCACAACCGTCTGTTCCCTATCGGTCAAGAAAGCCTTTAACCAGTTTAGTGTAGTGCCTTGAATTCCATAGTACTCCAGTTTTGAGATGAGTCTACTATGTGGGACTTTATCGAAGGCTTTAGTAAAATCAAGTATTGCTAGATCCACCAGTTTTTTACTGTTCAGTGCACCCGCTATGTCGTGAACTGTTAATATAAGCTGTGTTTCTGTGGATCGCTTTGCTCTGAATCCATGTTGATAGTCCGTCAAAATGTTGTAACTTTCTAAGTGCTTCATGACATGGCTGTGGATAATGTGTTCAAGTAGTTTGCAGGATATACAGGTCAATGAAACAGGTCTGTAGTTGCTGGGGATCGCTCTATCTCCCTTTTTAAAAATGGCACATATATTTGCTTCCCTCCAGTCTTTGGGAATTTCTCCTGTGTCTAGCGAGTGTTGGAAAATATTGGTTAGCACAGGTGCTATTTCGGTGGCTGTCATTTTGAGGAACCAAGGTGGTATTTGGTCTGGACCAGATGCTTTAGATGGATTAAGACCTTGAAGCATTTTTTCGACACGATTAGGGGAAATCTCTATGTGTTCCATGGGAGGGGTACAAGGCTGTCCGAGAGTTGGCATGTTACGCAGGTCAACAAAACGGCAAAATTTAGTTACCTAGTCAGCCAGGTATATAAACTGACCCAAATGTGAAGAAATACACAGCGGGAGTTTCTTCAAGACACGCACACTTTGCACGTACGTGTATTTCGTCACGTCGCGCTAATTTGGCACGCGCGTGTATTTCCTCTTCACCACAAGACTTGACACGTATTTCTTGAGCGAATTGAGGTGGCAAACAGACTGCGTGTATTCCTTCCGCTATTGACGATCTTTGCACGCAAAACTCCCCCCGCCCGGCGGCTACTATTTTCTGCCCGGGGTTCAGACTCAATGTTACGGTAAAACAGACTGCGTGTATTCCTTCCGCTAAGACGATCTTTGCACGCAAAACTCCCCCCGCGCGCGGCGGGTACTATTTTCTGCCCGGGGTGTTACGGACTATGTTACGGTAAAACCGACTGCGTGTATTCCTTCCGTTAAGACAATCTTTACACGCAAAACTCCCCCCGCCCGGCGGGTACTATTTTCTGCCCGGGGTTTTACGGACTATGTTACGGTAAACACTACAGACTGCGTGTATTCCTTCCGCCATTGAAGATCTTTGCACGCAAAACTCCCCTCGCCCGGCGGCTACTATTTTCTGCCCGGGGTTCAGACTCAATGTTACGGTAAACAGACTGCGTGTATTCCTTCCGTTAAGACGATCTTTGCAGGCAAAACCCTCCCCGCCCGGCGGGTACTATTTTCTGCCCGGGGTGTTACGGACTATGTTACGGTAAACACTACAGACTGCGTGTATTCCTTCCGCTAAAGACGATCTTTACACGCAGCACTCCCCCCGGATCCGCCCTAGCCTGGAATCCATCCTATTTAGCTTCCGGTCGCAACCCTAGCTCCGCTGCGCTCCGAGCTCCGCTGCCTGGCCAAATATTTGGCCAGGCAGCGGAGCTCGGAGCGCACCGGAGCTAGGGTAGCGACCGGAAGCTAAATAGGATGGATTCCAGGCTAGATCCGCCCCGGGCGGCTACAATTTTCTGCTCGGGGTTTTACGGACTATGTAATTTTGTTACGGTGGTAAACAGACTGCACTATTCCTTCCGCTAAAAAGTTAAAAACGATCTTTACACGCAGCAACCCCCCCCCCCCCCCGGCGGCTACAATTTTCTGCCCGGGGTTTTACGGACTATGTTACGGTGGTAAACAGACTGCGTGTATTCCTTCCGCTAAAGACGATCTTTACACGCAGCACTCCCCCCTCCCCTGCCCGGCGGCTACAATTTTATGCCCGGGGTGTTACGGACTATGTTAGTTGTGTTACGGTGAACAGACTGGCAGTGCGTGTATTCCTTCTGCCTAAGACGATCTTTACACGCAGCACTTCCCCCTCCCCCTCCCCCGGCCCTGCCCGGCGGCTACAATTTTATGCCCAGGGTGTTACGGTGAACAGACTGCACTATTCCTTCCGCTATTTAAAGACGATCTTTGCACGCAAGTGGGAAAATAGAAGCTATCGACCATTTCTATCTGACAGTCTGATCCATGCCTTAGCAGACGTCGTTGTTGCAAGCTTTTCCTCGGTATAAAATTATTCGTTTCGTTGTATACATTTCTTCTAAAGTTTAATTCTTGCTATTTCCTAAAACGTCAAACGTATAGATCTATTATTGAAAGATCTTGAAATGTAAGTCCTGATGTCACTTGTAGATACTGCCATTGTTTGCTCTGGGACGCGATGTTTGGTGGCAAATGAAGAAAAAAACAGTATTTCCCCCAGAGTTTGGCTGCAACAATTACACCATCTATGTACTATCCCCAATTTTCAAGAATACTAGTAATTTGCTAATTAGACATTAGTTTGTTAATTTGAACTCTATTTGCTGCATTTCTAAGGATTGAAACCGTGAAGATTTACTGGGTCAGTGGTATTAGGGTTCACATTTTCAAGTGTTAGCCTGACTGTTGGGTATTATATTATAAATTAGAAGTATAAAATAGAAATACAACCCACCAGCTCCAACACAACTTTCAACAAATACGCAATGAAGGGTTAATAAAATCATTGAAAAAGATTTCAAATTGGACCCAATCTCAACACTGAAATTCACAAGAAATCCAGTTGCTTTAGTTGCAAGTGCATTGTTCCCCATGAACTGTGTTCTATTGTGGATACTGCTGTAGTCGACGTGGGATGCAACTTAATCAGTGACTCACCTTTGCCGTTCTTGTTTACCTTACATGTTTCTGTATCTTGTACTTGTTGAACCGTGTGATAAAGCGCTCTTCTCACTGGACCCACGGCACGCTGGCGGCGTCGCAGCGTTCTAAACTGGATTTGTGTTACTCTTGACTTTATAATGGGAATATCATTCAAAACGTATAAGTATGACCCAAAAGACAACAAAAACACAAAGCTTTTAAAAAGGATTCGTTTTTTGTCGGTGACATTCGTTGTGTGCCGCGGGTCCAGTGAGAGGGGTGCTTTGAGAATAGATCCAAAGTAGCAACTGAGAAGTCAAATATTGCGCTAGGGAATGATGAGTAGGTTCGTAACACAAAATTGACGTAATGATGTCAAACCAAGGCGGTTAAAAGTCTATTTTAATCTACTTGGTCACAGTGGGAAAATTGATACTATCGGCTGCTTCTGTCTGATTCATGCTTTAGTAGACATCATTGTTGGAAGATATTTTTTTTATTCGTACAGAATTATCAGTTTCGGTGTATGCCTTTCTTTTAACTTCCTTGGTTAAATCCATGTTGTTTCCTCATCAAATGTCAAACATATATCTTTGAAAGGTCAGCCCTGACGTAGATTGTGTCACTGTTAGTAAAACCATAATTCCGACCACAACTTGAGTTAGGAGGTAACGGTTTAGATACAAACGCAACGCAGGGCAGGACATACACAACTTCGTCAGAACATGGAGTTCATAGAGGAGAGGTCTCAGCAAAACGGCGTGGGACACTCTTCTTCTGACAATTGAAATCGGCATGTTTACGCATGGCAAAAGGTAAGTTACCAGGTGCTGATAATAAATAAATGAAGACCTTTATTGTATATGTTACTTATAGTATGCAACACTGAGTCGAATACAAAACGAAATCAATGAAATTAAATCAAATCCTGTGTCTAAGAAAAAATTACCGTAGTCAAAATAATCACGAAGCTAGATAAAAATTGAGCGGCTTTCACAAACCGACGACCACATTTTAGGCATTCTGTTTGTGCGATGTACATAACAAAGGGTAACAATGAATTGATAAAGGAAATGCCTTTATTATCTGTTAGAATAGAATGTATGACACGACGTTTGTACTTAGACAATGCCTTTGTTCACTTGGAGGACGCGACGTTGGCGTCGATGCAAATGGCCAGACAGAGATGTGTATTCTAGATCATGGTTCGTTTTGTTACGAAGGGAGGAAACCCAGTACATAGAAGAAGTTGGACGTAAGTATTAAATGCCATTCGATAAACAGTGCTAAATTTATGTCAAATACTTTATATATCATTGTTTATACTAAAAGCTTGTTAGTAGAAACCGGAAGATTCGAATGTAGTGTTAGGATAAACCATATGTTATAGCATATCCATACACACACACGCGCGCACACATACACACAACGTTACTACAGTTAATCTATCATTATCAAAAGGAGATAGTCAATCATGCAAAGTTTTACCACTTTCGTATTGGGAGGACGATTTTAACATTACTCTCCCCTGGAGACAGATATTTCAATTACCTTACAAAATTATCATCGACTCTGCAAGCAGGATATTCCAATTCAAACTCTTACATAAGTTTCTTGCCACAAATAGAATTTTGCATATTTGGAAATCCGAACATCAAAACTACTTCGAAATGTTCCCTGTGCGGGGAGGAAGAAGGAACAACGAAATATTCATTTTGGAACTGTCACATTGTATTCTCTTTTTGGAAAAAGGTGCAAACATGGTACGGGACATTACTTAGACAATAACAACCCATTGAATGTATTGTTGGGGAACTTATCAAGCGAAACACCAGTCATTTCAAATGTCATTATCTTGTTAGGAAAAATATTTATATATAAAAACCGCGACTCATAATCTATCCATCCAAAGATTTATTTCCTTTGTCAAGTATATATACAGATTGGAGGAAAATATTGCAACATTTCGGAACAAAATAGGTATACACAATAAGACATGGGAATCGTTATACCTTGTTTTCAATTGATTGTGGCCACAAGTTATTCATTTGTCAGCGTATGTACAACTGTATTAGTTTATTTCATGTTTCTGTATTGTATCTTTTGTTTATCTGAATAAAGTTTGGAAAAATTTTTTTTTAAAGTTTTACCACTAAATGTGTTAGTTTACACGAACGACAAAAGTAACGGTTAGTGACGCTAGGATAGTCCTTGTTACAATCGGCAGTGTGCGTGAAGTTGCCTAATTCCCGCTGAATTTGCTGACACTTTCATCCAAAAGATATAAAAAAGACGGTAAAATGGTTATAAGGCCAATGTGTTTGATCGTTTAGTTGCACTCTTACTGAGTTTTAAAAGTATGACTAGCCGAACATTGAAAGATCTGTCAGCTTGCCGTAATGGCTAGCGACGCAATGATACTAGTATTCTTTGCTACGATCGCCTGGCGATGACGCGTGTAAAGCTGCTAAATTCCGACTAAATTTTCGGACACTTTCCGTTCAAAATTTGTGCAATAAAGTTGAGTGGTGCGTGTATAACAAAATTACTTTCCAAAGAACATGTACAACAAAACTTTTTGTTATTGAAGGAAAGCAAGATAACAATGTATAGAAATGGCGCATGGTGATACGTTTATGAACGTCAAACATCAATCTATTTTATTTTATCATTTATTTTGAATAAAAAAACATCTATCTAAGTACTACAGTATCATTCAAAGAGAAAACACACTTTACAACTGGATGGAACACGCATTGTGATGCAAATTCTGTATCCTGGTTGTCTTGGTTACGCATGGGTAGGAGCAGCGCGCATGCGCGCATATGTATTAGCATCTAAAACAGAGTCGCGTCACTTTCAAATTAGACGCCATCCGGCGCACAGCGGTCAAGGAATACAGCAAAGCTGCGTGGCTAAAGATGTGCAGGTATGAGTTTTATTTTGTTACTATATCTTGTGTTATAGTAATGTACTTATAATTACTGACATAGTTTTGTTACCAATTTAGCAGAGCGAAGTACCGATACAGGTACCGGTAAATGCTCGCTCGCGCATAACAAACGGTTCATAACAAACAACCACAGAGTATATAACACTTTTAGATAATCCAAAGTAAAAAAAGGCATATGGAAGGAAATGTAATCCTGGATGTTTACCCTGACAAATATTCTAAGCTAAATATTGCAGTGGGTCGCGTGTATGCAGGGTACGTGCGTTCGTCCGGTAAATTGAGTAATCCACGTAATTACCTGGTGTGTTCGTTGCAGACTGACAAATTCCCCGAGTAGATCTTGTGCTCGCACGGTGGATGAGTT
Organism: Branchiostoma lanceolatum; assembly: GCF_035083965.1. Lineage (NCBI taxonomy): Eukaryota > Metazoa > Chordata > Leptocardii > Amphioxiformes > Branchiostomatidae > Branchiostoma > Branchiostoma lanceolatum. Next base: position 18,191,871 of record NC_089732.1, on the reverse strand, counting down.
TGTCTGGTAAATTGAACCACACGTTATCGGGATTCATTGTATGTGCGCCCCACGTGCCAACATAGGGTTAGGGCGTTGAAAATCTGTCCGTAGATCTTGTGTTTGTCGAAAAGAATTGATAATAACACGAGAGACACAGCGATTTAAGACTGGTGGGAGGCACCCACGTGTCAGTATCGTGCTGGTGGAAGGACTACACGCGCGTGTCAAGTAGCCATCGTGGATTACTTAGGCATGCGCTCGGCGTGCCAACATCGCGCTAGGGGGAAGGAATACACGCGCATGTCACCCATTCCTTGTGCGGGCGTGTCAACGGTTCTTTGTGCGGGCGCCCAGCGTGCCAACATCGCGCTACGAGAAGATATACACATGCGTGCCAACTTCGCGCTACGGGAAGTTATACACATACGTGCCAACATCGCGCTACTGGAAACTTAATACGCGCGTGCGAATATCGCGCTACGGGAAGCAATACACGCGCGTGCCAACATCGCGCTACGGGAAGTTTTACACGCGCGTGCGAATATGGCGTGTGGTGACGAAACTCCCGCTGTGTATTTCTTCACCTGAGGTACCCAAAGTATAGCTCAGTCAGCATATCTGTCATTTCTGTCATTTGACAGACTTTATGCGACACATGATGTCCAAAAAGATGTTGCATATTTCGTCATCTTTAACGAGCAAAAATCGGTGTGTAAAGATATTGAGAGCTTGGAATTTTGCAAAGAAAACTATTAAATCTAAGGAAGTTTGCGGCAGAGCCGATTTAGATAAGTTCCAACGGCTGCTGGCGACCGGAGAGATGACCCCCAAGCCAGTAGGTGGTAAAATACGGCGTTATGCGCCCGTCACTATTAAACTTCTGACAGGTCTCACCGGGCTGACGTTTTTTGTGACTATACGTGGCGCACATATAGCGTGTGAATAACGAGTTCAGCGAATCCATTGCGTATGAGACATGTACATGTGTGATCTGCGTATTAAGTGCGCAATACTATGGTCTTTGTAGCGAATAGGTGCGTATCAGGTGCGTATGCCGAGCGTATTCCGGACGCACACAACGTCTGCCGACCGCATGCCTGACGCACTTCCCAGTAATGCTGATCGAATTACGATCGTATTTGGTTGCATTGATATTAGTAGTTACTTAACTAAACTGTTATTGGAAGAGACCTCTTAGGTGATGTACAATCTTATTGATCAAACCAACACACCATCCATCCCTCTTCCCCAGCCCCAAACCACGCATGGTCTGGTTTTCAAGTATCTGGCCAAAATACTTGGGCATTCCAAGTTCAGTTTATAAACCAACCATCTCAATTCAGTATGAGTATGTTGACTATGTAATATATGGGCATGTTATGATGGAAAATGAACTTAACAAGCAAAAACTTTAATTTGGAGGGGGTAGACAAGGCTTGTAGAGCTGTTTTGTATCCCCCTCCATTCATCGTAATCGAATAAACAAGGAAAAAAAGAAGAGGAATGTTACTAACCATGTTGTCTAGGCAAACTGTCTGAACAATCTCCATGTAACTTGTCCTCCTGATACGTTGCCCGGTCTGGTTGCTCCAGCCTTCCTTCATCCTCCCATCCTTATTATCTCGTAACTCCTGAAAAAAAGCAAGCTGATGAATTACTCTCAACTTTGGTTATACAGAAGTTCCATACATGACATGCAACTAACTATTGGTAGTCAAAACGTGTTAGGTGACATATATCTTATGCTTTCTACGGTAAAGTTGTTTAACCCTACACTTGAAAGCATTTCTAATCCAAAAGCTAGAGACGTCCGTAACTGGACATGAAAAAAACATTTGTCTGCTAGAAGTTTCTCATTATACTTGACCATGGTCTTATCCACTAACACAAAAACAAAACTTCTGCAACTTTGATTTGAATCAATGCACATTAATGGTTAACTGAACTGTTGGGAATATCTGTAACTCACCGGTGAGGGATATTTGTGTCGGCTGAGCTTAACAGGATATTTGTAAATTTGTAAGTTTACAAGAAATATTTCCATGTCGAAAAGATCATCAAGGTACTTATCATATCTCTTTCAAACCGTATTTAGAAGTTTGCCCATATTAAAATCTGTAAAACCTAAACGAACTCATGATGAGGTATATATGGGAGGCCAGGGGTGCTACAATTTCAAATCAGTTTTCCATCACGCAGTGTGCAAGATACATAGAAGACTTGTCATTTGTAACCACTGTGTTGGACAGTAGAATTAATGCATACCACGAAATAACGTGGTGATAAAACATAGAAACGGCAAGTTCTATGTGTATAGAAACATATGCTTGGGTCAAATAAACCATTGATATATGCCCCGTACAACAGGTTTAGACCTAGAACTTCACTAACCTTCAGACCGCTATCTGAGTCTCTGGCGGAAGGTGTGGGCAGCTTCCTGGGCTTTTCCTCGTCTCCAACCAGCTGGAGGTCACCTGCTTTTTGGTCTCTTCTTTGCTTTCTTGAGTACCGAAGCCGCTTGACCTTCCCTTTTTGTTCTTGGTGGCCTGGTCTTTGGAATCAAACCCATATACTGACGAGGGATTTTGAACAAAGGATCAAACTTCTGATGGTCAAATGGTCATATAGCATCCTAAAAGCGTGATGGATTGGTCTTTGGCCCTGCCCTGGTTCCGCCTTACCGTGGTTGGTTGGTCGGTGGTTGGCTAAGCCTTACTGCCGGTTACGCCCAGCTGCCGCTGGTTGGTTGCGCACTGCTGTCGATCACGCCCAGCTGTCAGTGATTGGTTGCGCACTGCTGTCGGTCGCGCCCAGCTGTCGGTGATTGGGTGCGCCCTGCTGTGGTCGGTCTAGAAAGTCTCGCCCTGAGATCTGGAGGGACTGAATTCCACCAGCTGGATGCCAGATGTCAACACAAAGACTTGATGTTGTTGATAAATCCTTTGTTCGCCCTACAGCGGTATCTATGTGTAGAATGTGGCAGGAACATCTCGTCGTCATCACTCTCGTCCCGCACTACGGTATGGTCGGCCTGTGCAGGTATAAAGACGGAAACAGTCGGTGGAGCTGGTGACCACAGTGGCTTGATCTGATTTCTAGCTACCAAAATCAGTTAACAAACTGTTTAAAAGAATCTATGACAGCCATCCTATCCCTACAAATATTCCAGTCTGTGAAACCGTCAAATTATGAAATCTTTAAGTCTCTATCGACACTTATATACTTATGAAATCACAATAATGGACTTTTCCAAAATTACCCAAATTTTCAATTTTCATCGTCGTTGTGCGGCTGCATGTGTTCTACGTGGACTTAGGCTCTCTTTACATTATACTTTTGCCGTCAGCGCCACTGGCGTCAGCGCCACTGGCGACAGCTGGAACCCCGTGTAAAGACAATTCCCGTCGACGTAGTCCCGCTGTCAACAAATTTTCTCCCGTCAGCTTCGAAGCCGTCGCCCGTCAGCACAGCGGGAGTCCCCGTCAACTTCAAACTCCGTCTAAAGAGAATACGTCGGGCTCGCGTCAGCGGGAGTCAGGGTTTCGGCGATTAGCATAAAGCACGCGTTGATTAGCATACTGTAAGTCTACTTAGATCCCCGGTATATATATAGAGAGAGAGATTCGCGGGATCCGCGGCGACTTTTGTGCCGTGCATTCATTTCCCCGCGGATATATTTATCGTACTTGTGCCCCCCTCCCCACATTTACGAGTGATGAGCATGGAATATCTACACATAAACAAGGCTTTGCATTGTAGTTTAATACGGGCGGGGAGACGCCGTCTACCGTTGTACAATCATACAATTTTGTTTCTTGCTTTTGTTATGCTTACGCCCGATACTTTCTACAAGATGGCGAAATGCAAGCACCGCAGGTGTCTGTCAGATTTCCGGGCGGTGTGTCTAGAGACGTCGCGACAGCGGCCTCCCGACAGCGGGAAATTTCGCCGCTGACGCGAAAAACGTAATGTAAACTGCGCCTAAGTCGCCATTTGGATGGTCGTAAAGGCATTTATGTTGCAGAATCTAACATTCAGGAGCTGCTGTAGAAAAACAACACAATGAACAAAGATTATATTAAAATTGCAATACTCTTCTTTTGTCCTTATTGCCAATACAAACCAAACAGAAAACACTGTAAACACCGTGTAACCAACCAGTTCCGAGAAATTTTCCGGTCTGCAAAAGCTCTCCAGTAATGAAAGCTATTTACACCTTCTCCAACTTCGGTCATGACGTGATTAATTATAAGTATCTGTATCTATATAGCCGGTATAACCGCCATTAGGCTATTACACCGAACGGTCCGTTACACCTAGTCCGGCCTCCCCTCCCAAAAGAAAGAAAAAGGACACATCTACAGATACAGCGTTTGTTGCAGATATTCTTGTACTATCCTTCCCCTAGGTAACGTTACATGTAACGAACTAGCCCTTAGGAATGCAATTCACTGGCATCAGTATCAGCTATGAACAGTAATGTACCTCCCCTACTGGCTAACAGGCAACTTCCTCCCTAAGATTCTGACACCCGGCCCCCTTTTTACGACTTCGGCTTCAGTGAACGAACACAATAGGACTCCGATGACGATTTCGACTGCTTGTGTGGCCTTTTCTATATGCCGGCCGAAGTTCTCCGTGAAAACACGTCTTATACGTCATGTATGCAAACGCTACCTAAAACACACAAACTACCTAACCATTTTGGAAAAGGTAAAATAAAATAATAATTGCAAAACATAACAATGTCACCTTAGTGCCCGGCTGTATGATCATTTCAAACACGACAGTTAAATATATTCAATTCTACAGTAGACAATGCATCACAGCCAGCCTCACATATTCTTCTACATTTGTATATCTTAAACAGTGAAAATACGAGCGTATAGCATCAGCGTTGTACATGACGTTGGCTTCAATCATATACTAGATGTTGACGGTTTGGACCGTAAAATATCTAGACCATCACGGCTTGGGCACAAATTCCACAAACTGATATTCAACACACGGCGTGGCTCAACTAAACGGTAGAATCAAATTGATCGCCTACCTTCACAAGAATCTGTCAACTTCTGCATAAGACTAACCATAACATTCAATATACACAAAGTGAAAAGTACATCAGCAAAGTATTATAAAAGTAACTGAAATAGCAGTGCCCACCTCCCGCCTACTCCCGCCGCCATAAATTTTCTCCTATGGAACTAAAGTTGAGTACGCACATGTGATGGTTCGCGAAAGTTTGTACATATCCCTCCGCCGCTGGAGTCAGCTGTAATGCAGTGCTATACCATTAAATTAATGACAGAAAAATAAACGTTACCCTGGCACTTACTGCAAAATCATATATTGCAATCTGGGAATCATGTTATTAGTTTGAAAACGAATACAAAATCAATATTCAATAAACTTTGAATATGTCTTGCACTTCTTTCTGGCGGCGTTTGTGTACAATTTGTTCAAGAGGATATTCGGTCTGGTTCCCGTGGGGACAAGGGTACTGTAATTCTTGTTTATTTCACTGCAACTTTAAGTTCACAGCTGTTTTCACGGCCACCTCTGTACCGTGAACTTATCATCACAGTGATAAATATGTTGTTATTATTTATGATTCCTTCACACATCCGTTCTGTAAATCACTTGCCGCCCCAGGAAGTTTAAGTTCAGTGAAAATGTCAATTTTTCTTCCACCGTGAAATTTAACTACCGTGAAGATAAAGTGAATCACAGTTTTAGGGCAGGCGCCTAGACCCCAGCTCAGAATTAAAGAGGGCATTAAAACATTGAAATCCTTTCTTGGTGTTTTTTGGGGGAGGGGGGGGGGGGTTAAAATATATTGGCAATTCTGGGGTGGCTATGACAGGTCAGACTTCATACTTGTAGAATTTGTCGACAAAAACGACCTTTAAATGGTGATCCTGAAGAAGGCGACAGTGGTCGTCGAAAATTCGATCCGTGAATACTTTAGTGTTGGAAGAAAGTTTAGCATTGTATTATGATTACTACCAACACAGATGAGCTTTCATTATGACCTTTCTCCATCTTTCTGTCTTCTGGACCCCCGGGAGATAGTGGGACGGTCGCGAGCGGGCGCTAGGTTCTGGGGCCAAACACCCTGCCACTACGCCACCGCGACGCCACAGTTGTTGGGAAACCGATTGGGATCAAAACAAGATGTATGTACCTTACAGATTTTTCGCAAGTTAAATGGTGATTTGAATACTGTACCTGAATTTAAGTTTGCGTGGTTACTAATACTAGTATTCCTTTCCCAGTAGGGGAAACTATCGGCGTGTTCGCGACGATTCTAAGTTCGCGTTTGAAAGAATAGTAGCGCTGCACTCATAGATGGACAAAAAGTTTCGCGGTCACCTAAGGTTTAAGGTCCGCGCTGAAGAGTTCACCGCGAAAGTAAAACCACCGCAAACAGTTCTGCATCTACAGTATATGGATAACATCCGCAAATACATAATTTTTGTAGCCTCCGTTGCAGACTCCTTCTGGCTGTTTTCTTTTTCACGTTACCGTTTTCTTATTTACCACTAGTATTATATTTTTTTCTTATCGCTGGTAGGCCAGCAATAACTAATATAAAAACTGAATAAAAGAAATGTTATAATGAAACTGTAACTTAAAAAAGAAAACAGCCGGAAGGAATCTGCAAAGGAGGCTACAATTTTTGGCCGTTTGAAGAAAAAAAGGGTTCGGCCAATACTGTAAATGGTAAAAAGATGCGAAATGAGAAATTAGAATTCATGCTCTCAATTATAAAAATGTATATTTCAGAAAACAGATGCTAATGTCGCAAATGCCAAAGTCAAGTCCAGAGTCGAAAAAGACTGTATATGTTTTGAAATAACAAAATGAAGAACCTATATTTCTGCATAACACACTCTGTGTTCTGACCACAAAGATTTCATAATGAAAGCAACTTTTTTGCCATTTTTTTCAATAGCACGCTCCCATTAGCTGGGTTCCCCAGAGGATGTCATTCATATAATCAAATCAACATAGTCTAATATACATACAGCAAATCACTTTCGTCAGTAATGAATTGTCATAGTTGGATTTTAAAAAGCAAGTGTTAAGATGTTTAAGTTTTTCTAACTGCAAACCAGTGACCAAAAAAAATATGTAGCTATATTTTGTATGGGTATTCAGGTATCAACTAATTATCTGGATCTACAATATTTCACAGGTATACGTAATGACTTTTGTTACAAAACCCCATATATATAGTTGAATTCAAATGGCAGGGAGTCGGGATGAATTATTACCTTTGCCGAGAATGTTATGTTTTTGATAGCCTTTATACGTATGTATGTGTGTATGTGTATGTGTGTGTGTGTGTGTGTGTGTGTGTGTGTGTGTGTGTGTGTGTGTGTGTGTGTGTGTGTGTGTGTGTGTGAACAGCATACTTGGGACAAGTTCTGTTATTTGAGTGAACTGGAACATAGGGCTTACGGAACATTGGGATTTCGAAACATAGCGATTTCGGAACATAGTTATTTCGGAACATAGGGCGGTCACCGATGGAAACATGCAGGCCTCACTATGCCATCGATTTCCGTATGAGTATATAACGTTACAGCACGATAGATTATGACAAAGTTATGTTACCAACCGATTAAAGTTTGTCACATACTAATGCAAAAGTTGAGCCTTGTTACCTTTTTCTATTACCTGTTTGGCAAGCGATGCAATTCTGTAAAAGGAAACAGTAATTTTTCAAGGAACTTACCACGAGGGGGCAGATTTATGGGATCGACGCCATCGAGCTGGAGTTGACTGCATCCCGCGTTGGCTGTGTCGCTCCCGGTGGCATCAGGGTGGATACTTCATTTGAGCTTGGAGTATGCTGAAATGTTCTGAGTGGACGTAACTTCAAGACCTGACCTATGTGAAAACAAAAGCGTCTTGAGGCTAAGCGTTTGGGACGCCGTCCCTGCGCGTCCCAAGTCGTTCCAAACGGGCCAGGCACGTTTTTGGCCACCTCGTCCTCGACCGGGCCGTTTAGACCAAGACCAAGTGTATATATACATATATATCTCCTTCGTCTTTTATCCCTTAGTCTAGATATTTGAACGTTGGGGCACCACACAAGATCTGGCAACTAGTTTCCTTCACCCTTCTCGATTTTCTCCCATCTTTTCCGTTGTCTACTCCCCATTCTTCCTCACTGAACGATTCTTTGCATGATTGCTTCTGGCTACTCCCGATGACTGTGACACGTGACCGTACCACTTCAGTTTCCTTTTCTTTACTGACCTTAACTGTGGTAAGGAGGTTCCGTAGGTTTGCAGTGCTAGATGGTTGAGTACGAAGCAGGGACAGTATCAGAAAGATAATATACATGATTGTTTTGCCTTTGCCAAGAAGATTATGTTTATGACAGCGTTTGCAAGTGTTTTTGTGTCTGTGTCTGTGTGTGTGTGTGTTTCCGGACTACTGTAGTGAGCATAACCCAAGAACCCTTTGATGGATTACAATGATTAACCTGGACGTGCGATGGTCCTGATTTTTTTTGGTGGCAGATAGCTTGTGATGTAATGAAGAATTGGTGTAGGTGTTGGTCCCCTAACAGCTTGCTCTGAAACTGCAGGGGCTTTATTGTGAAAAATTTTCTAATGAGAATAAATGGACAAAGGAACAACGGATTTCCATGATATTTAGTATGCATAATTAAGTTGAAAATATTATTGTTCCACATTTCTAATTAACGGAAACTTTATACTTGTGGCCCTTGAAGGTTTCGTGAAGGTTAACATAGTAACATATATATCATGCAAATGAGGACATATTTTGCATAATCCTCACGTCGCCGGTGTGTTTTTTAAACACCACTCTTGTTATTTTTCACTCCCAATACTGAAGGTATGGGTAGAGTGAAAAATTTCATATTTCACTCCCCATACTGTAGGTATGGGTAGAGTGAAATATCTTTTTTTTGTCAGGTTTCTTCTCCTCTTTCTCCTGTCATTTCAGTTAAATCGATTCAACTCCGTTATATTTGGGCCAACCGACCTGAAATTGGGCATGGAGGTAAAGAAGGCAAATACCCCCAGACGTTTTTTTTTTAGATACATTTAAAAAGATTTTATTACGGATTTTTTGGCCAGTTTCAGACAAAAACATACATTTTCCTGTGCTCTGGAATTACATCCAAATGACCTGAAATTTGCTATGGGGGTACATTAAACAAATATTCAAAGAACCCCATTCGCACTTTTGGCATACATCACTTCAAAATACGATTTTGGGGGGTATTTTGGGGAGAAAATTGGCTATTTTCCCCAAATGACTATATATGGTGTTGCCATATATGGTCACATCTGGTCCACATATATGGACTAATTCAGTCAGCCAATGAGAGAGCACCTTTACCCACGGGTTTATCAAACTCGGCCTGATTGGTTGAAATAGTCTATTCAATTAGGAGCACTAATCTACCAGGTGCAGACACTGGCACAACTTCACATGCCCCCTGGCTCCCGTCCTTGTGTTGTTAATGTTGTGCCCTACTGAAGTTTTGTGCAATTGAGAAGGTTCAAAATCTACGCCTTCATCAACAGAACTTTTCTGGTGGTGTTTTTCGACATAAATGTATTGCTCTATATTCCTGCGTAATGCAAAATTGTCTGGACCCTCGGATTGTGGAAATTCTTCCGCAGAAGAAATCTAGATCTTCAGCAAGATTCTAGTTGTTTACATTCTGAAATTTGCATGATACTTGTTGGTCCATACACTGCTGGAAGAGTCCATTATTGTATCCGGGGGACATTTTAAAAAATTCAAGTTTGGACTTGGTCCATTTTTTTGGACTTGTGTGATTATGAAAAAGGTCCAGGTTTTTTGGTCGAGGTGTTTTTTGAATGGTCCGGTATGAATATGGTTGCTAGGAAGAGCCCATCCATGCATATAGGATTTCAAATTGGGAGATACCCATTTCTGACTGGTCTTCATTAGTTCAATTCAATTCTTTATTCAAATACCAACATTGCAGACATACAACAAACATTAGCCATGATGGCGTTGATATCTACAATGGTCATTACATGGTCTTACTGTATAATACTTAAACGTTATTTTGGAATGCTCCTTTTTTGCAAAGGCATGATTTTAGAACAGTTGCATTTAATAATAGAACTCTCAAACATGTGACAAATGTATCTGAAAGAGAGAGAGATATCAACAAACATCAATTATGCAAATGTTAACCTAATTTGCATACTTTGTATCTGTATCTAAATAGCCGGTATAACCGCCCTTCGCCGTAACACACCAACATATACTTAATGAGAATGCAATATTGTGGTAAATGATAGGAACTTCAATCTTGCGGTATTTTGGAAGCTAAGTAAAGGTGAACATTATCAGACATAAATCATGCAAATCAGGGCTTCATTAGCATAACTTTTAAGAAAACTCTTTTTAATGTACGACCTGATTTCAGGGACACTAGCTGTTTGCCAGATGTGCAATGTAGGTCATGTAAACAGATGGCCCTACAATGTCGGTTATGTAAACAGATGGCCCTATAATGTAAGCCATGTGAACAAGACCCCATTCATACTAAGCAGCGCAAGTCGCCCGAATCGCCGAAATCGCCAAAGCCGCATTCCTTCACACCAGGGGTCGAACGAGCGCGAGTTGTAAAATCGCTACTTCCTCATACACGCTCTTGCTCTGGCGGGATCATCTGTATCCCCACATCCCCGAAGATGGCCATGAGCACACGTGTCTCTTCGTCATCCCAGACGCCAAAATCGCGCATTCTGCCATATTTCTTCGAAATATTCCAACAAGCTAGGAGGCAGGCGAATATCGTATTATGGCGGCAAATAAGCAGAAATCAAGGCTGACGTCACATATGACCCCTTTACCCATGTCCGGTTCAATATGCAATGTAATGCGTCCGATGCGCATCAAGCGACTTGGAGCATTCATACTAAGCCGGAATGCGGTCAAGTTGGTAATAATCCACCTCCCGCAGGTAGATTTGTTGCAATGCGCATCGGGCGTTTTCACATGCGAATTGGAGCGTTCATAAAACAGTGAACTTGAAACATTGCTTGATAGAAATGGACAATATCTAAACACATCATACAGTACACCGAGGATACTACACAGGTAAAATTCTCATCTTTCTCAAATTATGAACACAGTTTGTTTTAATACTAGTACCAAGGACATTGCTAGTATATAGGTAATAATGCACTAATGTAAGGTATGCCTACATATTCATTTGTTTATATTGTAACCACTATTATGGTGGTAATTATTATGCATTGATTCACTCTGCACACAATGTAGCCATGCTCGCCGTATCTTTGTTTGAATAAGCGTCACAATGCCGATTGGAAAGGTTGCGTTAAAATTTTGTTCTTGGAATATCCAAGGCGGCCTTAGGCGTAAGAGTCAAGACGAAGATTTTGTTTCCCACTTAGTTAATTATGATTTTGTTTGCTTACAAGAAACCTGGCTTAAGCCAGGGGATAGCTTTAGAATAGAATCTTTTAGTTTTCTTAGAAGCGATAGAAGTGTTAAGAAGTCGTCCAGAAGAAATTCTGGCGGCGTAGTTATCATGTTTCGGAACAAACTTTCAAAAGGCGTTACAAAAATCTCAACGAGGCACCCAGATTTTCTCTGGTGCAAATTAGATAGAACATTCTTCGGCCTGGAGCGAGATTTGTATGTCGGATGTGTCTATTTCTCCCCCGAAAATTCACCATCTATCGAAAAGAAAAACAATCTTGTTTTTGACATTTTGCAAGAAGATATTTCCAAATTTTCAAACCAAGGAGACATACTACTCTTAGGTGATTTAAATGCAAGAATAGCATCTGTACAAGAATCCTTCATCCAGGATGACTGTTTAACCCATGATTTCATAGATATAAACAAAGATATACAGCACAGGTCAAGCTGTGATAAAATTGTGAACAGATACGGTAATCAACTTTTAGATCTTTTCTCGGCAGCCAACCTCGTAATTCTAAATGGAAGCGTACCGGGTGACCTATCAGGAAAACTAACATGTCACAAGTACAATGGCTCAAGCCTGGTAGATTATTTCATTGTAAATTCAGAGTTCCTCCCCAAAGTTCAATATCTAAAAGTAAACGATCTATCCGTATTTTCTGATCATTGCCCATTATCATGTTCGATATCCACAAGTTACTCTCCTTATGAGGAACAAGCAAATACCCCGGCAAATCCACTGCCAACAAAATATATATGGGACGAGGACTCTAGTGAGAAATTTATAGAAGCACTGCGAGCGCCCTCGACATTAAGCGATTTACAAAAATTTATGAATACGACTTTCTCCAATGTAGATAATGCAGTAAAGGGAATTACAAATATCATTACAAATGTGGCCGATAAATCTCTCCGAAAGATAATTCACAGGAATAAGAAGAAAAGGAAAAAGAAAAGTAATCCATGGTACACATCATCTTGTGCCTCACTAAAACGTAAAGTTAGCCAACTAGCTGGCCAGTTCTCTAAATGTCCTTGGAAGCTCGACGTTCGTCATGCATATTTTTGTAACCTCAAATAGTATAAGAAAAAGATCAAAACAGAAAAAAGACTTTTTAAAGAGAGGCAATGGCACAATCTGAGCAAACTTAGTAAAGTAAATCCGCAACAATTTTGGAGAGAAATGAAACAACAAAAACTGAATGACAATAATAGACAACAGGAAGATGATAATATACCTCACGAAGATTGGAGAACTCACTTTAAAAATCTTAACAACCTGATTGAAGATAGCCAGTCTGACAAAGAATTTCATCAATATGTAATTCAAAAAAGGCCTGACCTTCACAATATAATGAAAAATACTAATAGCACCATAAAAGATAAACACAATAAGGAACACACAGACAACATCATTAACAGTCTTGAAAACATCACAGCAAATCCTCTAGACTTTGAAATCACAGAAAAGGAAATCATAGATGGATTACAGAACCTAAAAAACAATAAAGCATGCGGTATTGATTCTGTTCTTAACGAAATGCTGAAATATGGAGACACGAAAATTATCCCACCACTAAAAAAACTTTTCAATATCATTCTCCATTCTGGAAATTTCCCACATACATGGAGTAAAAGTGTTTTAGTTCTGATATTTAAAAGTGGCGATAAATCAAACCCATCAAACTACAGAGGGATAGCTATTTCCTGTTGCGTTGGGAAATTGTTCACATTTGTACTAAATGGACGATTGCAGGGCTTCCTTGAAAATGAAAATTTACTATCTCCTTTTCAGTCCGGTTTCCGAAAAAATGTCCGAACAAGTGACAATATATTTGTGCTCAAAACTCTGATTGATAAACAGATATCTTTACCTGGAGGGAAATTATATGCCTGTTTTATAGATTTTCGGAAGGCTTTCGACTCGGTTTGGAGAAATGGATTATTCTATAAAAGTTTATCTTCTGGCATAGGTGGAAAGTTCTTTAGTATGATGAAATCCATGTATTCCAATATAGAATTCTGTGTAAAAACTTCAAAAGGTCTTTCAAATTACTTTAAATCAACCCGTGGAGTACGTCAGGGTTGTAACCTAAGTCCGCTTCTCTTCAATCTTTTTGTTAATGATCTTCCAACCTTGTTGAACTCACCATTATGTGACCCCGTGTTTTTGAAAGATACTCCCATAAATAGTCTGCTCTGGGCAGACGATCTTGTTGTTCTATCAAAGTCAGAAACCGGTTTAAAAGAGGGTCTTAAAAGACTAGATAATTTCTGCTCCTTATGGAAGCTTTCAATCAACAGAGATAAAACCAAAGTGATGATTTTCTCAAAAAATGGACGTACAGGCAAAAATCAACGTTCTCCTTTCCAAGTACAAGGGCAGACCATAGATATTACAGACTCTTATACATATCTAGGTATAGACATCACCCCATCGGGATCGTTCAATCGTGCCACTAAACAAATCCGACTAAAAGCTCTCCGCGCATCCTTTAAACTTAAATCTCTATTGGCATCGAACTATAACCCATCTATTACCCTTTCACTAGATTTGTTTAACAGTCTAGTTAAACCTATTTTACTTTATTGTAGTGAAATTCTAGGGGCTAATACACGATGCAGGGACTTGATTCTAAATGGGGTACAGGAATGTCCTGGTGAAAACATTAGGGAAACTGTATGCAACATTCTGTCTCCAATGTTAGGAACAAATGTAAATGATGTTATTCTCAAGGTTGCCCGTACTGGGAAGAAATCTGATATGTTAACAAATCGTCCTGTTCTAGTTCGTTTCAAGAAGTACAATGACAAGTTACATGTTCTATAGAACTCAAAAATGTTATCTGATCGAAATGTCTTATTAGGAGGTACGCCCAAGTACGGGAATTGGCGAGGTTCCCGTGCGGGAACTGCACCATACAGGTGGTAAAATTCCAGCACGGGAACCTCTCCACCTAGAAGCGCGGACGCCAGTGCGGGAATGTCACCACTTGGGACCGACATCGCCCGCACGGGTTTTCACTACTAAGTACCCACATTGCATACACGGGAATTTCACCACTTACGGCCGACATCGTCTGTACGGGACTTTCACCAGCCGTGGCCTACATTGTCCGTTCGGGAATATCACCAATCACAGATTATGATGATAATAAATAAAGATAACATTTTAATGATATCTTTAAAATCATTTGCCAAAGATATGAGGTCGTGGAACTCTAGTATATGTATGTAAAGTATCTAGATGTACAGTATCACGTACAGGGTGTATATTTAACAGACATGGCAACATACATGTACAATGGTAGATTGGACAAAGACAATTACAAGTTTAGCAACAGAACCATGTTAACTCTCATGATCATTCTCTCTCTATCTCCAGGTAAACAATGCCTGTGCTACTGGATCATCCGCTCTCATGATTGCCAAACAGCTGGTAGAAGGAGGTCAGTGACATTGTTTTGTTCAGCTTATTCTTGTTTTTATAAGGGAAAAGTTTACTCAAGGTCACACACCCTCATTTCTGGAAAGTTCAGATGGCGTCATATCTGCAGTGGAATCCTTACAAACACACAGACATCTATATACAGTTCCATAAGAAGTTCCATAACTTCTTCTTGAGACAAAGTACTGAGTCCTACAGTGTACCTCCAAAAATCATTATCAATACATAAGAAGTTCCATAACTTCTTCTTGAGACCAAGCACTGAGTCCTACCTCCAAAAATCATTATCAATACATAGGAAGTTCCATAACTTCTTCTTGAGACCAAGCACTGAGTCCTACCTCCAAAAATCATTATCAATATGATATTGTGCCATTGCAAAGATGAGCAATATCCGACAGAGGTGTTCAGATTAATCACTAGTACAGTAGATAGTTCCAAAGGAGGTCACTTGGAGTCCAAATCTTGTCCATCCTTTTCATGAATTGTTTTTTGCTATTGGGCTCTCCAGGTCTGATTGACTGTGCCTTGGCCTTAGGGTTTGAGAAGATGGAGCCTGGCTCACTCACTTCGAAGGTACTTTCCCGTTGTTTCTCTCATCTGTGGTTCATCTCATGATGTGGAGCAATTGAACACTACAGTTTCATACCAGTAATGCAACTGACCCAGGCTTCAGTTTTCCCTCTTGCATTATATTTGCCAGTGAATCATTTCAGAATGATTTATTTGGGGGAGATTTTTTGTTATTTTCAGCACTGTCTCCAGTATTCGAGCATAATATTACAGTCAAACCTGTCTATAGCGGTCACTCAAAGGACTGGCCAAAACTGGCCGCTATGGGCAGGTGGCCACTATATGGAGAAAAGGTTGATTAATTGACCTAACGACCACGTCCAAAAGACGACCATCGGCTCAAGACGACCGAATTAGGTCGGTCCCGATTTTTTTCCCCATAAACTCAAGCATTAAGCAATGAGTCCAGGACGAGCACTTGTCTTCTGTGACCGCGACCAGCCCTAATCCGACAGCAAGCGACCAAAACGTAATCTAAGACAACCGCGTTGTTTTCAAATGTGTGGCGACATCAGTTTTTAATGATAAGTTGCTCTGCCCAAGGAGGTCAAAGACTTTGCCCCCTCCACCTCAATCCGTCTGCAATGGACAAAGCGCTGTCTGGCGAGACTTGACTGAAGCAAGACTTTGTTACCTTGCATGAAGCGCCCTCTGGCGAGGCTCAGCCTGTCTGCAGCTTGGGCGATCGGGAAGGAAGAAAGGACATCATCAAACTGGGCAAAAAGTGTTGCAAAAAGTGCAGACAATAAAACTTCTCAAAGACCTAATTTTGCCAAAATGAGGCATTGGAAGGTTAACTAAGGTTAAAATCTCATTTTTTAAACCCGTATCAACAAGTTATCTGGAAGCGTTATGTATAAGCAAGGAGGTTGAAATAAGAAGGAGAGAGCTTGAAATCACTGCCTTTTGTACTCTACTTTGTACTTTTGTACATAAACTTGTCAACTGCCCTGATTTCAATGGGTCCAGCGTGGCACGCCAGCGTTCTGTTCCATTGTTTAGTTGCTAATTGGAGTGCCCCAGGGAATAGGAGTCTTAGTGGAGGGACAGTCGTAAGTTCAATTTTAGCTATTTTGAGGAATCAAGAAATTGAGGGGACCGGGAAAAATTAGATAGCGGAGAAGAGGATCGGAGGAAATTCAAGCACTGCAACCTGTGGCCGTTTTTATTTCAACAGCCTTGAAACAGGCTTGAAACAAGGTTAATCTTTGTTACAACATCCACCCTACAAACTACATGGTCAAACAAAGAGCTGAACTAATATGTCTGCTACAATTTGCATGTAATATGTCTTTGTGTACAAATTCTGTGTCAAAGATCCTAGGTATAAGGGCATATACATGTACCTCGTTTCTATTCGGATCTGTGAGAACAAGATCCGATACATTCTACACACATAATTCAGTCCCTTATTGATCCTCCTTCACCAGCAGAGAGGCACAAAACACAGTTGAAGCCTAGAATGTAGCCCCAATTGCCGAAAAATGGCCGACTTGCCGATTGTGAAAGTTTAGAAAATTGAATTTCACATCGTCAACCATCTAAAACAATATTTGGTACATCCAGAATGAATCACATATTAATTTCTACAAAACATTAACATTTGAGGGCATATTTCTGTTCTAAAATTTTCACTTCGAGCCTTGCAACACACAAAAAATGCTGAAACTCGAAATTCTCGGAAACTGCAGGCATGTCCGCATCAGCTCGGGCAGCACTCGGAGATTCTCGCCAGCCATGACGTCATTGTTAGGCTCATTTACACCGGAACTGGCGGGAATATGTACGGCCCAGACGGACATGAAAGCGGCGCCGCCAGGGCTGCCGAACAATACGACTCAATTGGATTTATCGGGGCAGAACAAAAGGCCACGGCGGGTGTTAACCCTTAAGCTGCCGCTCCCGAGTACAACCGGGATGCAGAATCTTGCGAAGATTGCCGCTCCTGAGTACAACCGGTTTAGGGGATTCCCCGAAACAAAACAGCATCGCCGCGTGTTTCGCGCGTCAAACCCGGAAGTTACATGCCGGCCGGGTGACCTGGGTTCAGGGGTCAAAGAGCGTTGCGCAATCACCGATTACGTAATCCCCATGATGCCTTGCGGCCATTACGTATCCAAGATGGCGCCCCTGCAGACAACGCGGATATTATTTTTTGTTTTCAGCGATAAATTCAAGGTTTTGACTCTAAATTGTCCGGTTTTACGCACAAATACTGTTTGGGGAGCTTGATACTACATATTCTGTGGAAAAATAGCGTTCCATGATCGAGAATTCTGCAGTAAATGGCGAAAGTGGCAGCATGCACGTGGAACAACAAGTTCGCGTCGTCCCAGGGGGAATTAACTCACGGCGACGGAGTAAATACAGTGCTGGAAAATTCGACATCGGTTGCGGAGCTGACAATAATCGTGTTTGTGAACGGTAAAGGTGTTGGAGGCGAGAAATATGTGTTGTGTACTATCAAGGAGGTTAAAATAGGAAGGAGAGAGTTTGAAATTACTGCCTTTTGTCCTCAGTGGGCCGCAAGCGTCAAAACTGTAATTGACATAAACTTGTCAATTGCCCTGATTTCAATGGGCCAGCGCGGCACGCCAGCGATCTGTTCTATTGTTTAGTTGCAAATTGGAGCGCCCCGGGGATTAGGAGTTTTAGTGGAGGGACAGTCGTAAGTTCAATTTTAGCTATTTTGAGGAATTAATCTTTTAAGAAATCAGTGAGAGGATCGGGAAAAAGTAGATAGCGGAGAAGACGATCGCAAGCACTGCAACTAACGTTACAGCCTGTGGCCATTTTTATTTCAATAGCCTTGAAACAAGGTTAATCTTTGTAACAACATCCACCCTACAAACTACATGGTCAAACCTTGGTCATACAAAGCGCTGAAGGCTGAACTACTAGTAATACGTCTGCTACATTCTGCTTGTAATATGTCGGTCTTTTTGTACAGATTCTGTGTCAAAGATCCTAGGTATAAGGGCATACATCTCGTTTCTTTTCGGCATCTGTGAGAACAAAATTCGATACATTCTACCATGATTCTACCGATTCTACACACATAATTCAGTACCTCATTGATCCTCCTTCGCCAGCAGAGAGACACAAAACACAGTTGAAGCCGAGAATTGTAGGCCCGATGCCGAAAAAATGGCCCCGATGCCGATTGTGAAAGTTTGACAAATTGAAATTTCACATCGTCAACCATCTAAAATATATATCGGCACATCCAGAATGAATCACATAATATCTAGAGAGCGACAACATTTGAGGGCGTTTTTCTGTTCTAAAATGTTTGATTCGAGCCTTGCAACACACAAAAAATGCTGTAACTCGTCCATTTTTCGTCGCACAACAGAGTTTCACGAATCAAAACATTCGCCAGTTCAACCCGCCGCCATTGCTGGCTACTGCGCAGCTCTAATACGCACCCCAAATAAGGACATCCTCGGAAACTTTAGGCATATCGGCCGCACTCGGAGATTCTCGCCAGCCGTGACGTCAATTTAGGCTCATTTGCATCGGAACTGGCGGGAAAATTAGCGGCCCAGAGCGACACCAAAGCGGCGCCGCCGGGGCTGCCGGACAATGCGACTCAGCGGGATTTATCAGGGCAGAACAAAAGGCCGCGGTGGGTGTTAATAGGCGAACTCTCTCCTTCCTATTTTAACCTCCTTGGTACTATATTCTTTATATACAAATACAATGGTGAATGCTATGTTGTACCAGCCTTTTAGCCGTGTAGTCAGTTCAGCACCCAGGACAGTCCGTAGTCATAAACTCACATAAAGTAATACCCGTGTATTTTTTGTCATGTTGATTCTGATATTGTCAGAATTCTCAGAAACTTAATGGTCCATGTGCTTGTGGTTCTATGTGTGTTAGAGTGGATTGCTTGGAAGCATTGTGGGAAGTATATGTTTTATTGCTTTCGTGTGTTTATTACCCATGAAATGTGTGTTAGTAAGCTGGTACACATTTCGGAAGAAAGTATTAGTCATAAGATTTCAGCTGATATTAAAGAGTTATGTTTCCTAAAGCCTTAGAAAGGAATATACTGTGTTGTAATAAATCAGCATTTCAGCTAAATAATCAGTTCAGCACCCAGGACAGACTGTAGTCATAAACTTACCTGTGGTAATACATGGGTTAATTTTTTTCATGTGTATGCAAGACTGATGTTGTCAAGACCTTGCAGAAGTGCTGTGGTACTGATATTGGAATTTCACCAATGGTTTTAATGCTATAATACAATAGGTTACTGAAAATTGTATGTTTTATTGCATTATTGCCCTTGTAAATCATTACTACTGTCACTAGGCCAATGTTGCATGACACAAACAGAAAGAGTAGACTCTTAGCTTTCTATCGATGTATAACATATCAGGGTTTATTTTGGAGGAAAGGAACCATAAACTAGTGAAATAAAAACAGTACCCCTTGTTTTTAGAGGGTCTAAAAACGCTGGCACAGAGAAGCTGTACTGGTGAGAAAACCTGGCAGCTAAAGGGTTAATAGGCGAGCTCTCTCCTTCTTATTTTAACCTCCTTGGTATAAGGTAATTTGTGTAATTTGATGCCACAATATATTTCATCTTTTGTTTTAAAACTCACCGAGCAGTTTTAGGAAGGTGTGATATAAACCAGCAACCCTACCACACCGACTCTACACTGACACGTCAAAACATTTAATTTAGTGCCATGTGTTTATCACATGAATTTTATGTGCTTCTCAGTGTTGGTGAATTAAACTAATCTCCAAGCAGATCTACCAGTGGCAAGGCTGTATCAAAAGGGCCAACGAGTATCCAAAGCCTCCGGTGATTAGAATTACAATTAACAGTATTTGTCAAGCAAGGGAAAAGACAAACATACTAATATTTGTCCTTAGACCATTGTAGACAATTTATGTGCAATTTTTTCAAGTTTGTCAAGTAGTAGCCTGGAATCCATCCTATTTAGCTTCCGGCCGCTACCCTAGCTCCGCTGCGCTCCCAGCTCCGCAGAAGCTAAATAGGATGGATTCCAGGCTAGTCAAGTAGAGCACTAGAAGGAGAAAGACTCAAGTGTACCCTAATGTGTAACCCCAAGCACAGTTCTTCATCACAGACCTCAGTATATTAACTACATGCTTGTATGGCGTTAAGCAGGCGGAGAAAAAGATACAGATCATGCATTGTTCTTTTAAGAAGAGATGATATTTCTTCACATGGGACGAACTCTGTGCAGTTTTAAGATAAATGACGTTTTGAATAAATCGGGCAATATTTGGTAACTCTTGTTACATGTATCATGACCATACTATAACTTCTATGTAGTATTCTTATTATTACTCATTTTGGCACATGGTAACAATTTTGATAAAAACTTGAAACTGAAGGCAAGCATTGTTGTACATATGTGATCCTAAAGCATCTAGCTTTGATCCAACAAAGTGAGAGATTTAAAGGATCACTAGCTGGGAGAGAGTGAGTGAGAGTGAGTGAGTGTAGCTGTAGTCTCACTGCAGAGCTACTGTAACAATAAAATGGAGACTTTTGTTCCCATGATTAGTTTCCTGACCGGACCAGTCCTATGGGGAAACACGTGAAGGTGATGGCCCAGAAGTACGGTGTTACAAACGATCCCCTCACACCGCAGATGTTTGGCAATGCAGGGAGGGAACACAACTTGAAATATGGTGAGTCAGTGTAACTATTTAGTCATCACTCCCTGGTCATACTGTTGGTGCGAAACACATAGTGATAAAGAAAGATATTTAAAGGAATGGGTAATTTGAAAGTACATTTATTTACTGTCTTGGGGCCTGTAAATTCATTTTTGGCGACGCTTCAGGAGCGCACCAAACAGTTATATTATGTATTTAGTTCCAAAGAATTCCGTGAATCCCAGCTATGCGGGGTTGCTATTTCTGAAATGTTACTCGCACGCATAGTAGAAAACAGTCAAGAGATTCCATGGGAGGTCAGATAAGATCTCCCGGGAGGACCACCCTCCCGCCCTCTCCTCCGCTGTGATTGGGTTTGGCAAATTGCCTCCGGCTGCGCCGTGACTGGTACAAGAGAAGAACTCTGATAATCAAGGCCCGGGTTTTCTAGATGTCGGGACTACAGATATCTGGCAGGCGACAGCTTTTTTCTGCGTCTAAACAGGAATTTTATGGTCTAAATGGGGATTTTTCCAGATGTCGGAAAAGTTTCAGCCGACATATCCAGAGTGATCGCCCAACAACTTAGCGGGAGTCCCCGACAGCTTCAGCGCACGTAGAAACAAAATGTGTCGGGTCCCCGACATCTGGAGAACAGGTTTCAGGCTTGTGGAGATCAAGTTACCCCCTTTGACATTAGCTATGGCAACTGTACCATAATTTATTCTAGTGAGGGGATTTATCAAAACTTCCCAGGGAGTAATTTTACGGTGCGTTACAGGCCAGGCTATGACGCATAAGGACAGAGCACAGAAGAAACCGTTTCTTACAGTAATGGTTGGTAAAATCAGGCCATCAAAGATATCTAGTTTGTGATTGTAACAAGTTAACAAATGCCATTAAAAGCACTATTGGAAGCAGACCTTTAGCTTGAAACAAAAACATTATCACAATGTACTAGTATCACTACTGCATTCCAACTCCACGGGTGTCCTGCAGTACTTCCTGTCGGTGTGTATAAATGCGTCCCGACATCTCCGCCCAGATGTCGGCTGATTTAGGAGATGTCTTTTTCAGCATTAAGGAAAGTCATGCCTATATTGCACTGTGGGGAAAGCATATAGATTTGTATTCCTGATCACCACGTTATTTCCATGTGTGAGGCAACCCATTTCCTTGGCTCTGTTTAGAAATTACCGTCACCGATGTGTTATTACTCGGGACCAACCACTAAGACCCTGTTCATACTAAATCGCGAAATCGCCGAAATCGCGATAATGTGGCTTAGTATGAACGCTCCAAATCGCATTTGAAATCGCCAAAAATCGCTTTCCGCGAAACCACCTCCGGAGGTGGTTTACTCGCGATTTGCCTGCATTCCGACTTCGAAATCGCCTTGATGCGGGTTGGGCGCTTTACTTTGCATATTGACCCAGTCATGGGTCAAGGGGTCATCTGCAAATTCAGTCTTTCCGCTCATTATACGATGTTCATCTACCTCCTAGCTTGTTGGAATATTACGCCGAATTCGGCGGAAATATGTCAGAATCGGGCGGCGATTTTGGCGTATGGAATGCCGAAAACGCATGTACTGATGGCCATCTTCGGGGATGTGGGGATTCAGAAGAAACTCAAGGGATCCCACCGAAACCAGAGCGTGTACGCTGAAGTGGCAACTGCCTGAGTTGGCCAAATACGCGATAACATGGAAGTAATTATAATGCCGCACTATTAAAGGTAAAAAAACTCAAGATGAAGTACAAGAAGGTCATTGATCACAACAGTAAGAGTGGTGACAATCTAATAACGCGTCCACCGTTTATCAAGCTGTTGGACGCGATTTTACAACTCGCGCTCGTTCGACCCCTGGTGTGAAGGAATGCGACTCAGGGCGATTTCGCCATTTGCGCGATTTAGTATGAATGGGGTCTAATGCTGTCTCTCTGCTAGAGCATTTCTCAGAATGGAACTCCGGGCAATAAGCCTGTCTGAAGGATTGTTTGAACCAAGGAATATGAAGGATTCGAATTCATCAAATTAATGGAAAAGTCAAAATGTTAAATATCTCTTGGCTGTCCAACAATAAGTAGACACAGTATAACCATTTACCACGCGGCCTGGCACCTTAGTTGCAATGTGTCAAAACATAGCCTAAGAATGTTAATCATAAACACCACTTACATACAGTCAAACCTGCCTAGGCGACCGCCTCTTCAACGCGACCACCTGGCCATGGCGACCGCTTTTTCTCGGCCCCGAAAATTTTCCCCATAGGCACAAGCATTAAGCGGCCTGCCCAAGGCGACCACTGGTCCAACGCGACCGTGACCGCCACGAATTGGGACCACACAGAGCACAATCCCTGCCCATGATGACCGCGTTTTTCCAGCGTGTGGTGATTTTGCTGTCGGATTTCGCGGAAATCTTTTTAAGACCTTGACAGACAAAAATATATGAAGAGCATGGATTCCTCCATGAAGTGTTTTAATAAAACGTTCCCACTGTAAAAATTCTAAATACAAACGGATTGTGAAAACTTAAATGTTGTTGTGCCCATCGTAATCTTATACTTTACCGCAAGCTCGGTTTGGTTTGAACTCAATTTTCAAAACGATCACGTAGTGCATGGCGTCAAAAAGTCAGATTTCACAGAAATTACTATCCATTTCTTGTATTTTCAACAAAAATGTGTCTCTGTCTTACTAAATTCTGCCGGAAAATGACTCCGCGGCGGAGGGCAAAACGTCGGCCGAGACATGTTGTTCCTTGGTCCGCGACGCCATGTTTGTTTCAGCGCGTCATAACGCTGACTTTTCTAAAACATGACGCTTCCATGTATGAATATTTAGAATACTCTCATTATTGATGGAAATTAATATTCTTATTTTCTTGTTGTTTCCATGACTCTCACAAACCTTTATTGGGCGCTGCTTGCTTGTAATCGCCGACGCTGTGCATTCTGCTCCACTGTTACCTTTCGATGCTGTGTGAGCTCGGCGGCGGTATCACAACTTTCCGTTTTCATCCTTCAGTTGTCAGATCGAAAACTTTTTGCCGCTTTAATCCAGAGGTCGGCGCCCAAAAGAAGGCTGGGATCAGCAGGTGTCTTCTAGGGATTTGCCTTAGGCCTTAAAACCTAGATTTCATATGCGTGTGTGTGTGTGTACTCTTTTTTATTTATCTATTTATTTATTCATCTTTAGGGTAGTCCCTTCAGCTGACTCAGCAGCTGATTTCCAAGGGAGCCCTTACATACAGATAATAAATAAAGGTCATAAAATGATAATTAAACATAGGAATAGTACAGAACAAACTCAATATAACAAACAATAGCACTGAAATCATCAAACAAAAGCTAACAAATAGTGTTGAGAGGGTAAGAGGTCAAAGCAGTAAAAATAGGAGTAAAATAATCATATAATCAAAACAAACTTAATGGGCAAAAGTAACTGAACAAACGTAATGTGTTGTAGATGGTCAATAGGCGGCTAGTAAAGTGACTTTAGTCGCTCTTTAAATATGTTAAGGTTCGGCGCTTGTTTCACATTCAGTTTGAGTGCGTTGTAGGTTACTACTGCCCCATATACGAATGTACGTTGACCTGTTTTTGATGTGTAGTCGGGTCTGTGTAGTAGGTGTGATTGTCTAGCGTGGTAATTGTGGATTCCGTTATTATAACTGAATGTGTTGAGTAAATAGCTGGGGGCTAGCCCATTGAGACATTTATACACCATAATGCAGACATGGCACGTTCTTCGGTGTTGTAGTTGACTCCACCCAAGAGCATGGTGCAGTTCCCCAACATTCGATCTGGACTCACGTCTGAGGATGATCCTCGCAGCCCGGTTCTGTAGAACTTGAAGTTGCTGCTTGGTGGCTGCACAGCAGTTGTCCCAAATGACATCACAGTACTCAAGTAATGGTAGAGCAAATGTTTTGTACAACATATTGACCACATTTGTACACAGATAAGGCCGCAGTCGTCTTAGCAGACCAAGGCGCTGCGCCATCTTACTACACACCACATCCAGGTGGTTATTATAGCTTAGACTCGAATCAAGAATGACTCCCAGATATTTATAGGAAGTGACCCTCTCCAAGGCATTATCCTCAATTCTGATGGTCAAATCTGGAGAAGCTTTTGTCTTCATACTGGATCCCATTAACATCCATTTTGACTTTGTTGTATTAAGCGTTAGTCGATTTGTTTTGAACCAGAAAGCTATCTGATTAAGCTCTGAATTCAAGGTACTTTCTATGTATCTGGGGTCATTACTTGTACAGAAAATAGCCGTGTCATCGGCATACAAAGTTACTTTGCTGTTTGTGATTGCTTCAGGTAAGTCATTGATAAATAAGTTAAAAAGTAGAGGCCCCAAGATAGAACCTTGGGGCACCCCAATGTTGATAGGTAGGGGGTCAGAAATACACCCATTTAGTGAGACTCTTTGTTGACGATTTGCCAGATAATTTGTAAACCAACCCAGTTCCGTGTCCTGTAGGCCAATCCAGGATAATTTTGTCAAGAGAATACTATGATCAACTGTATCGAAAGCCTTTCTCAGATGGAGAAAAACAGTGCCGATTAATTTACCACCATTGATGTTATGTAATA
Source organism: Branchiostoma lanceolatum (assembly GCF_035083965.1). Classification (NCBI taxonomy): domain Eukaryota; kingdom Metazoa; phylum Chordata; class Leptocardii; order Amphioxiformes; family Branchiostomatidae; genus Branchiostoma; species Branchiostoma lanceolatum. Next base: position 18,166,129 of record NC_089732.1, on the reverse strand, counting down.
TGTAATCAGTGACGTCAAGTAATGTTGTGGTGGTTGAATGGCCTGGTCTGAAACCTGATTGGTTAGTACAGAGTATATTATTCAGATGCAGATATTCCAGTAGTTGCTTGTGGACCTCCTTCTCAAAGATTTTCATGACAATGGGTAGAACAGAAATAGTGTTACGTGTGAATGCGGGAGAGCGCTGCGAGATCATCGAGGCAGACATTGTTTTTAGTCAAAATTATGGCAAACATTTGTCCACGATGTAACGGTATACAAAATAACGATAACAGAAAATGAACTTTCTGTAGGATCTTTCTGTCAATGAGAATTGAACCTGGTGGGGGTGATGCTGTCTAAAATCACATAATTTTCCATCCATCTAGTAGACGTAATACACTGTATTGAACACCTCGACCTGGAAACATGTTGTGAGTGGAATCCTTTTCATGGCGACCACCTGTCCATCGCAACCGTTTTTGCTTTGTCCCCCGGGTGGTCGCCTTGGGCAGGTTTGACTGTATAGCCACTCAATCGTCGCCATGGCAATACGTTTTATTGCCTTTCTTGTTTTCATTTGGTGTGAAGACGGCCTCCTACATGTGATCAGAATAAAAGGTCCATGCTTACATCACTAACCCGAAGATCCATGGATCCTACCAGCTTCTTTTGCCCAGGAGGATCATATATCCGAGGATGTCATTTTGTGCAGATTGTGCAGTCCTGCAATTGTGTCACAAAGGGGAACAACCATTGTACACCATTGAGGCATGCATAATATGTTATTATAATTAGTAATATGTCAATTACACTAAAAGATTGTATGGTGTGGGTTTTTTTGCCTGAAATCTCACCAAATTACCAAAAAGGCATGATCCAAGTAAAATGGACTTTAGGCCACACCAATTTAATTCGTTGGTTCTCTGATTTTTTCAGGAAAAATAAGAAACAACAGGTAAAAAAAAAATTGCTCTACTGAATCAAGCCTAAGGAGCCGGGCCTTGTGTAAAAGAAAGACATGAAATAAATACACACGTCTAGTCTAGGGGTGGATACCGCTTCACTGGAGGTGGATACCGCTTCACTGGATCTCATTTGGACCTGAACAACACCCAAGAACCAAGTCCAAAATAACTGAAAGTCCAAAACTGAGTCCCAAAAAACTGAACAAACATATAACTTTAAGCTAGATTACCCTTAATTCACATTTGTCTCCTTCTATAGCTGTTAGTTCAGTTTTCTGGACATGAACATGAGGACCTGAATAAAACTGGAATTGGACCTGATTAAGCCAAACCAGCATTTACCCATTGTCATTGCAAGATTTCAGGCACATAACGTTACACCAATACTGATCAGATTTTTCACTTAGGCTTTCACAATAATTCTAACGTTTTTTTTGTTTGTTGTTGTTGTTGTCCTTGTTTAACGCCTATTATATCGCTAGACATGGTCTCTTGGTGCTGGGTTACTGTTAATGCGGTGACTGCCTAAATGTGCTTGACACCGCCGGCCAGCAAGTTAGGAGAGGGAATTTAACTGTCGGAAGGTTGCATTTATGAGTTAGTAGTTCACCTTGATTACAAATATGCCACCTGAGCTTACTGAATAGGCAAGTCCTGTACAGTTCTTGATTGTGATGAAACTCCTCCTGATTCTGGAATCTTGAAGTTAGACCGAGTTGTATGATTAGTCCAAGGTTCTGTTGCAGTAATCCAAGTGGAAGAACAGTCCGAAATGGCCAAAGTTTGTTTTTTTCAAATGTAATTTATTTCCACTGCAACTTGCAATGACATGTGTCCCAAATTTCTGGCTCCCCAAAAAGATCCTTACGATGAAATAGCAGGCTCCAAATAGTACCGAACTGTGTGGTCTCTCTTCACTGCCATTATGAACACTGCAGTTTGTGGTCTCTCTCGGAGTCTCTCCTATGATATCAGGACAAAAATCTTCAACTATGACTTCTTCCAGGCTTCTAGTTTGTACTCCCGACAGTTCCGGAGCTCCTTTAATACAAGATGGCACCATGTCATTCTCTGCACAAACCATATCTCATTCATCAAGTCTTTGATTGGCAGCTCCACTATATCATGTGACTATTTCTAGCGTTCTGATTGGCTTGAAACTATCTACAAAGAGAGCCCTCTATCAATTTATATTGGGATTGCAGGGGGGGTTTTGGCGACACCTTAGGGGCGGTGCTGTTGGTGTATATACTTTATTGATTTTCGTTGTTTTTTTTGTTTTTTTTAATTGTCGATTTTTCGGAAGCAGCGATTCCGAGAACCAACTAATTAAATTGGTGTGGCCTTACAAGTAAAAAAAAAAATTTTGTTGACCACTCTTTTATGATCTGTTAGAAAATATACCTGAGTAATATTTTGTGCATTCATTTCTTGACAGGGTCTACTCCAGAACACTTTGCCAAGATTGCTCTGAAGAACCACAGACATTCTGTCAACAATCCGTAAGTTTTGGCCAAACGTAAATTCTTTTTTTTTTAAATCTGTAAAAGGTTCTCTGCCAAGTAACGTAAGGTTACCAGTTTACGTGCAGGACCAGTTTATGGTCGGTTATTGGCATGTACAAACTTCGACGTGAACTACAAAAATTCTCTTGAGCAGGAAAGAAGTATCTATACATGTATTATCTAAATACATATATATCATTATATATATCTCTTTATTCAGTGCATTTGAATAAGTTTGCATCCAGCAAAACAACCTGAATTGTCCAATAAACCTTTACCTCTATGCATAACATTGTTATGGATGGCCCGGTTCCGAATGTAATTCAATAGTAACTTGCAACATCATCTGACACCGAACCTTGGGTCCTTATCTCAACAATCCATGGTGATCTTATGTCTGATCTTCCAAAGAGCTCTCGAAAACTGCATGTTATCAAGTGACTGTCATCGCCCAAGCCAGTGTTTTCGAACGCCATTTTGCATGACGTGATTCTGCCATAAAGGGGCACTGTTTTAGAATAATTTATGTGGGGAGGGCACACAGCATGGTGAGGCCATGCATACTGAACACGCTTCAAGGCTTGTACCGATCTATTCAAGTCTTATCAACCTCTAAATATGTCTTCATTGTGTGATTGTGTGGAAGTTGTGGAACAGCATGGTGCTATGAGTGGCGTTCTGTACCATTCTAAGGTGGGGGAGACAGGAGAATTTTCTGCACCCGGTATGTTCAAGTAAACGCTATCTCATCAATATGTAGAAAATCATTCATAGTGCTTTGTTAGTAGACTACTATGGCCACAGCAAGTAAATTTTAAGGATGACATCAGCGCGCACATTGATTTTCGCCTGTTTTGGAAACAAAAAACAAGAATGTTTTTACCCTTTGTCAATGGGCAATGTACCGAAAATGGGACAATATTGTCGTAAACGTCTGTCAATCACAACACTAACATGTTCTAGATACCGTGAAAAGGCAGACATTTGCACATGTAGCAATGGTGAAAAATCCGTACAAATGTGCTGTGCAAATTATTGTGTATGCAAGCTGTAGTAACTTGCTCCTCGTCACCAACTTTATAAACAGGAAGACACAGTGCAGTCCCCATACCAAACTTGGAATTACTAGAAGTCTGTAATTGCTGTGCCATTTAATTATCAACAACGTGTAATCCAAACTACTAAGAAATCAGATGACAGGGCAAGATGAAGTAACTAATGTCATGCAATTTGAGTAGACCATTGTCTAGTTGTCTAAAAAGACAGAGGATTTCTGAGGCACGGCAATTCAGTCAGACAGTCAGGACAGCAATAGCGGAGAGAACTTCAGTTGAGACGAAGTGAGCAGAGCCAGCATTATTTAGTCACAGTCTGCCTCAGCAGACTCCCGTGCCCAGTGTACGGGAAGCCTTGTCTCCGCGTTCTTAGTGTGCTATACACACCCGGATCTATAGTGATTTTAATGTTGACATCAGTGTTACTAACTGTTTTATTGAAAACAGGAATAAGACTTGTTTATTGTGATACCATATCACTTCAATTCTTTATACATGCTTTATGGTATTGTAGCTTGAAAATGTGGATATCTCGTTTTTTTTTGTCCACCTTGTTTTTTTCGCCTGCACGCCACGTCATCCATAAAATCTACTTGCCACACATCTAGGGTTGATACAAACTGCAGCCCGAGTTTGCAAATGCTATCAAAGACATTCCTGGTTAAGTCATTCACTTGTATGAAATTTCAACCAAATACATCACTCACACTCGCTCGCTATCCGGTTTAATGCATCAATGTAAGTATTGCGAGAAGTGGCCCAACAGTTTCGGCAGCACCTGCTTCAGTCTACACATGCAGCGACAGGTCCAAGACTTCTAATAACCTTTAGAGGACCTCCTGCACCACTAGTGTATCACCTCCATCCAAACCCCCTCTTACTCTTAGGGTTTACCAAACTTTACGTCACTAACTGTGCATCTCACTTCTCCCACCCTTGGAAGTGTAGTCTGCACACAGAACACACACAGCGGCATCAGCCATTTCCTACACGTAGTGCCCCACCTGACGACAGACACAGTGCACTTCTTCTTCTCATACTCTGCAGCAACATTGACTGTGCACCACACGTGCTCTCTGAGGTCGACAGCCACCTGATCGACTGTCGGACTCTCTTCAGAACGTTGTGGCACACAATCCAAACCAAACTTACATGTACGCAGAGACTTCTATTGGTACAGATGTTTGGCCCGCCCTTCACCCGGATCAGAATGGCCCTCAAAATTCAAAGTCGTCATCTGCCAAACAAACACCTGTCTCTAATTGACTGACGATGTGTTGTCTGATCTGTACCGTATATAGGGCAATTATAATGCAGAAATAAATGACAGAAAAAGAGATACAATATAACGGGAAACATGAACATTTAACTTGTTTACAGGTATGCCCAGTTCCAGAAAGAGTACAGCATTGATGAGATCAAGAAATCCAAGATGGTGTTCGAGCCTGTCCATCTAACAAGGCTGCAATGCTCGTGAGAACAATTTTGTTTGCCTTGAAATATGTATCTGGTTATATTTCTCTCCCCTGTAGGTGAAAGATGTGTTGTTTTGATTGTATTTTGGCTGTTCTGCTTGCTTTTGCATATTAATCAAGATAGCATTGAGTATAGTACTAGTGAATTACGTATATCAAAATATTTGGGACATACAATCAAAAAGTGATATTCGTCTTCAATTACCTCTGGACAAAATGGACAAACCCTCTGGTCGATAGGAAGTTTTTGAAATCTCCCTGTTTCTATACTTAATTTATGACAGCCAATTCTGAGTTTTGTGATTGCCCTACGTACGTCTGAAGGCTCTTTATGTTTGAAAGGTAATTTTCTTGCTTATAATTCTTAGACCCCGTTCACACTCATTTTTTTTCAATCGCGATTGAAGTCTAATCGCGATTGAATCGATCCGATCGCGATTGATTTTTTCAGTGTGAACGCTTCCGATCGGATCGATTTTGAGTGTGAATGCAACTACGATTCATTCCATCGCGATCGGCGTGTATTTCGGCTTGTTCCGGGGGTGGGAATCACCAATCGTCGCTTCGTTCGCGCTCCCAGAATGTCCTGTCTACAGCTCTTGCCGCGTTCATTACCTGTATTACAGCTAGGCTAATATACAAAAGCCTTCGTCGTTCACGCCTTCTTGCGATCATAGCCCGCCGATTGCCTTCCCTTCCACGGCTACAGAACTTTCTCCAAAAGTCATGAAAAGTTGGTGGACTCCTGCCATTTTGTAGCAAGCGACGCCGAATCGTTGACCTCAACCTCTGACCTCAAATAATAAGCGTGCCTCAATCGTGCTTCAATCGCGATCGGATCACGGCGTACTTTAATCCACTTGGCGAAAAGCAGTGTGAATGCAAAAATGAGTGTGAACGGGGTCTTATTCAAGGTAGAAAGAAAGGAAAGTTTGGAATTGTTTCGAATAGCAAATGGCAATTTTGTACATGAATATCTTGTAGACATTGCCGTAGCTGAGTGTTGATTATATCTATATGGTATGACTTCGGGTTCAGCCATATATGTCCAAAACCAAAGTTGAGGATATTTTTTACGTGGACAAGCCAATCATGTTCTCCTGAAAGAATGTTGTAGTATTGTAATGCCTCCCCAAGTATGGTATCTTCGGGTAAATGAACTAAGCGATGCCAGTCATGCCAGTATTTTACAAGTTGCATTTCTGTGTCCATCATCAATGGGAAAGTACCCAATTCTCCTCTGACACCATCGTTTGAGGCTTTGGCATGTATGCCTAACAGGAATTTCTGGAAACACATATCAATGATGTCAAATTCTGGAATATGTTGATTTGTGTGTAGGTTTATGATTTGGAAGCCGTTCTCTCGTAGAGTTTGGCTATTGGCATGACACATTAGTATTTCTTTATCTGTATTTCTTTCGAAACATAACATTACAGCATATTAAGTACTATTAGATTGAGAAGAGGTGGTTTTTCGAATAGTGGCAGGAAAGTTATTCTGAATATCAAGTTTTTTTAGTAAAGGTGAAAAGACCTTTTGAGAAGATTCACGGATGCTACCGGTATGCAATGCAATAATTTTCATAGTTTTGGAAGAACGGTCAAAGCATGTGATATCTGAACCTTACATATTAAAGATGAGCTTTAAGGATTTATCAAATAGATTTTTTCCAAGATTGATTGAAATGTCAACAGTTAGAGAGTAGAAGAGCCTTGAGTTTAAAAAGTGCTCTCATTGCTCTGGTTTTCAAATATTTCCAGGCAGTTTTAAACTTACCCGAAGATTTAAAAGGAATATCAAGGTAGGTAATGCGCCCTAACATCGCACGGATTTTTTACTGACCTTTTTTTGCATAAGTATTTTGCGGAGTATTGTTGATGTAAGCGGTGTCGTTTTTTCGTAATTATTCTGACAGTCGGGCTGCATGCAATACATACGTCGGGCCTCGCACACAGTATGAAAATATGAGCTGGGATGCGCTAAATATAGCCCCTCTCACATGATGTGAGAAGTGCACACAGTCAAAATTTTCCAGTCAAAAGAAAGCTAGAATATAGCAGACTGCAAGCCTCATTTACATTTTCTTAACTCCATCACCAAGTTACGAAGAGAGCAATGTTACAAAAGCGTGCCAAGTTAGGCACACTATCTACCGTAGCAGTAAATCAGAACGTAGATTCGCGAAAACATCTCACAGCGTTTGCCGCTTTTAACACGGAGCATGAAGGGCTCATGAACAGTATTGAATACATTTCTTACCCAAGTATGCTCTTTACATGAATGTGTTCAAAATTCATTCATCAAAACCTGACCGCTCTCTGGCAACCAGCGATGGAGCGCCGTGAGTTCGAGCACGTAAAAAAAACGTGCGATGTTAGGGCATCCCCCGTTATAGCTGTCAATGATTTCTATTTCTCCGTCATAAATATGAAATTTGTCTTAAGTTTGTATTTCTTCTTAGAACCTTTGCCGAAAACAACAACCTTGGTTTTTGAAACATTGACAGATAGCTTCCATTTCTTACAATAATTTTCTAGGCAATGCCTTGTAATGCCTTGTTTGAAAGACAGTGTCAAAACTATTGTCATTTATCAGGTTATTTTAACTTGTAAAATATTGTATCCATTCCTCTGACGTAATATTGGGATCGCAAGTATTTGTGTTTGACTTGTGTTTTCCATTTACTGCTCTGTCCAAATACTTTAAAAGTCACCAAAATTCCTTCGGATTGTTTTTGTTAAATTGTTTCAATTTTACCAGAAGGTCGGAATTGTACTTCCGTCTACGCTGTTTTGATGAGTTTCTTGTAGTCTCAGGATCATGTTAAGTTGAGGTGAATTCTCTATGTAACCATGAATGCTCAACCTAGATATAGGTACTTAGGAAGTCCGATTACAGGTACATGATATTCCACTGCTTTTATTGACTGTGGATACATAGTTACATATTGTATGTTTTGCTGTTTGTTTCCAGTCCCACGTCTGATGGCAGTGCTGCAGCTGTTCTGTGCAGTGAGGACTTTGTGAAGAAGCACAACCTTCAAGCTCAAGCTGTAGAAATACTTGGGATGGCAATGGCCACTGATCTGCCCAGCACCTTTGATGAGGGCAGCTGCATTAAGATGGTAAGCAGTTAAACCTGCCTGCACTACACCAAAATTGGAAAAGAACTGTGTTACAGTACCGTAGTTGACCATATATAGTAGTGGTAGAACTGTGTTACAGTACTGTAGTTGACCATAGTGGTAGAACTGTGTTACAGTACTGTAGTTGACCATAGTGGTAGAACTGTGTTACAGTTCTGTAGTTGACCATAGTGGTAGAACTGTGTTACAGTTCTGTAGTTGACCATAGTGGTAGAACTGTGTTACAGTTCTGTAGTTGACCATAGTGGTAGAACTGTGTTACAGTTCTGTAGTTGACCATAGTAGTGGTAGAACTGTGTTACAGTTCTGTAGTTGACCATAGTGGTAGAACTGTGTTACAGTTCTGTAGTTGACCATAGTGGTAGAACTGTGTTACAGTTCTGTAGTTGACCATATAGTAGTGGTAGAACTGTGTTACAGTTCTGTAGTTGACCATAGTGGTAGAACTGTGTTACAGTTCTGTAGTTGACCATAGTGGTAGAACTGTGTTACAGTTCTGTAGTTGACCATGGTGGTAGCAAGTTCCATTACTTATTAAGTTATAATAATCTACCTCCCATTGTTCCCACTAATGGAGAATGGTTGACGTTTAATGATTTTCAGCTAATGGGTAGCTTAGGCAGGGAGTGATACAATTGAATGCTGATTATGCAAATCAGGACATAATGTACATAATAAATGAGGACTTTTCCTACACTTGAAAGTTCATCTGTGTTGGTAGAAGTCATTCTGCATGGAGTTTAAACTGTAAACGCCAACACAATAAATTGGACTTACCCAAATTTTCGACTGATCAGCTCCAGTCTTTGTCAAGGAGTGAGCAATCCACTGCTTCTGTGACGTCACGTTATGCAGATGATACACGTGACTCGGAGAGCAGTGGATCATAGGTTGCAGAAAGTCTATGGCGCCCTCCGTCTCTGTTGAGGGATGGTTGTAATGCACGGATGTAGATGGACTCCTTAATCCCTCTTGCAAAAAATTCTGATTCTGTGTCCAGAATCTTAACCTTGTCCAATGAAACCGAATGTCCAGGCGACTCTATAAGTGTATGTGTTTAGAAACTTCAGAAGAGGTTGTGCTCGGACGCTTGTGTTCGTTGAAACGGGTTTTCAGTGAGCGTTCAGTCTCTCCAATGTATGTTTCTTTGCTCTGGCCTCTAATGTTTTGACCTTCATTGGACAAGGTTAAGATTCTGGGCACAGAATCAGAATTTTTTGCAAGAGGGATTAAGGAGTCCATCTACATCCGTGCATTACAACCATCCCTCAACAGATACGGAGGGCGCCATAGACTTTCTGCAACCTATGATCCACTGCTCTCGGAGTCACGTGTATCATCTGCATAACGTGACGTCACAGAAGCAGTGGATTGCTCACTCCTTGACAAAGACTGGAGCTGATCAGTCGAAAATTTGGGTAAGTCCAATTTATTGTGTTGGCGTTTACATTTTAAACTCCATGCAGAAGGACTTTTCCTAAGTTAGCTCTGCTCCATGATAGAACTTTCAAACATGTATTGATGATTAATGTAACTTAGAAAGAAAGGAACATTGATCAATTTTGTGAAAGATTTATGAAGAGCCATTTGCATAATTGGAAGAAAATGAAATGACAGTCCTTTGTGCCAAGATAGCATTTTCATACCTGAGACATAAATGATTTGGGTGGAGAAGATCATTAATAGATATGACATATGCAAATGAGGATGTTGTTTGCATATTTTAATGAGAAAATTTGATATTGCCTTTGAAGTAAATGATGGAAATTTAATATTTGTCACATCAATTAGGTTGAGGTTAGCATCACCATATATGAATTATGCAAATTAGGGTATAGTTTCTACAGTATGAGGTCACAGAATTGTTACATGTACATTTGTATTTCTTTGTTTTCTGTGTATTAGGCCACGCCAATTTTTTTTGTTGCTTCTCGGAATAGCCTGTCCTGTTTTTCTCATTTTGAAAAAAAAATTTGGTCGCCATTCCCATTCACAAATTTTTACTCCCAATTTTACTATCTGTTCAATTGTAAAACTCAATAGCCACTAAAATAGATTATAAAGGCTTGCACATGCCTAAAAAGTGTGGTCACATTGATCATAAGTTGTAATTCTTCATTTATTAAAACTATTTCTCAATATCGATCCATATTATAATAATATTACATGGCAAAAGGTAATTTTATAGTACTAGATCAAAGAAAGGGGTGCATTCATTAAAATAAGCCATACAAAGCTGAAATTTGAATAATCCTCTTATACTTTATGTTATGTTATGTTAACCCTTGTCTTCACCCCAGACTATTTGCAAAACATTTTTTTTGCGTTTCGGTGCTTTCGCACCGAAACGCAATGTCCTGGCTTTTACCTTCAAGCATGCATGCTTGGTTCAACACTGTGTCGCACACAATAAGACCTTATATGGCAATACGTTCTCAAATCCTTGTATAGCCGTTGCCTTATATGGCAAGAGAGCAGGAAAAGGCACGCACGCCAGATTTGCATGTGACACAGGACGGCGACCGCATGTAAATGCTACAACTGTTCGGAAATATCATTGCATTGTGGTTTCGGACTTTGATATCCTGAAAAATGACCATATTACATCTATTCCACAAGATTGCAGAAGAAAAAAAATGATTTCGTCAAGAAAACGAGCAAAAATCGGCATAAATGATACCATGTAGTGAGGTTATAGCATTACGTCCAGAGTAAATAGTTACGTACCGCAGCTTGGCCGATCTGGCAACGCCAAGCACTTCGGACCCAGAAGATCCGGGTTCGTCTCCGTGCATGGATTTTTTTTTTTCTTTTTAGATATTGAATATCAAAAATATATATTGATATTATATTAATCTATCAATATCATATTTATGAATATCATTTTTTTCATTAATAAATAAAGAAATATTTTATATTTGTTATTTTTAAATATTCATTTAATATATACAAGGCCTTTGTCTTATGAACAGGACTTCATAGATTCCAAACCCGGCATTCGAATTTTTCTGTTCATTGTAATGGAAAATACCGTGCAGCGGCTCCTATGCGCGGTAAGATGATTCTTGCAAAACACTCGCCACTAAACTTCTATCCCCGATGTAAACAGAGGCTCTTGATGTTGTTTGCAAAACAGCGATTCTTTGTTACAGTAGCAAATGCTCCATTGTTCAGTATCGACTTCATTCAGACAACACGGACGTGGAAAGTGGCGCCCCTCGGCACAAAACTATGGGAATTTTCATATGGGAGTTCGCTTCAGCGGGAGTTTTGTTTTTGTTTTGACGGATAAAACGCGAAAACCCACGCCGCTTTCGGCACACTTCCGGGTTCATTGATCGCTAAAATTACGCAAAAGCCACCATCAATCGGCAAATAAATGTATGCTTTCCCGAAAACATCTTCTGGTTTTACATTTTCTTCACCATAATGTTGCTATGTAGTCGATAAAACCGCGTTTTTATTGCGTTTTCATGTGTAACATTTCAGACAAAGAAAAAACTTAGACCGCGATTCTGCTGCCCCATGATGCACTTCGTCTGCAATATTCCCGCCTTCAGCTGCAGCAATAACCAATCAGAGACGCGTAATGCGATCATGTGATGATGATTACGTAACACGCGAAATGCATCTTGGGGCAGCAGGATTTGAACAATATGGCGACGGGTGATCGAAAATGAAATGATTTCGTCAATGCAACGCTGTATTTTGCGGCATAAATGCCGAGAGACGAACTTTTATTTTTATCTCAAAATGCGTTTTACACGTTTGTCTTTGACTAGCCCGGTAGAAATCAAGCGGATCGTCGTCTGGTCCTTCAATATCAAGGGAGTTTGTCAGATATCCTGGCGCGAGGTTCTCAGCAGCGTGACGTTTAAACTTCAAAACGTTTTACTCAAAATTTGAGCGGAGTAGAGGCTCAAGTGTTGACCCCAAATAATGGTAATGTTTTCCCGAAAATTCCTTGAAAATGGAACGATTAAGAAAGACACCAGGACTTCATAGCGTGCCGAATACCGGGGCGTGGTCACATCTTGGAGACGCGCCGAGCGACAGCGGCAGATGGGGGGTGCGCACTTTATTAAGGTTTTTCTGTGAAGTATCTCAGCTGGCGTGATTGGGGTTGCGGTGAAGCCCAAATCGGGGGTGCGCACTTTATTTGGGGTGCGTCCTTTATTAGAAGAATACGGTAGCTGTTGATTTGTTTGACATTTGGTAGTCATTTTAGATAGAACCTTAGCTGTTATGAACTTCTATTTCACTTAATTACCATAGTGCTGATGATTCAATGGTGCTTTTTCAAATTTTATGTTTTATTGCGTGCCATGTACATAATTACATTGATAGCTTTTATAATGAGCCTATTATACATTTTACAAATAAGCACAAGTTGTAGGCCAAGACCAGCTTTTTCAAAAGCACTTAAGTTAAGTGACGTAACTTCAAAATTGCTTTCCCCAATCTGCCTTTCTCTATTAAAACAGTACTCATTTCCCAAAATGACAATTTTTCTTATAGACTGAACAGCCCTTGAGTGACTTCCTCTGGCAGATTTTACTTCAAGTAAAGGGAAAAGACAATTCACACTTATAAACGTAGCCGAAACGCCAGCTTTTTTTAAAAGCTCTTGTTTCCCCTGTTGCTCCAGTTTTTTTCTGACAAAATCTGAGAATCAACAAATAAAATTGGTGTGGCCTAATAGTAATATCATTATTAATCATAATTCACAGAGGCGTTCTTTAAGCACCATTTTGTTCTACATTTATATTAGCTTAGTGCCACACAGTTTCACTCCCATTGTCAGCTAGCTGAGCACACCTGGTCACCCCTATTATTCTCGATAAGCATGTTGGTTTCTTTACACTGTGCCTGAGCTTGGGTGAAATGGTAAAATCTCATTAGATTTGGTAATAAGAATAGTGTAGCAAAAATGCTACATCAAAAGCATAGAGAATTTCCAATAAAAATCAAGTTGTTGAAGGAAAACAGATGTGAAATCTCCATGAAACTTTGTTTTTTATTAAACCAGTTCCCTCCATTCTATATCCCTCAATGGTATGACCCCCACCTGTCGGGCCCAGGAGAAGTGACCCACTTTCGCTATAAATAGCTACTAGCAGATGTGCCACAATATGTAATGGACAACACTGCAGATATAGATTTTCCTCATTACTTATGCAAATTAAGTCCAATTTGCAGTTCATTGTATACATCTCTATCTAAGCTACCTGCATAGTAAATAACATGAAAATCTGTTGCTCCTTTCTTCAGTTATTCTCCTTAAAAGATTTTGACAAATACGCCATTGCAGTTCCAGTGACACATACCAGGGGGCCCAAAATCGACCTTGATCTTTCTCCTCCCGACACCTACCCACATACCAAATATCATTACAATCCGTCTACACGTTCTACAGTTATGCCGACTTTATGCATCCGGTGACACAAACACACACGCAAACACACTGAATTTGCATAATTTGCACTTCAGTGTGTACATCTCTGTCCAACCTACCTGCGTACCAAATAACATGAAAATCTGTTGCTCCTTTCTTCAGTTATTCTCCTTAGAAGATTTTTACAAATACGCCATTGCAGTTCCAGTGACACATACCAGGGGGCCCAAAATCGACCTTGACCTTTCTCCTCTTAACACCTACCCACATACCAAATATCATTACAATCCATCTACACGTTCTACAGTTATGCTGACTTTAAGCATCCGGCGACACCAACATACACACATGCAAACGATTTTCCTCCTTACTTATGCAAATTCAGTCCCAATTTGCATAATTTGCACTTAAGTGTGTACATCTCTGTCCAACCTACCTGCGTACCAAATAACATGACAATCTGTCGCTCCTTTCTTCAGTTATTCTCCTTAGAAGATTTTTACAAATACGCCATTGCAGTTCCAGTGACACATACCAGGGGCCCAAAATCGACCTTGACCTTTCACCTTTTTGACGGAGGTGGGCGAAGCTATGGTATCGGTCTATTTACATTAGGCGCGTGAAACTAAAAGATCACAATGTAGCTTATTTTTGTGCCACTCTTGAGCACTTTTTATAAGAAATCCGCACGCAAATGTCGTTAACATTGGCATTAAATGTCAATTTCATAAACATTACAGCAACTAGAATATTTCCAGTTTTCAAGCCTCATAAAGTGCCCTGGGTGCCTTAAATTTCTTGATTAACGGATTTTTTAAATAAGTTTTAGCAACAAAAAAATTATAAAAACTGAAGGCTGGGGTGAAAGCTTGCACCTGACCCTGTTCACCCCCTGAAACTGTGTGCACCAAAGTACAGATTTTCCTCTGAGATTCTGTTTTCCTGTTGATTTTGGAATTTAGCAGTTTTTAAAAAAATCTGTTAACCAAGCAATTAAATTGGCGTGGCCTAAAACTAGAGTTCCAGGATCTTATACCTTCACCGAATGATGTTAATCTTTATAAGTGACATAAATCATGATGACATTATTTCTTCCACTACTGATATACTACAATGTAGATCCCAAACCACCAGCCTTAGTGCCCTGAAATTCTAGTTGTGCACCTTATTCCTTGGTGAGGCCCAGAACAGATCACTCCTTATGTGCATGTTCAAAATTTGTATTTTGTGTCATCAGATAGACTCAGAAGTAATCTCTTCTGAACTATTCAGATTTGACAAGTAACAGGCAAGTAATGTCAGCTGATAGTAAAAGTTCATTCTTGTTTGACCTGAGACCTCATCTGTATTTAACCTTTGTGGGCAGGTTGGATATGACATGACCAAAACGGCAGCCCAGAAGTTGTTTGAGAAGACACATGTGCAGCCGTCTGACATCCAGGTGGTGGAACTGCACGACTGTTTTGCTCCCAATGAGCTCCTGACCTATGAAGCCCTGGGGCTGTGTGCTGAGGGTGAGGTTTCAGGCCCTGCCTGACATAAATGTACACTTTGATCAATATACTGTACATGGTAATGTACCTCTGAGTTAGCGGTGTGCCTAAACACCTCACCCGACCTCATCCGACCTCACCCGACCTCATCCGAGTCTAAAATGCAGTGTATAAGGGGTAGGGACACTATTTGACGTTCTGGATACGTTGAATATGCAATTATGAATGCTAAACAAGCAGCAAACTCTAAGTATTTATCAGTTTTTATAAGTTACTCCGCTCGTTTTCAAGATAGAAGATTTTTGGCCACTATATTGGATCATGCCACTGTTGGGGTCTACATGGGGAACTTCTTCATGCCTTTTTTATTTATTTTTGTCCGACAGGACGATAAGACGGTGGGTACTAATTACCTTTTCATCACAATCCACTCGTTATAACTGTAAACAATAACTCTACACAGTAACTGTACGCAGTAACTGTACACAAAGTGTTTTTCAGCCTCGAATACACGCAGGTAGTGTGTAGTCAATTGCGCTGGCCATCTGGACCTCCCTTTACTTATAAAATCTAGTAAATACTTAAAGTTTGCTGCTTGTTTTGCATTCATAATTGCATATTTAACGTATCCAGAACGTCAAATAGTGTCCCTGCCCCGTATACGCTGCATTTTAGACTCGGATGCATATATGAGGTCGGATGAGGTCGGGTGAGGTCGGGTGAGGTGTTTAGGCATACCCCTGAGTTAGAACTGTTACATTGGTACCATGGATGCTTAAATTATATATATGATGGTGTACAAGGAAAAAGATGGTGCCTTTATCAGAACAAACCACTGTGACAATAAAGAACACCTATTTCTGTTTATTGATTCTGAATCACTCCTGGCTTAATAAGGCCACAGCAAGTATATTTTATGGACGACATCAGCATGCTCACTAATTTTTGCCTGATTTTGAGGAGGAAAAATGACATTTTTCCCCCTCCAGTGATGGTCAACATGGCGAGAAAGTACCAAAATGAGTTGTGTTGTAGCCTTGACTGCACTTGTAGAAGTGACACAACTGAGGTAGCCATGATCATGACTATAGACTAAACTGAAACTAGTTGACAGTAACTGTTGTAAAAGTGGCACCTACATGTATGTGGTAGACATAAGTGTTGCTGCCAATTGGTAAGTCTACCACACTAGTTTCACTTCATGTACTGCTTGAATACAAGAATAGAAGACCTGTGATGTTATGTTATGTTGTTTTAGTTCTTGTTACAATGTTTATAGTGTCTGTTTTGAAAATTTGGCCATCTTATTTCTTTATCCATCTTGGGTTTTTTTTGGTCTCTCGCATCAAATTTGAAGCCCACAGAGGATGTCAGCCATAAGATTTACTTGCTGTGGCCTAGGGTATGTTGGAGATACTGTTGTATGAATTAATGCCAGAAGAGGTACATTTGTCCACAAGAACAACCACATTTTATTACTTCTTCTTTGTTATCTATCCCATAAATGTACATACATCATTTTCTGAATTCCAAACCTTCTGGACTTAAGTATGTACAATTTTGTACATTTAATGTTGCTTGATACTATTTGGATAGGTTTGGACCATTATCCCCTTGTAGATCAGTGACTTGACATTGCTTGATCCATGTAGGTGAAGGTGGGACAATGGTGGATCGTGGAGACAACACATATGGTGGCAAATATGTGGTTAATCCAAGCGGTGGACTGATCTCCAAAGGTCATCCTCTTGGGGCAACTGGTAGGTGATTTTTTCGAATTCAGTGTCTTCAGCATCAATGCCCAGAGGCCCAAATCTATCAATCTACATGTGCACATGTAACGTTGTGTTATGTACATATACATGTATTGGAATTCACCTGACTTATGCGTGGAAACACCAACAATAGACTGATCCCGAAGCCACATACCCCTAGCTTCATGGACGAAAATGGCAGCTGCCGCTAGGCTGTCAATAATGTTGAATGACTTCCTTTTAGCTTTTTTGGCTCTGCCACCCATTCAGAGCAGGCCAAAAAAAATGGCTATACCTTCTTTGTTGATGGCTTCATCCACAGAGTAGAGTTGTTTCAGGGGGGGGGGGTGGATGTAAGTAGTTGCGGTGAGAGCGTAATATTTTTGGTCAATTCGGAAGCAGGTGGCGCCGCATTGCATTATCTCGTTGATGGGCAGGTGTACCCCGTTGCTGACAAGCAGCCGATACACATGTAAAGAAGGGTACTATCTGTGAAAGGTTTCCCACTGTGACTTTTGACTGCATGAATAACAGCTGCATGGTCTTTAGTTATTACGAATTAAAATGCCCTTTGTTTACTTCCCTTTCAAGTTAATCAATATTGCACACAAGTACGGAAGAAACGTAACTTTGCACTAGTGGACTTTTAAGTAGTTGGCTTGTGGTACAAGCTCCCTCCCCTTGAGTGCCCAAGCTGTTTTCTTTTTTTCTTTTTCATTTCGTTTTTGTCCAGAGCATGCATGCAGTCAATACAGTGGAAAACCTGTTACAGATTATGTACCCTGCTGTTAGTGCAGTGAATCAGGCTCTAGTTCCTTGTTCTATCTGTTACTTACCAATCCAGTCACCGCTCCAGGCCGAGTGGAGGAGAAATTTACGGGTCTTACCTAGAGGTCTTGACTGGTCTTGAGCAAAAGATGAGAGTCGTAGCTGTAGCAATTATGTTTTTTTTTATTTCCACGGGTTAGTAGTACAAACTAAAGCAGGTCTGGATGAAGGAAAATAAGTCCTGGATAACCCCACCCCTACGCTGACAGATCAAGAAAAGGGATCGAGTCTTCAAGAAAATGCGTAAGCAAGGAACACAAGATCTCAAGGACCAGTACAAGAAACTGTGCAGAGAAGTACAATGGCAGTTGCGAAGGGCTTACTGGACCTAACTTGACAACACCTTTGTAGGAGGGTCTGCATGGGGGGGTCCTGGCAACGCTTAACGGTAAATTCAGGCCAGCCGATAACGCTTAACGGTAAATTCAGGCCGGCCGATAACGCTTAACGGTAAATTCAGCATTTTTAGAACATGAGATACCCCTGAAGACGACGGTTTTTTGCCACTAGTCGTCCTTATCTTGTGGCAAGAGACCTATTAGTATTACGCTATACCATTCTCGCACGCCTGCTCAGAACCCTTTAGATTCGGCGGCGACAGGAAATTTCATGATCACGATTACGAGCGCCGAAGGCGCGACGAAAATTTTGAAATCTTGGCCCTCTGAAACGCTATTTCCTGCGTTCTGAAGGGGGGATTTTGCTGAAGAGTAAGCTAAGTTTTATGACATCTCTATTTGAAAAAAAATACAGAAGAGTTTCAGGTTGATTTTTGAGGGGCGTCACGCCCTCCAGACATCGCCTGAGCTGCGACATGCTCCCGGGGAAAATTCTTGACACCCTGAACCGCCATTTCTTGCATTTCGATGGGCAAATATTACTGGTAATGTAAGTTAAGTTTAGTGATATCTCTGTTTGTGAAAAAATACAGAAGAGTTTCAGGTTGAGTTTTTGGGGTCGACGCCCTCCTGACAATATTTTGCGACGGAGGCCCGGCATGCACCCAGGGAAAATCGTAAAATCTTGAACCGCGAAACGCTTAATTTCCTGAATTTTTAGGAGAAAACTTTGCTAGTAGAGTGATAAATAGAAGTGTTTCAGCTTAAAATTCTGTGGGGGCGCCCTACCGACATATTTTCGCCGGAGCCGTGTGCTCCCTGGAGAAAATTTTGAAATCTTGTCCCACTGAAATGCTTTTTCCTGCGTAACGAGGAATTAACATTGAATTCAGGATGACAAATAAAGCTTAACGGGGAATTAAAACGATCAGTAACGCTTCACGAGTAATATAACGATAACGCTTAACGGTAAATTCAGGGCGGCCGATAACGATTAACGATGAATTAAAATCGCACGTAACGCTTCACGAAAAAGGGCATGCAGACCCTCTTGTAGAAGACGGCCCTGATCAGGTGGACAAGAACAAGAAGTTCTGGACTTATATAAAGCACCAGAAGTCATCCAACGTTGGCATTGCCGCCCTAAAGGATGGAGGCCGTCTTATATCTGATCCCAAAGGTCAAGCTGACATCTTAAACAGCCAGTTTGAGTCAGTGTTCGGAGATGGCAGAACCTACTCCTCAGAAGAATTCCAGGAAAAGTGTAAAATGCCACCTGCTGATTACCCCATTCTCAACAAGGTCAAGATCTCAGAGCCCAGGGCGTCAAGAAACTACTATCCGACCTCAACCTTACGAAAGCACCTGGCCCAGACAACATTTCTCCGAGGGTCCTAAAGGAACTGGCATCTGAGATTGCAGCACCTCTCACCATTATTTTCCAGACGTCAGTTAATACTGGTACTTTGCCATCTGATTGGAAAGCTGCCCATATTACACCAGTGTTCAAGAAAGGTGAGCAGTATGACACAGGTAACTACCGTCCGGTGTAGCTAACATGCGTGTGTTGCTGGAGCACATCCTAACCAGCACTATGCGGGATCATCTAGAACATCACAGTATCCTCTGTAATCAGCGACTTGGCTTCAGAAGAGGAAGGTCGTGTGAAACACAACTACTGGAGTTTACGGAAGAGCTTTGCCAACGCTTTCAACAAGGTCAGCCTCTTACAACACAAACTCCGTCATTATGGCATTAATGGGGAGATTGGTGCTTGGATCACAGCCTTCCTCACTGACAGAACCCAAGTAGTGGTAGTCAACGGTGAGCGATCGGACTTCGTGAGAGTGACATCAGGCGTGCCACAAGGCTCGGTCTTGGGTCCCTTGTTATTCCTAATATACATCAATAACCTGCCATCCGACCTGACCTCATTGTCACGCCTATTTGCTGATGACACTGCAGCGTACAACACAATCACTTCTCCAAAAGATCAGGACCTCCTATAGCTACAAGAAGACCTTATGCGACTTGCCGAATGGGAGAAGAGGTGGGACATAGCATTCCATGCTGGGAAGTGCCAGACGCTGCGTGTGACTCGCAGTAGGAGAGCCTTCCACTACGACTACCAGCTTCACGGACATACTCTAGAAACGGTCTCTAGCATCAAGTACTTAGGCCTTACCATCATGAAAGACCTAATACCTGGAAAGAGTACATTAGCAACCTGTGCAAAAAAGCCAATAATTATAAGACCTTGAGAGGTCAGAGGTAGGCTCCCTGAGCGGCAGCCAGCATTTTTTCATCTCAAATTCACCAATTTAAGACCTATTCCGTCTCAAACATTTACTGAGGCGTGCAAACTTATCAGTAAAAGGTGAAATTACTGGTCTGGTCTCCCGGGAGATGCTTGAAGGGGAGGGCGGCCCGCCATTATAAGCGCTGTGAGTACAATATCTAGTCGCACTATTATCTTGATAAGCTAAGATGGGTATGAGTTCTTGATATTCCCTGTTGTGGACAAAAGGAACTGCTAGAACAGGATGTCTCATTATTGATATGCAAATTAGCCAGAGGACAACGGAGCGTAAGATTTAGATGTGTGTGTAACTGCTACCCCGGTATCAATAGAGCTAAATTCCGTTAGTATTGACCTACGTGAAGAAATTAGCAAAGTGATGCCTGAAGTATTGGTTGTGCATATTTGTTTGCTACTTCTCGCCGGAGATGTCTGTCCCAATCCCGGTTCACAGCTCCAACTTACTGTGGCAACAACTAATGTAAGAAGCCTCAACCCCAATTCAGACCAAGGTATCGCAAAGCTAAACGAGTTGGAACACCTAGTCTACTTGCACAAAGAGAACATTTCCATCATAGGGCTCACTGAAACATGGCTCAATGAGTCCATCCAGGACAATGACATTAACATTCAAGGATATTCTACAATGTTCAGGAAAGACGGCAGTGGACAGATTGGAGGTGGTGTTGCCTTACTCGTCAGTGTCATCCTGGCATGCAAACACAGACCAGATCTCGAGGCAAGCAGCAGCCAATGCCAAGACCTGTTGATTGAAACCTTGATTGCCGGACAACAAGTCCTTATTGCCTGCATTGCCTCCTTCTACCATTGACATTTTCTTTGTACAACTCGAACTGAGCTTCTCCAAGGCAGCTTCTGAAAAGAAGCAAATCATCATAACTGGTGACTTTAATTGTCACCACACGGACTGGAGAGGTCTACAACGTCCTACAATTGGACTGCGCACGAACAAAGCTCCCGGTCCAGATGGCATACCAAATCACCTTCTCATGGAAGCAGCCCCAGTTATCAGTTCATCCCTCTGTGAGCTATTCAACTTCTCACTTGCGACTGGACATCTCCCAACGGAGTGGAAACAGTCAAACATCTCATCTGTCCACAAGAAGGGAGACAAGACGGATCCGTACAACTACAGGCCCATTGCTCTTCTGCTGACGGTCTCCAAAGTCCTCGACAGGCTCGTGCACAACAGGCTCTACACGTACCTCACGGACAACAGCTTACTGAACCCTAAACAGTCTGGCTTTAAAAAGGGGGATGGGACGGTTCTACAATAATTACTCCGACTAATCGACGACTGGGCAAAATTGATAGATGACCCAAATATGGCTTGTACCGCCACGGTGCTCCTGGACGTGAGACGCGCCTTCGATACTGTATGGCACGACGGTCTCATCTACAAACTATCCCGATATGGAGCCTGAGGCCCACTCAGTGACTGGTTCTCCAACTACTTATCGGACCGCCAACAACGTGTGGTTGTCAACGGCATAGCGTCTTCATGGGGATTCACTACAGCTGGTGTACCACAGGGCAGTATTCTTGGACCGTTGCTGTTCCTGATTTATCTAAATGACATAAAAGAGTTACCCTACAACGCGAACATAAATTGCTTTGCTGATAACACTTCATTGTATAACTCTGGGCCCACTGCCGTCGAAGTTGCCAACACGACTAATGCTGACTTGTGCCTCGTTTCCAACTGGTTCCACGACTGGGGGTTGCAGTTACACCCTGACAAATGCAGAGTTATGTGTATCAAGGTTTTCCAGAACAAAGTAGAATTGCCCCCTATTTACATAGCAGGACAGCTTGTTGAAGAGGTGACCTTCTATACACGTCTAGGAGTAACAATTCACGATACTCTGCGCTGGAAGGAACACGTAGAGACGGTCTCCAGCAAGTCAAAGAAAGTGCTAGGGCTGTTAAACAAACTCCAAAGTAAGCTACCTCGTCAAGCCTTGGAGATTGCCTACAACACTCTTGTTCGCACGAAGCTAGAATATGCTTCGATCCTCTTAAATAACATTAGCACCATTGCAAGCAAGTCTCTTGAACAAATTCAGTACCACGCCGGACGCCTAGTCTCAGATGCGATGGCACGCACGCTGCAAGGTAAACTCCTGGAGGAACTAGAGTGGGATAGTCTCGCAGCCAGAAGAGACTACAACAGATTACTGATAACTAGTATCAGGTTCTGTCCCTTCCCATCTCCATCTGTTGATTCCCACCACTAGAGACAGCCAAAGGCAGCTCAATCTCCGCCTATACGGAACGATGCACACCTGCATGTTCCTCGATCCAGAACAAATACGTTAAAGCAGCTTAAATTGTACCATATACTACTTGTCTCTGGAATAGCCTACCGAAGGAAGTGAAGGAAGTTGCTTCCTTCAATCTGTTCAAACAGAAGTGTCGAGCCCACATGTTGTCAGCTTGTCATCACCAGAAGTATCGTAGCCTTGGTTACCGCTGCACCAACATTCTTGCTACTAGACTCCATCTTGGCTGGTGTCAGCTTAACTCCACATTGGCTAAGTTCAACCTTACCACCCGGAGATGTTCCTGTGGTGCAACATCAGAGACAGTCGCACACTTCATCCTTCACTGCCACCTGCACGCAGTGGCACGACAGTCACTTGCCACAGCTGTGTATCGACTCGTGGAACGACCCCTCTCCACCAACGTCCTCTTCAAGGGGTCTCCAGGCACCTCCAGGTAAGCCCAAGTACGGGAATTGGCGAGGTTCCCGTGCGGGAACTGCACCATACAGGTGGTAAAATTCCCGCACGGGAACCTCTCCACCTAGAAGCGCGGACGCCCGTGCGGGAATGTCACCACTTGGGACCGACATCGCCCGCACGGGTTTTCACTACTAAGTACCCACATTGCATACACGGGAATTTCACCAATCACGCCCGACATCGTCCGTACGGGACTTTCACCAGTCGTGGCCAACACCGTCCGTACGGGACTTTCACCAGTCGTGGCCTACATTGTCCGTTCGGGAATTTCACCAAAAATCACGGGCAACACCGTCCGTACGGGACTTTCACCAGTCGTGGCCAACACCGTCCGTACGGGAATATCACTAGTCTTGGCCAACACCGTCCGTACGGGAATTTCACCAGTCGTGACCAACGTCGCCCGCACGGGTTTTCACTACTCAATATCCAAATTGTCTCGATGTTTACCTTGATGTTTGAGAAAACAAAGAATAAAAGACGCATATCAAGGATATACATAACGTATTGTAAGGAATAATTTTTCAAAAGTTTTGTGTGTTTTGTTGTCTTTTATGTCATAGTTTTCGTTCCCACAAGCTGCCCGGCCGGGCCCCGGGTTGGAAATGTGACCCTAGCATTAGTCTGGTAGATGTTGGCCACGACTGGTGAAAGTCCCGTACGGACAATGTAGGCCACGATTGGTGAAATTCCCGTACGGACGATGTCGGTTGTGATTGGTGAAATTCCCGAACGGACGATGTCGGTCGTGATTGGTGAAAGTCCCGTACGGACAATGTGGGTCACGACTGGTAATATTCCCGCACGGGCAATGTAGGTCACGATCGCGCCTGGTGAAAATCCCGAACGGACGGTGTTGGCCACGGCTGGTGAAAGTCCCGTACGGACGGTGTTGGTCACGACTGGTGAAAGTCCCGTACGGACGATGTCGGGCGTGATTGGTGAAATTCCCGTGTATGCAATGTGGGTACTTAGTAGTGAAAACCCGTGCGGGCGATGTCGGTCCCAAGTGGTGACATTCCCGCACGGGCGTCCGCGCTTCTAGGTGGAGAGGTTCCCGTGCGGGAATTTTACCACCTGTATGGTGCAGTTCCCGCACGGGAACCTCGCCAATTCCCGTACTTGGGCCTACCTCCCAGGCAACGATATTACCGTAACCAAAAGTCTTTCTGACGCCCTTCACACTTACATCCTAGAAACGAACCGATTCTAGGCACTTCCAGCTGTTCCTCCTAGCTTTACATTCAAGACATGAGTTATGAGGTAGTTTGTAGACTATGATAACACCTTATGGACATTATCTAATTGACCTCTGACCACCGAACGCACTTATTTTTTCTTTTATGTCATGTATATGATAATGTATTTATGCATTTTCATCATATGACTCAACAATGTTAAGCTGGATTGTAGGCTGATGTTTATTGATTGATTGTAGCATTGTATCTAACTAGTGTTGTGTAAATTTTCCATTGCTTAATGTATCTGTCTGTTCATACATGTCGACTTTCCAATATCAGCTACGCTGCCTTGAGAGTCGGTGTAATGGTTTGTTGCATTTGACAATGAATAAATAAGACCTTGGGCTTTTTGAAGAGGAATCTAAAGATCAACTCCAGACATATCAAAGAAATGGCCTATACAAAGCCTAAAGTATGTACGTCCCATACTAGAGTATGCGGTATGCCCCACACCCAACAAACCGGCTGGAGTCAGTTCAGCGCAGGGCAGCGCAGTTCGTTATGAGACGCTACAGGAATACCTCAAGTCCCACAGAAATGCTAGAAGACCTTAGGTGGCCCAGTCTACAAGCCTGGCGTAAAACAGCTCGACTTGCTATACTGTACAGGATTCAGCACAACATTGTCTGCACACATGGGCTCAGGGGCAAACTCCAGCCTGCCCCATCACAGGGACGAGCCCATAACCAGCAGTCGGTGCAGCCTGTTGGCAGGACTGGTTACCGTAAGGCATCATTCCTGCCAAGTACAGTAACTTTAGAGACTGGAATACCCTACCACTATAAGACCACACCAATCTATTTTCTTGGTAACGGAATTTTTAAAAATTAAAAACAGAATCTCAGAGGAATGTTTTTACTTTGGTGCACACTGTATCAGGGAGTGAACAGGGTCAGGTGCAAGTTTTCACCCCAGCCTTCTGTTTTCATGATTTTTTTTGCTAAAATTAAGAATAAAAATCCGTTAACCAAGAAATTAAATTGGTGCGGCCAAATGGCTGTGGAGGCATCCACCATTGACACTTTCGTGTCACTAGCCTCCCAACACTGAAACTGAACATTTGACTGGTGACCTCCAACCAATTTTAGCGGTCACTTAAACAAGAAGAGGAATTGTTTATGACTGTCGAACTCCGGTATTCCAGATGAATGCCCAAGATTATGCCATAGTATTAGTGTCTCTCTGTGAAGTACGGTTTGCCTCACATTCTTCCTGGCTGCTTCTTGAGAAGCCTTCTTGATTCTTGAAGCTATGTTGCTACAAGCCTGTTGGAGGGTTCACTTCCAAGCCTCTACATTTCTGGGTCACAGATTCCAAAGTCTAACTGAGGCCAGCTGGCCTCTCCCCACTCCTTTCCTACACAAGGGGTCTTTGTTTCAAGTACATTATGAGCTGGTGCGAGAGGAGGGGGGGCTTCCCCAGGGTCCAAGAACTAAGTTTTGGCAGGAAAGTAACTCACTATGCTAGTTCTCTAGAAGGCAGCAAATCTAAATCCATTGGCACTTACACCTGCTTTACACGTGTCATTTTTGCTTCATATTAAGAATATGTCCTGATGTTGCCTATTGAAGGGTTGGCGCAGTGTGCTGAGCTGTCTTGGCAGTTGAGAGGCCTGGCAGGGAAGAGACAGGTTCCTGGGGTCAAGTTGGGCCTGCAGCACAACATTGGGCTAGGGGGAGCTGTTGTCATTTCACTGTATCGCCATGGCTTCCCAGAGTACAGTAGGTAAGGTCACTACAGTGGAACAGGTTTAAGATTTTTGTTTAGATTGTGCATGAAATTGATAACGGATCATTGCTTTTGTTTTGTGGTTGATGTTTTTTTTTGTATATGGTGCAGTAAACGTAAAAAAGATTTGGTGACAGGTTCAAAACATCCTTGGTATGCACCTGACCAGTCGTCCTACCAATTGCAAATGCTCTACACCTCTATACTAATTTGCACAATAAAAGGGCCGACAGGCCAGGTGACCGAGGAATAGCATGCCATTTTTTCTGTAATGGCGCTCAGCTGATGATATGTAAACACTGTTTTTGTTTTTGTATGGCACATGGTCTTTTGTCTTTCCTTTTATTTGTATTTAACTATATTATGTATACGTTGGTATGCGCTGCACAGGACCCCACCTTCTTATAGTCAAATATTTGTTTATGTTTTATTGTATCTTTACTTTTTTTTTTGACACTCCCTTTGGTTTCAGTTAAGTATAATATTTTGGTATGCCTCATCTACTTTATTTATGGGGTTATTAAAAGTTGATATCGGTAGCTATCATTGCAACAGTTTGGGCGATCGAAAAAAGAGAATGGATATATTCACGTGGCTAAAAAATAAAGCGTATGAAATTGTTTGTTTACAAGAGACGCATTGCACACAAGAGAATGAGGAAGAATGGAAAATAAATTGGGGGGCGTCAATTTTGTTTAACAATGGTGCTAGTAATAGTACTGTCTGAGGTGTAATGATATTATTCAGAAAACATTTTCCATATACATTGTACCATCCATCAAACTCAGAGCAATGACTCGGTTAAATGGATGGTAGTGGACATTACTATAAACTCATTACGTTTTTGTTTGGCCAATGTTATGCACCCAACACGGACAACCCGTCATTCTTCTTCAATCTTGAAACTAAAATACAAAGTTTTTCAACCTCTGCAAAACATATCATAATTACAGGGGATTTTGATACAGTTTTGGATACTCGAATTGATAGAACTGGACAACAAATTCGAACTATCACCCAAATCGTCTTCAAGCTATCAAGTCACTATTGTGCTAACCTAGATTTAATGGAGATTTATAAATATAAAAACCCCAGAACGATACTTTAACTTCTTTTTCATTAACTTCGTCTATAGATAAAGTGGTCATTGCTGAGAGCATGAGATCGGACCATTCCTTGATTGGCATATCTTTAATCACTTCAAAATTTATATACCAAGAGGTCCAGGTTTTTGGAGATTCAACCTAGAATTTTTGAACTATCCAGAATTTATCAACGAAACATCTGCTTTTATCAAAGAATATTTTTTTAATTTGATAAGGAGTCTGCTGTTTTGTGGGTCTCATCTAAATGCGCCGTGCGCGGGCATATAATTAAGTTTTCCTCCTGGAAATTTAAGCAAAGAAAAAATAAAGAACAATCGCTCATTAGAGAGATAGACGAACTGCAAGAGAGTTTAGACCCCTTATTTTACAATGATGTTTTCCAAGACCTGCAAAAAAAGAAACGTGAATTAGAATTGCTTTATCAAACAAAACAAAAATACTTGATTTTAAGTCAGAAGGCAAAGTGGATGGAGCATGTGGAAAAATGTTCAAAACTTTTAATGAATCTAGTTGAAAGAAATCAAGCTAAAAAAACATGACAAAAGTTATTAGCTCTGATGGTATAGAAAAAACAGATCCACAAGAAATTCTGAGTGAACAAATCAGGAGCTAATTTGCATAATTAGTAAGGAAAGTTTGTAAATCCACTGCATTTCATAATGGGACTCTCAAACACGTAACAGGTCATATAAACAGATGGCCTTGCAAAAGTAGGTCATATAAACAACAGATGGGGCACTACTCTCCAAGCAGAGGAGTGGGTCCGGCTGATTTTTGACTTGTTCAGTTTAGGCATTTTTGTCCAACACACGGTTGGCGACATAACGAAAAGGGCACAAAATAGAAAGCCTGACAAAAACACGTAAAAACACGTCAAAAACCAGCCAGACCCACTCCTCTGCTTGGAGAGTACACTTACGAAGGACCAACGGTACAATTGTTGTGTGAGTAGCGAATGTCGCGCTGCTCGTTGTCGCGCTGCTCGTTGTCGCGCTGCTCGTTGTCGCGCTGCTCGTTGTCGCGCTGCTCGTTGTCGCGCTGCTCGTTGTCGCGCTGCTCGTTGTCGCGCTGCTCGTTGTCGCGCTGCTCGTTGTCGCGCTGCTCGTTGTCGCGCTGCTCGTTGTCGCGCTGCTCGTTGTCGCGCTGCTCGTTGTCGCGCTGCTCGTTGTCGCGCTGCTCGTTGTCGCGCTGCTCGTTGTCGCGCTGCTCGTTGTCGCAGCAGGACTTTCCTAGCCCTCCTCTTGGCCTCAGCGGCTGCTAGTCCTGTACCACCAAATGAAATGTACCACCAAGAGAAGGGGGAACACACAGAAACATATCTATATTAGGCAAATGGGGAAATTATATCTTGGAAATTTTGCATTGTTAGTTTTATTGTCGAACAGCCATTTAGTTATTATGTTTTCTTTTGTTATGATCCCTTATTTGTTATTTTTGTATGGTTTTTCTTAGGAAATATTTGATTTGATTAAAGATCAATGTTATCTTTATTTTATTGAATCTGTTTCCATAATCAATGTTATTTTGAAGGTAAATTGTTTCCTCCTTAATTCTGGTTTGATTCAAAAGTCTTGTTGAGATAGATATTTGTGTATTATTGTTGACTTACTTTATAGGGTTTTGTACCGATTATGATGTTATTTTGCGACGGTTTATTTTACTTATGTGCCATACATTTTTGTTTTTCTGTTGTTTTCTGTTTGTTACATGAAAATCAATAAAAAAAATCAAATAATTTCTTATTAGGCCACACCAATTTAATTTCTTGGTTAACAGATTTTTATTTTCAAAAAAAAAAACAATTTTAGAAGAAAAAAATAAATCATGAAAACAGAAGGCTGGGCCGGCCTTCTGTTTTCATGAATTTTTTTTTCTAAAATCTTTTTTTTTTGGAAAATAAAAATCTGTTAGCCAAGAAATTAAATTGGTGTGGCCTTATATACATATTATATATATATATATAGGCCACACCAATTAGTTTCCGTGTTTGTTGGGAACTGCAGACTTAGTGCATGATTATTTGACAGGAAGCCGGGGGTCCGGATGGTGAGGACTGCTGCAGCTGTTAGTTCAGATGGCTTTAAGGTGGCACCTGTGTTTGCAGCAATGGAGACCAAACTAAACCAGGTAGGGAAAATGTCATTCAATGGACAAGACAAAATTAGGTGATAATATTTTAAACTTAATGTATAACGTTAACGCTTGGAACCATTAATTCAACACCTTTACGCCAACGCATTGTATGATAAATCAACAAGAGTATTTCGGTAATCATTGAGTGTATCATAATTACTCCGGGAAGGAGGAATACCTCCTTCTGGGAGTATTGGGAATGCATTTGTTTGCGCGTTCGCAGCTATAACTCACGATCCCGTTGTCGCATTGGTGTGTAACTTGGCATATCGTTTGCCTGGTTCGGCGTGGTGATGCACAATAGCTTTGTTACACCATAACTACTTTAAACGTCAATCCAATATCGTAATTGCACCCCTATAATTAATGCTATGTCCCACAACCCTGCCATAGGGACCATGTTATAATCCGTCATGCATGACTGGAATACTTCAGGCAGATACGGGGTATAAATCTTCCTTACTTGCTGTGATCGTGTAGTCACTGTTACATTGAAATATAGACAACGTGCATCACCACACGCAACCTAGCAAACGATATACCAAGTTACATACCAATGCGGCAACGGGAATTGTGAGTTTTAGCTGCGAACATGTGCACAGTGACCTCCAGTCTGTGTATTAAGTATGCCGTGTCCACTCGAAACTCGCATACAGTATGTGCGCACGGGACGGACGATGCACTTTTACGCACAGTGTGAAAATGGCAAATCTCTGGACCTTTAAACTTACCACACTTGTAGTTTATAATACGGAGGCTGTGACAATGTAAAAAGCTTACGCAGGGGATGAAAGATTGTTGAGAAATATCTCTCAGAAAAGTGCGCGCGCCAGTGTCACTTCCGGGTGGTTAGATTCGGTGACCTTTGACCTTCGAGCTTCGTGAAATGTTACGATAATATAAATTAGCCTTTTTTATTTCAAATAGCTTGATAGCTATAGATCAGACCGGCCTGCAATACTTGTGGAAAGAGGATTTACTGCATATTTGTGATTTCTGATACATCTTAGTTGTAAGGCTGAATGGTTCGTTGATAAAGGGGCCATCTAGATCTAACTTTGTGACTTTTCCCGGAATTTCTGGATCCCATCTGTGCCATGCTGTAAAAACATACTTTTCAGCAGGTTGACCACTCCTGTATTGAAAGAAAAAGATAAACAAAAACTTTTTCTTTACTTGCTCTAAAACACTACTTGGACTGTGCAGAGATGCAATTTGTGTGGGTCAATACTTGTACATACTATAAATACTTCACGGAGAATTGTGTCCTACGGACTCTTGTTGTTTTTGCCACTATTACCACATGTGTCACTGTTCCTATCATTTACATATCTCGGTAAAATTACATCTTCAACATATATACCGGTAGTACCCAATATGACTGTGCCTTGCGTAATCTCTTCCAAATGAAACTTTAATCCGACACTATACAACGGTGTCGCTATTTACCCATAATTACCATATTCACAACAACAGTTATGTCTCAATTTCTCTGTCATCCAACCACCACTTACACTAGTTATCATAGGCACCACATGTCACAGTCGGTCACCGATGCATTCATGATAGCTGCAGCCCAAAAAATAGTCCTGAAAAACATTGTCCTGCGGCAGATCCGTTCTTTTGTTCCATTGCACAGTCGTGGCTATTGTAAACCTTGGGATCTAATCCTTGAGGGCCTGCTGTCGCTATCAAAATGCGAGTAACAAACCTTTGCTTGCACCACTGGGAATTCAAAATGGCAGTTTCCGAAGACGCGTTTGCAAAAGCCTTTGAATAATTTGTGCTTTGTTTAGATCAAGGACAAAACCAGACTTGTTTGCTGTTATTCCTCTGTTGATCGATGCAAGATATGTAATGAGATAATATAAACAGAAAATGTTGATATTGTGACCACTACTCCCCCTCCCATGACAAACGTAACATGAAAAACAAGTGCTTTTCAAAAAAGCTGGCGTTTTGTCTAAGTTTATGAGTGTGAATTGTCTTTTCCCTTTTCTTGAAGTAAAATCTGCCAGAGAAAGTCACTCAAGGGCTATTGAGTCTATAAGAAAAATTGTCATTTTGGGAAAGGAGTACTGTTTTAATAGAGAAAGGCAGATTGGGGAAAGCAATTTTGAAGTTACGGCACTTAACTTAAGTGCTTTTGAAAAAGCTGGTCTTGGCCTACAACTTGTACTTATTTCTAAAATGTACAATAGGCTCATTATAAAAGCTATCAATGTAATTATGTACATAGCACGCAATAAAACATAAAATTTGAAAAAGCACCATTGAATCATCAGCACTATGGTAATTAAGTGAAATAGAAGTTCATAACAGCTAAAGTTCTATCTAAAATGACTACCAAATGTCAAACAAGTGTTCAAACCAATTAACAGCTACCTCATCCCTATTATTCTAGTTTCCGCATTTGCAACATTTCTTCCTTATTTTCCTGGATAATTTTGCTAAAATTGATGAAAATTCCCATATTTTTGTGCCGAGCGGCGTCACTTTCCACGTCCGTGTTGTCTGAATTAAGTCGATACTGAACAATGGAGCATTTGCTACTGTAACAAAGGATCGCGCTGTTTTGCAAACAACATCAAGAGCCCCTGTTTACATCGGGAATAGAAGTTTAGTGGCGAGTGTTTTTGCAAGAATCATCTTACCGCGCATAGGAGCCGCTGCTTGGTATTTTCCATTACAATAAACAGAAAAATTTGAATGCCGGGTTTGGAATCTATGAAGTCCTGTTCATAAGACAAAGGCCTTGTATATATTAAATGAATATTTAAATATAACAAAAATAAAATATTTATCTATTTATTAATAAAAAGAATAAAAATATGATATTCATGAATATGATATTGATAGATTAATATAATATTGATATATATTTTTGATATTTAATATCTAAAAAAAAAAAAATCCATGCATGGACTCGATCCCGGATCTTCCGGATTTGAATTACTACGACGTTACCAGTTGAGCTAAGTTGTAGTGTGTACCATGCGCCATTGTACATAATGCTTTAACCTCACTACATGGTATCATTTATGTCGATTTTTGGTCGTTTTCTTGACAAAATTATTTTTTTTCTTCTGCAATCTTGTGGTATAGATGCAATATGGTCATTTTTCAGGATATCAAAGTCCGAAACCACAATGCAATTATATTTCCGAACAGTTGTAGCAGTTACATGCTGTCGCCCTCCTATGTGTCATGTAAATCAAGCCTGCCTGACTTTTCTTGCTCCCTTGCCATATAAGGCAACGGCTATACAACAATTTTGGAAGTTCTTGCCATATAAGGTCTTATTGTGTGTGACACAGTGTTGAACCAAGTACCATTCATGCAGCAGGACTGCAAGCAAGGTAAGAGCCATCTTATTGCGTTTTGTCGCAAAGGCGACAAAACGCAAAAATGGTTAGTAGCTTGACAACCTTGTCATTGCAAAGTTTGATCTTTATGACCTAACGACTGTACCTTTTTGACATCAGTACTTAACCCGTATTGGAATGCAATTAACAATTTTTGCATTACCCTGTTGAATCTTAATTGGCAAGCCAATACTCAAAAGTGTCAAATTAAAAGGGTGTCGAATTAATGGTTCCTAACGTTATATAACAAGCAATTAGAATAGAAAAAATTAAAGTTGAAGTATGTTTGTGTCTCCCTTTACATGTGAAAATGTGTTCAGTGTCTTTTGGTGCACTGAGTGATTCCATTGCTTTTCTCTCCCAGGAAGGTCCTGCTCTGGTGAAGAAAATTGGTGGAATCTTCCTGTTCAAGGTGACAGGAGGGCCAGGAGGGAAAGAGGGGCTGTGGTTGGTGGATGCCAAAAATGGAAATGGCGCTGTCAAGTTTGGTTCAGCAGGTGGGTCATCGTCTAGGTTAAGTCACAGTGTTGACTTCATCGCTGCATTTTTCTTACTGTTCAGTATTGTTTGATATCAACAGATGGGGTGATAGAACTACATGTTTGATCGCGCAAGTTGTGGAACAGCACGGTGTTTAATAATGAGTGACGTTCTGTTGCGAGTAGCACGCTATGGCATTGATATGTAAACACTAATTCATTGTGCTTTGTTAGTTGACTACTTTGCACACTTTTAGTGGGAAATGATCAGATACATGTCCTTCAGAAAAAAAATCAGGAGAAACACCCAACTGACCGTAAACTGGTCACCCTGAAAAAATTCTTGACTGCAGACTTGTTTTTTTTTCAAGAAGCTCACAAGGCGATAAATCCAACAGAAGAAAGATGATGCCATTCAGAACTTGATACTGACCGACTAGGATTTCTTCCAAAAGGATAGATGTTTACTTCTGCCAGCACGTTTTCCATAAAATGACGTTAACAAATCAACCGTTAACTGGTCTCCTTACGTTACGTGGCATATTGTATGATCTACATCACAAATTTTGAGAAGAGTGTGTCCATAGTGCTGGAATATTTATAGGAGTAAAGGTGGATGTGTGTCTTACCACAGGCAAGGCTGATGTCACTATAACCATCAAGGATCCTGACCTGTCCGACTTGATGACTGGCAAGCTGAATCCACAGACTGTAAGTTAACATGCAGTAAAATGACTTCACCACCAATACGATTCTATATGCCACCAGTTCCACAGCCTCATACCTTGCTAAATGCTGTTTTAGACCAAAACCTATGACTGACATAGTTTAAAGGTTTCTCATTCATTGTTCAAAATGAGGTCCTCATTTGCATAAATATTATCACTTAATGATCTTCTCCATGCAAATATTACAAGATGTGCAGTATACCATAGCAAGTCGCATGAGGGCCCAAAATCTAATCATTTTTAGGTCTCAAGAAGACCTACCCACGTACCAAGTATCAAGACAATCTATCCAGGCATTCTTGAGTTATTGTGTACATAGAAGGACACACACAGACACACACACAGACACACACACACACACACGAACGCTGTGCAAAACATAGCCTTCTCGGCGAAGGTAAAAACCTGATCACTCAGTATGTGATATGAAAGTTCTGCTGCAGTAGCATAGAAAGGTGCTATAGGAGGTCCATAATTGAACTTGTCCTTCATTTTGCTTCAACACCTACATGTGTACCCACATGTCAAATGTTAATATATAGATCCATCCATAACTTCTTGAGTTACACTATCCTCAAACACACAAACGACACCAAACATATAACCTTCCTAAGGTAATTAGACGGTTAGGGGTTAAGCCGTAGTCCAAGTCAACAACTGGTTCTGGCTTAAGTTGATTCTTTGGACTGATTCTAATGTCCAACTTGTTGCATAAGCTACGGCCACATACATTGCATTGTACCTGCGATGGGGTACAATCCCTGATGGTAGCGACGTACGTCATACGTTTGGGAAAAATCAGGTGCAATAGTTAAGATATATAAAGTTACATAGGTACATGGTACGATCGGTAAGTGAGTGCACCTGAGTCAATAGCAGGTAAATCACATGTAAAATTAGCCATTATCAAGCATCACGCGAAGAAAAAAACAGCTAAAAAGGATTTTGAACAATTTCATCCATCGTCATACAATTCTTATAGCCCCCCAATTCAGGCTTTCATCATCATCATTACTTTACTCCAGCCTTTTTTTTCTTCTAATGATGGGGTGACAAATTCAGTACGTTTCTGCTCTTGCAAGCTAAGTACAGGTCATGATGATAAAGCAGAAGTACAATTACAGGGTTGTTAGAATGTGATATCTTACTACATCTATATTAAGACTAATTTATACTACGATGTACAGGTTCAACTTTATCTCACTTCTTAAGACAGTTGTAGATGTATGACCATATGGAGCTTATCTTCAATACAATCAAAGAGACTGAGGATTTTCCTTTCATCATTGTGTAATGTAGTGTTACAGTCAGCAACAAAATGACCCTCATCCTCAATTTTATCTAAATTACAACATTTGCAAATTCTGACCCTGCTGTTGGTCATCTGTTAGGACCACGTCCATTTTTATCTCGGGGGCATGTGTTGACCAGTGGTATGTGTTTTTCCACAGTCATTCTTCCAGGGGAAACTGAAGATCCAGGGAAACATGGCTGTGGCCATGAAACTGCAAAGCCTTCAGCTGAGGGAGAAGGCCAAGCTGTGAACACATGGCTTTGTGTTCAATCCCTGTGGTGTAGGAGTCATGTCAGCAGAGGGACATGGAGAAAGCTTATCTGTTACAATCTTAATTTCAAACTTTTGACATGCCAATAAGCTATCATTGAGGTTTCCCATGACTTGAAATAAAAGTATAAAAATTTACATGAATCCTTGATAGATCAATGTTATTGGTAATTTTGATTATGCATTAAGTCTTGATTGTTACAGTATGCTTTCATATTCTGGAAAGAGCAGTAACCAGAGTGCAATTTCCAGGTTAAGTTGTTCACAATGATACAAAAGTACATTCCAATATTGATATCAGTCAATGCAACAGAGCAAAACAGTTCAAGTGAGTTCTGTGATTTTAAGAAATCTGCCAATATTGATTTATGGTTGAACAGCTGCTATCAGTGGTAACTGCCTAATAGATATTGCTCCAAGGAAGTAAGAGTTACATCATTTTTAGATAGATGGAACATCAAATGGTGTGGTGGTCAAATTATGAATGATCAGGATGAAAAGAAGTTCTATTGATGAAAACAGCGGAGCAAATATTTTTTGTCAACACATGCATATGGACATCTAATTACATTGACATTTTCTTTATTTGGCCGCCCAGTGTCGTGTAAAGCTGATGTGTGAAATTTTAGTAATGCCGTAAACATGCAAATCCTTACAAGTCAAGTCAAGTCAAAGTTTGTTGCACAACGATTGTGTGGCAAAATACTACTGGCTAGTCTGAGTAGTACTCATATTTAACTAATACAAACTATAGGAAGGTTCTAGGCTATACAATGTTGTTAATGTGCCAGGAATAGTTACTCAAGCAACTAGATAAAATGTTGAAATTCTGACTGTTTCAAAATTTTATCCAGTTGCTTGAGTAACTATTTTTGGCGTATCTTAATACCTGGATGTCTAACCTTCAAAAACGTAATGTTGTTAATGGTAGATGATACCAACAAAAGGTACAATAGGCTATACAATGTTACATGAACTGCTCATCTTTATTGTCTGTTGGCTGTGAAATGCAGATAATAAAAGACCTTTAATTGTGAACCAATGGATGACATCCCTGTTTGCAATCATATTACTTATCGGGGCTCTCTCTGTCCTCCACCCTGCCATTCCAACTATTCAGCACCCCCCCCCCCCTTGACAGACAAAAATAGTAACTTTATGACATTTTCATCTGGTTGTCAACCATCCCACAAAACTTCCACAAACTTCAGATGAAGTAATTTCAAATTTGACCCTCAAAATGCAGAAAATAGGATTTTGATTTTGGAGGACTACTTTCTCCTCGCAGCCAGGGGCTGAACTGCGTGGGGCTGAATGGCAAGGGTCTGGAGCAGCTAACTCAGGTGACCTCAATATGATGATTGCCCCAGGTGCGGCCATTGGACTGTAGGTTTTGAACCACTCACAGTATTTGCTAAAGTGTGTGAAGGGCTTGTCCGAGACTGGTCTTTACAGGACATCCTTCCCAACCTGGACCCTCGACAGTTTGGATCCCTTCATGGTTGTTTAACTGTTCACAACTTTACACGTCTCTTACACAATATCCTCACTGATTCTCTCGTGCTTTTGACTACGTCCACCACCATACTGCCATCTGCAAGTTAGTGGATCTCGGTGTCCGTCCGTCCTTTGGTCCCTAGTTCCCAGGGCGGCGACAGCGTGTACGGCATCAGGTCGGAGTGTCGGACTGGCAAACTCTGACGTGTGGTGTGCCTCAAGGTACAAAACTAGGTCCACTTGTTTTTCTAACCTTATTTAATGGTGCCCTTCCATGTCATGAAACATCCTCTGACAGTTTTAAGTATGAAGACGACATAGCTGTTGCTGAATCACGACATGTGTCCACAGCACCTAGGATTCAAGCCTACATCGATGGCCTAAATGAGTGGACAGATGCAAATTTCATGACCCTGAACCCGACCATGCGCAAAATGATGGTATTTTGCTTTTTACGAAACCCTCCCCCACCGCCGGTAATCACTATCGGACCCTCTCATCTTGAAGTGGTTCAGGCAGCGCGGATCCTGAGAGTATCCTTCAGCACAACCTGAAATGGGCTGACCATGTCACCTCGACCGTCGGGAAAGCTAGCAAGAGACTCTATGTGCTGAGAATTCTAAAGAAACATGGACTGGACACAAGTGACCTCATTCTTATCTACATTGGTTTTGTGCGGCCTGCTATTGAGTGCGCGTGTGTGATATGGCATCCTGGGCTGACCAGAGATCTGTCATCGAAGATCGAACGAGTGCAGAAAAGATCACTTAGAGTAATACTTGGCCCCGAATACGACTGTTAACGTAAGATGACCAATTAACGTCCGATTTATTCAAAACGTTATCTATCTTAAAACTGCGCGGACAGAGCCAAATGTTAAACCCATGGGCAGAAATATCAGCTCTTCTAACAAGAAAAATGCATGGTCTGTAAGTTTTTCTCCGCCTGTTTAACGCCGTGCGAGCATGCATTTATACTGGATTATCTGATGTAGAATTGCGCTAGGCTTACCCATTATCATTATACATTTTATCTTAGAATGCTCACTATACGCAGACATGCGCAGATCCCTTGTAAGTCCCATACAACTAGACAAAAAATATACGCATCTTAAAAATAACGAGCTATTCACATGTATCATGTCAAAAACGACGATATAATTGGAAAACTATGTGA
The DNA here is from genome assembly GCF_035083965.1 of Branchiostoma lanceolatum. Taxonomy (NCBI): domain Eukaryota; kingdom Metazoa; phylum Chordata; class Leptocardii; order Amphioxiformes; family Branchiostomatidae; genus Branchiostoma; species Branchiostoma lanceolatum. Next base: position 18,128,110 of record NC_089732.1, on the reverse strand, counting down.
ATCTGTGTACAAATGTTTCAAGAAGAGAGAAGAGACTGTAGATTTAGATGGAATATATCACAATGTTCCATTTCTTTTACTTTATGTTACCTAATGCATTTAGCCCATGCTGGGCATGAATATGCAATAAAGTTCATTGTCATTATCATCCACTTTAGTCTTTTCCCTTCTAGCGCTATGCTTGAAGAACATAGACCGGGAAAAAAATGCACAGTAACTGTCGAAAGTAGTCTACAAATGATAGTAAAGTCACTACTAGTATGTTTGCCCCTCCGCTTGCCTGACGCGATGGAAGAAAACAATGTTTGTGTTGTGAATTTCCCCAACATCAGCAGCACGTGGCGGGCACGTGATAAATGCATGGCCATGATGTTATGTCGTGCAAAAATGTATAATCTGAGCGGGGGTCGCTAGGTGGTATCAAACCTTCCTAAAACTGGCAAGAGTTTCAAACCTCGAATCACCACGGATAGTCTGAATATCAAAGAAAGGTTTAAAGTCAGCTACTTTTAAAAGATACTAGCTGTCGTGTAAGTTAGAAAAACATGATGAAATAAGCGGTGTCGAATTACATATGAAATACATCATGCATGACGCTTCCGTGCAACTTGTTGTTACTGGTTCAGGAGTTTATTCTGTTATGTCGCTGGACGTAAACCTTTTTCATTGTTTTGTATAAAAGAGAGAGATGGCTAAGGATCATACTTATGACGTTCTTTGTTGCTCATGAGAACAGGCTTTGGCATAATACACCGCGACATGTTGACATGACCCAAACAAGACGTAAACTGCTCCTGCACGTAAATAGGTCATGTTACGTTACCACACAGCTCTGGGTATCACTGGCCTTACTAGATTCAAGGAGGTTCTCCTTGCTAGATTAGATGCCTGACGAGACGAACTCTGCCTTAAGTTTGACCAATCTCTCACAAGCAGTGACAAATATCGTGATTGCCTGCCATCACGAAGGGGGGATGTCCACAACAGATTTGATTATCTCCATGAAAAAAGGCTTTTTCATGGATATACTGTTTTGCTTGCGTTTGGTATTTGTGTGTATGTTTGTGTCACCGGATGCTTAAAGTCACCATAACTGTAGAACCTGTACATGGATCGTAATGATTTTTGGTATGTGGGTGGGTGTTAAGAGGAGGAAGGTCAATGTCGATTTTGGGCCCCCTGGCATTTGTGATTGGAACTGCAATTGCGTATTTTTAAAAATCTTCAATGTAGAAGAACTGAAGAGAGGATCGACAGATCGTCATGTTATTTGGTACACAGGTAGGTTAGACCAAGATGTACACACTTAAGTGCAAACTATGCAAATGAGACCAAATTTGCATAAGTAAGGAGGTAAATCGTTTGCCTGTGTGTCGCTGGATGCTTAAAGTCAGCATAACTGTAGAACGTGTAGATGGATTGTAATGATATTTGGTATGTGGGTATGCGCTGGGAGGAGAATGGTCAAGGTCGATTTTGGGCCCCCTCGTTTGTGTCCCTGGAACTACAATGGCCTATTTGTAAAAATGTTCTAAAGGGGTATAACTGAAGAAAGGAACAACAGATTTCCATGTTATTTGGTACGCAGGTAGGTTGGACAGAGATGTACACACTGAAGTGCAAAGCATGCAAAGTTAGTGTGTTTGCGTGTGTGTGCACGTGTGTGTATGTTTGTGTCACCGTGTGTGTATGTATGTGTCACCGGATGCTTAAAATCAGCATAACTATAGAACGTGTGGATGAATTGTAATGATATTTGGTATGTGGGTAGGTGTCGGGAGGAGAAAGGTCAAGGTCGATTTTGGGCCCCCTGGTATGTGTCACTGGAACTCTAATGGCGTATTTGTCAAAATCTTCAAAGGAGAATAACTGAAGAAAGGAGCGACAGATTTTCATGTTATTTACTATGCAGGTAGCCTAAGCAGAGATGTATACAATGAACTGCAAATTATGCAAATTGGACTTAATTTGCATAAGTAATGAGGAAAATCTATATCTGCAGTGTTGTCATGTGGCACGCCATCTGTCAGTAGCTATTTATAGAAAAGTAGGTCAGACTTCTCCCCTTGCAGTCTGGGTCATACCATTGAGCGATATAGAATGGGGGGAACTGGTTTAATAGAAAAACAACGTTTCATGGAGATTTTGGGGCCTAAGACTCTTGTTTGATTTGATTTGATTTATTCGACTGTAAAAAGTACAGCCAGGGCTAGCCAAAAGGCTATTACAAAGGGCAAGGTGTATATTTAACCTCCTTGCAAAGGGTTAGCCCTGGTAACAGTATTCATTACAAACGTTCACAGAGTTCATTACAAACGTTCACAAAGCACACCAAACAGATACATAAAACGCCAAGCTAAAAACATAGAAGAAACAAAATTAACAAAAAATATCACGAAACTAGAGCGCCTATGGTAAAAAATGCACGAGAGTAAATTATATATAAAATCGTTGACAAAGCAAGGCCAAAACTTAGGTTTACATTACGTACTAGGTTATACAATACATATATCAAATATTTCAGTCATTATTTACAGAGTATTTGTTGCCGAGTGATGTGCAGAGTTTGTTTTTGAAGGAGCTGACGGTGAGTGATGTTCAATAATTACCAGGATGAGAGTTCCACAGTGAAATCGTTCTACTAAGAAATGTTCTCTGGGATCTGGTAGTCTTGAACGCTGGAATAGTCAAGTGTTCACTGTTTCTAAGGGGATAGCGGGAGTTGGTGTCAGGCGCACGTGTTCGGGGCAGCAAACTTTGTAGATGCGGAGGGCAGCGTCCGTTCAAAAGTCTGTAGAGAGTCACAGTTGTGTGGAACTTGCGTCGGTACTGGAGTGACGGTAGTGATAGTTCGGTGTAGAGACTTTAGTATGAAGGATATGGTAGCCCAAAGTGGCCGCTGATGATTCTGGTAGTCTGGTATTGGACGGATTCCACAGTCCTTTGATCGCGTTTGGTAAGACCAGACCAGACAACGTCTGCATACTCGAGGTTTGGCCTTACGATTGTCATGTATAGTCTGAGGAGTAGATCCTTCGGTATCTTTTTCCTCAGAGCACATAGCAAACCAGAAGATCGTCCACAACAGATCACTCAGAAACAGTACGAAACTGACTCAGTTTAAGTGCCGGACAAAACGCATGCTAAACAGTACACTACGGTAGTACCATATTGCGTTCGTCTGCTAAATGACTGCTGCTAAATGACTGTACATGTTGTAGCCTGGATGCCAGACCCCCAAACTAAAATATCTATCGTGTGATGGATATTTTAGTTTGGGGTCTGGCATCTGGCAATGTTGGTGTTTTTGCCGGGGCGAGCCCCGGCTAAGAGCCCGTCTTAATTCATTGTAATTGGTTTGGTTTGGTTTGGGTTTTGGTTCGTTCAACTTTCAGAATCCTGTCCAAGTGCTATGCCATGCTTAACTGTTTGTGGCCATTGATTTAAAAAAAGCACTTCAGATTGCCTACATTAAATTCACATCCGTATTGTCATGTGCATATAAGAGTAGAGCAGTGCTTTAAGGCAATAAGATAACATCAAATTTTTGCATCAACTCTTAACAAACTAAAGAAAAACATACTTTACTAAAATCTGCATAAATTATGTATATAAAGTTAAGGTTTTGGGTTTGTATATCGCGCTTACAGAAGCCTGTCACACAATTGCCATGTAATGCCATATGCCTTTCCCTATGCCCTGCCAGATCCCCAGAAATGGCCATATTACATAGTATATCACGAATACACAAAAAGGAATTAGTTTTGTCATGAAAATGACCAAAAATTGACCAAAAATGGTACCGTGTAGTTTAAATATCTTTAAATACCTTGTTCCGAAAGCTAATGGACCGATCCAGTCGAACACCATATCGAACATATAGAACCCCCTGTTCTATTTGGAACACCTCCGTCAAGAACAGCGCTTGTTGGACAGAAATGGCACGCGTAAAGCAGGGTATGTTCATCTGTCACAGGCTTTTCACTGCATTGGCTGCATGTATGCTCAAGAAAAAAACGAAATAAAACAGAAAATGGCTCGGGCACTCATGGGGAGGGAGCTTGTAACACATTGCCAACTACTACGAACTCCGCTAGTACAGAGTTCCGCCTCTTCTGTACTTGTCTATGAAACTGATTAATATGAATGCGACACGGTAGGTAAAAGATTAGACCCCTTTCCAAATACCGCGGCCATTTTGAATCTAGCGCGAGCGCGCATAATTCGAGCGCGGGAAAAGTAAACAAACGGTAAGCGGTAAAGCTTTGCAATGGCGTCCCCAATAGAAAGCAGTGTTGAGTCATCTTCTGCGGCGAGATGTTCTCCTCTTCGGTGAAATCCATCGATATATTTGCATGGCACAAGTAGATAATATTGTTGTGGACACTTGGACTCGATATCGGCTAGTAAAATTGTGAATTTCGGCTACTTTTCCACAGTTCCTGCCGGGCTGTTGAACGCGCGCTACAGTGATAGAATGCTAATATGTCTACACCGCGTGCTTGTAGTTTCCCTAATAATGCTAGCTAGAGTCGAGAAAAAACCCACAAAACATATACTCTTCGGGCTGTGACCCTTGTAGCTACGTTGAGGTATATATATAACTGTTGAGCCTGGCTGTCGTGACAATGACAACATCATCTTGAAATTAAGTGAGTTTGGGGGAGGGTCGTGTTTTCTGTGCAGCGCTACATCGACTTCGCTCAGCAATATTCTATATTTCCGCCAAATGAAATCCTACAAAAACGTGAAAATATAGGCTTGAGCTCAATGTCCTCAAATTTGGCAGAATTCCGGCGGCTTTTTGACGATCTTTTCGGATGCCAAGAATTTAGTCTTGAGGACTCTAAGTATGTGGGTGAAGGTGTGTTTTCCACTGTATGTGGCGTTTCTTTAAATCATTTTGCGCGGCAATATTCAAGATATCTGTTGGCCGGATGGAACCGAAAAATAAGTTAGATAATATTGGCTTGAGGACTGAAGGACCTCAGGCCGATATTTTCCTTTTTTGTGGGGTTTCATCCTGCGGAGGTCTAAAATATTTCCGCGAAAAGTGATGTAATGAAACGCTACAAAGAAAACACGCCCCCTGCTTCACTAACGAACTTCCTCACGCTAATCTTGGCACTAACATATCGTCAAAGCAAAACCTCCTTGGTCAAAGTCAAAGGAGCCACCGAGGTTCCGTCAAATTTCTACTCGCAGAGCCCTCAAGCCTATATCTTCACGTTTCTGAAATATCATCCGACGGAAATTTTAAGATATTACGGCGCATAGTGAAAACACTCCATCTTTACTCACGTACTTTAGGTTTTGATATTTCAGAAAACGCGTCAAAAGAAGCCGCCAAAACTCTGCTAAATTCCTAACCAAAAGGACCTTGAGCTCAAGCCTACATTTTCACGTTTTTGTGGGATTTTATCCAGTGGAAGTATAAAATATCTGCGGACGAAGCTATGTTAAGAAAGGCTTGACAGAACACACGGCCTTCTCGAGCGCCCAACGCGCGTAGTTTTCCCAGGCAAAGTTGTCATCGTCTAAATTACGGTCGCTACAAGGATCCCAGTCCGAAAAGTGTGTGTGTTGTGGGATTTTTTCTCGACTTTATCTAACATTATCAGGGAAACCACAAGCACGCGGTGTAAACATATTAGAGTTTTTTCACTGTAGCCCGCGCTCAACAGCCCGGCAGGAACTGTGGAAAAGTAGCCGAAATTCACAATTTTACTAGCCGATATCGAGTCCAAGTGTCCACAACAATATTATCTACTTGTGACATGCAAATATATCGATAGATTTCACCGAGGAGGAGAACATCTCGCCGCAGAAGATGACCCAACGCTGGTTTCTATTGGGGACGCCTTACCGCTTACCGTTTGTTTACTTTTCCCGCGCTCGAATTATGCGCGCTCGCGCTAGATTCAAAATGGCCGCGGTATTTGGAAAGGGGTCTATTGCATTTTGATAGTTAATTACTAAAAGACATGCAGCTGCAATTCATGCAGTCGACACAGTGGGAACCCTGTCACAGATATACGTACCCCGTTTTACTCGTGCATCGGCTGCTTGTCAAAAATCGGGTACTGATGGTCACCAACAACGTAATGATATGCGACGCAGTCCGCTTCCACATTGACCGAAAATATTACGCTCTCGTCGTAACAACATGAACCCCCTCCTCAAACAACCCTACTCAGTGGATACAGCCGTCCACAAAGAAGGCATAACATTTTTTTTTTGTCCGGTCTGAAAGGTTTTTAGAGCAAAAAAAGCTCAACAGAAAATAGTCTGCATATTCGACAGCCAAGCGCGCACGGCCGTTTTTGTCCGTCAAGAGCTGTTTTTGACGGACTATTCGAAATAGAACAGGGGACGGGGCTTTTAGTGTTCGAACTGGATCGGTCCATTTAAAGTAGCTCAGACGGTTAGTGCTTTAATATGTATGGAACGCTTGATGAGGATCGGGAGGTCGGCGGTTCAAGACCGGTGTCGGGACCTTTTTTTTTTCTGGGCGGCAATTAGGATTTTTTCAGCAAAAGAACCAGGCCCCGATATGTAGAAAATCGCGAATCAGTGCTCCTATTCCCAACCAGAAAGCCGGCAAAGGAGGCTAAAGTTAATAGACCCGCGCATGATCAGCTGGCAGAGAGTCATTCATCTGGCGCTTTCCTACAGTACTGCAGCGGGCTGTGTATGTTTGTGAGTTTGTATGTAGACAGCATAACTCGAGGAGCTGTTGACGGTTGTGCATGATATTAAGTGGATGGGTAGGGATGTCAAAAAGTAAGGTCAAGTTCGATAATAATAACTTTATTGCAAGTTCATGCCCGAAGGCTAATTGCAGACAAACAAGTACATGGAAATACATGGAAATGGAAATAGTTTTCTAGTCTACTGTGAAAGTTCTTTGTTAACTAAGGTTGACTATGGTTGGGTTTGACTTCTTTTTTTGAAGGCAGTGGAAACTGAAGAGACCCACGTTTTGTATCGTAAGTGGGTTGGTTGATTTTAGTAGTAACATGGATTTTTGCAAGCTATTCAAATGGTGAAAGCTAGGGGGATTAACGGAAGCTGTTTTAAAAAGCTACATGAAGTGATTTATCGGTCAATTGTTGATAACCTTATATACGTATATCAAATTCTATATATATATATATGGGAGATTCTGGAGATTCGTTGGAGCGATTTACTGGAAAATTGGTGGTGACGCCAAGATGACGCCAAAGAAGACGCCGAAACGCAAGACCCCGGGCACCAAGTGTTGGAACGTCAACCTGAACGAGGTTCCCCTGGATGAATCTTTGTGCTTCGATTACGAAGACCAGGGAAAGTCTCAGCTATGCGTGGTGAAACTGAGGTCGAATCAGCTGGATAAGTGGTTCGCAGCGCACAAATATGCTTTCGACAACACCTTTGAAAGTTCCAAGGAAACATTTGTCACTTGGAAAAGTTCGGCAGGCGGCACAAGTATGTCAATCCAGACTACATTGTACCTCGGCTACAGGGAAGACAGGTAAACGTCTGTTATGTATTCATTTCTACCACAAAAAGCAAGGTCTGATGGTCCAGGGTCATGGTACAACGTGGTGGGTAGAGTAGATAACTTGTATACCGAACTTGTAAACTACATAAACTCACAGCAGACAAGATCATCGATCAAACATGGCGCTCAGCGCGTCACAGACGCCATTGACAGATTCCCAACAATACCCGCAGAACAGACAACTCCCATGCAAGTTTCGACAAACCAAGGAGTTAACCTCCTTGGCTGTACTCAATAAAGATTGGTCTCTAACTGTTACAGTTACCTATACATATAGAATACAACACGGGGTATTCCGTATCACCCGAGGTTCCAGCCCGACCGCGGGTCGGATCGCCCGACGGCCGGAGGGCGATCCGACCCGCGGGAGGGCTGGGACCGAGGGTGATGCGGAATACAACGTGTTGTATTTTATTTATGTCATACCTTGGTCATACCCACCCGAGAAAACACACATTTCAACGCGGAATGCGTCAGAAGTTGAGGGAGTTTTGTGTCCTCGAACAAGAAACTGTAGCAACATTGATTCCAATCTCCGAGTCCGGTATACGAATTTCCGACGGCCGCGCAACCGGTGCGCTCGAAATGCGTTCGAAATATTCTATGGAAGCCTGTGTGATAACACTCCCGAACCCTATGTGATCCGGATAGTTATCACACGGTCCGGAACACCCGTATCAGGCCCAGGCATGACAAAAACTGTCTTATTACCTTCGCTGAGCAGGTTATCAGCATATTTCGAGAAGGCTTGGATGGATTGTCTTGATATTTGGTAGGTGGGTAGGTCTTGATGAGACATGGAAAGGATTAGATTTGGGTCCCCTAGCGGCTTGTTACGGTACTGCAGCAGAACTTCCTGTATTGATATCTCGTGTTCTGGACATGCTATGGTCCTGATTTTTGAGTGGTAGATAGCTCTTTGGACAGAGAGTAAGTGGTATAGGTTTGGCCCCCTAGCGGCTTTTTTTGGAACTGCAGGAGCAGGTTTTGCTTCAGACTCTGAAAGGGAATAACTCAAGAAGGGCCTGATGGATGGTCATGATTGTTGGTAAGTAGATAGCTTGAGTGATGATGTACATAATAAGATAAGTATTATGCAACTCAGTAGCTGATTTGCATAATTAATGAGGAAAGTTTATACAGCCGCCAACTTCCATGATAGGACTCTCAAACATGTGACATATGTAACTGAGGAAGAGAGAAATATTAATAGATATTAACTATGCAAATCAATACCACATTTGCATAATTAATGAAAAAATACCAAGGATACCTCAAGGTGGATGGATGTTGATGATTCTTGGTATGTAGATAGCTTACGTGATACTTTGTATGATTGGAGGATTATCATGCAAATCAGATTCTAATTTGCATAATTAATGAGACAAATTTAAGAACCCGCTGTGTTCCATGATATGACTATTCAAATATGTGACATTTGTAACTGAGGAAGAGAGGAATGTTGATAGATAGAAAATATGCAATTATAGCCCTAATTTGCATAATTAATGAGAAACTACTAGAATTCCATACAGATAAATGATGGCAATTTCATACTTGTGGCATTTGGCAGTTATGTGAATGTGAACATCGTCGAATCAAATTATGCTAATAAGGACCTCATTTGCATAATTGAGTTTCAATGTTTGCATAACCTCTGTTAAGTTCATACTTTGGACAACTTCTGTTATTTGGGTGAAGACGAACTGGTATGATTTATAATTAAAGAGAAACACTCCCAATACGTCAGTCATAAAGGTTACAATAATTATCTCCATAAAAAATGGAGATATAGTTTTTGGTGTGTCTGTGTGTGTGTGTGTTTGTTTGTCTGTCTGATTGTTTGTCTGTTTGTGTTTCCGCACCACTGTAGTCAGCATAACTCAGGAACCTCTTGATGGATTACGATGACATTTGGTATGTGGGCAGCTGTTGTGAAGCCGAAGGTCAAGGTCGATTTTGGGCCCCCTGGTATGTGACCTTGGTACTGCATCAATTTTTGTATCTTTTGACCTGCACGTACTATGGTCTTGATTTTGTGGTGGCAGATAGCTTGTAATGTAATAAAGAAGTGGTGTAGGTTTTGGCCCCCTAGCAGCTTGCTCTGGAACTGCAGTGGCGTTTTTGTGAAAATCTTCTAAGGAGAATAACTGAACAAAGGAACAACGGATTTCCATGATATTTAGTATGCAGGTAGCTTAGATAGAGATATAAACAATGAACTGCAAATTATGCTAATTGGGACTTAATTTGCATAGTTAATGAGGAAAATCTATATTTGCAGTGTTTTCCATTAGACTCAAATACATGTAACAGGTGTAGTTTATGGAAAGTGGATCATCAACAGATACCAATTATGCAAATAAATTCCTAATTTGCATAATTAATGCAAAACACCATATCTCATCTAATTGGAACATTACAGGACTGTCAATGTGATACTTAGTATGCAGGTAGCTTAGACAGAGATATACATAATGAAGTGCAAATTATGCTAATTGTGACTTTATTTGCATAGCTAATGAGGAAAATCTATATTTGCAGTGTTTTTCATAATCAGACTCAAATACATGTAACATATGTAGTTTATACCAATTATGCAAATAAATTCCTTATTTGCATAATCAATGCAAAAACACCATAATTCATCTAATTGGAAAATTATAGGACTGGCAATATTGCAACATGTGTAAGTTAGATAAAGGTGTTGATGACCAAGCATATATTATGCAAATGTGTAAGTCATTTGCATGAATAGAACTGTCCATGGAGATATGAGGTCGTGGAACTTTTGTTTTTACTGTGAATGCATTCAAGTTCGTGGGGATTTGATTTTGCGTTAAGGATGACATGGGGTGTTGTCGGTGGTTTAAGGTTCGCGGCAGCGCTATTGTCACATACTGCTGCAATAATAAAAGACCAGGGGTGCCAAAGAATTCATACAAATTGTACGGAATTCATACGAATTTTACGGAATACATACGATCCATTACGAGAAACGTACGAATTTTACGGAATACATACGATCCATTACGCGGAATACATACGATCCTTACTAATTTGGCGACCATCGCGCTAGCACCGAATCTAGCTTTGTCTGGTCCTCCTAGTTGGTCTAAGCCTACATCAGTCTTAATTTAGTGCAGCTTGAGATTTTTAGAGTTTATCCGGATGGGATACGCCATTATCAAGATATCGTACGAAGAACTGGTTATCCCGAGTCTGCCATCTCATACTCATACTACTGCTGTGAATTCATGGGATTTAGTAATCAATATGCCCAGTGGGAGAGGGTGGGTTCTTTGTAAATTCAGTTGCTCAAAACTCGGTTCGAGCGACACATCAGCTTACAAAGTGAGGCAGTTGTGACAACAAATGGCTCAGATAGTGGGTGATATATTCTACAAAAATAATGTACATACATAAAAAAATTCGCTGTGATTAAATTTTGCAGAGGAAAGAAAATAGTTCGAGGTGGCTTTTTGTTTGAGGTTTAAACAAGGTGGCAGGTATAGGTGGGCAGAAGGCAAAACAAGCATTTTTGAAGTGGTTTTAAGTTTGCCATGAAGAGGTTACCGCAAAAATGGTGAAAATTTAACCACCACAAACTTAGAGGTAATCACAAAACCAAGAGATCAATCTAAGACCAACCAACAGACAGTATTGACGTCTTTTATTCTATATAATATCATGTTCTCTTTGGAAAGTGTACTTACTGCACAGTCTCAGAACCACCTTCTCCACCATTACACTAAAACCTCCTTGATTACACTAATGAAGTACTAGTAATAATTGGAGGGCTTGAATGCTTAGTATGCAAAATGCTCCCAATCTACATTAACAAGAACGCCATCAACCATACATTGCACATTAAATGGCTCAGAAAGATTGTGCAATCAAACAATGAGATAACATAATGCAAGAACTTGATGTAAGTTAACAAACAGACACTTCAAAAAAATGGATATGATATTTGGAGCATGAGTATCATATAAGTCAACACCTTAACAACAACACCTTAACCAAAAAGTCAAACTGGCTGACCATGTGTAGAATTAGTAAATTGCTTGCATAGATTATAAGTTCTGTTCCCAATAACCTTGAAGTCATCACAAACATATTATTTTCTACTCCCATGGGGAGACTCTAATATTGGTGCATGTATCCTGATGAAACAGTTCAAAATTGACAATCCTTTTTTGGGGGCTTGTGATTCAATCTTAGAAGTTGTGGGGTTAGGATAGGATAGGACACGGCAGGACAGACTTTATTTAACAGCTTGACCTTTCTCCATCTTAATATTGCCTACTGGCACCCCTTTAGTGAGTAAGAGACCTCTGCAGCCAACTGGGTATGAAGAGAAAAGGTCAAAGGTAAGCACCTTGGTTTGGGGGGTATTTTGCTAATGCCAATGCTACAGTTCAGAATTATTTGGAAACATATTTGATGAACACTTCACATGAGGCTACCTTTTTACTGATTGCAGTAGACCACTAAAGCAGGACACAGTGGACTACTACTACTTTTTGAGGGTCAGTTTTCATGATATGACGTTTTGATTGATGAGGTAAATTGATCAAATACTGTGAATTTGATTAAGAATATAAATGCAGCATCAATATTCTCTATCAATATTCAATCAGATATGTGAAGTATGCAAACTTCACATATCTATGTGTTCAAGACACTCTTGAAAATACCTTCTAATTGATAACCATGCATTAAAAGACAATGAAGTTGAAAGTTTACGGTCCCTTATTGGGAAGAACATACCGTTGTTAGCCACATATATGGAAGTAACTTCTTGAAACTTCCATCAATCAATCCACCATGGCTTTGATATTAGATGTTAAAGGCATCCAGAGCATTTTATGAGGCTTGAAACTTGAATAAAGAAACTCCAATTTCTAGTCATTCCTACACATAGTAAGTTTCAATAACACTATACCATTACATATCAACATTTAAGGAGCAAAGATACGATGTCGTTGTGTGGTGAGAACTGATAGAAAACCCAAGCCCAAATAGACTGATCCTGACTGTCCATCACAATTAGCGGTTCGACCAATGAGAGAGTGACTGCATGTACATCAAATATTTGCATTTTTATGTTTTAATTTTGCATTTCTATGTTTTGTCGGAGGTGGGCTGGGCTATGGTATCGGTCTATTTACACTAGGCGCGTGAAACTAAAAGATCACCATGTAGCTTATTTTTGTGCCGCTTTTTAGCACTTTTAATAAGAAATCTGCACGCAAATGTGGTAAACAGCGGCATCAAATGTCAATTTCATAAAGATTAGAACATTTCCAGTTATCAAGCCACATGAAAAGCTCTGGGTGCCTTTAAATGCCATTTGGCCTACTGGTATATGCTATATAATATGGTTTTCTCAATGAAAATGAATGATAAAGGGTGCTGTGCCTTCTTGTCGCAATTGCTAAGTTTTAACTGTACCACATGAATCTACAGGATCTAAGCTTTAGCTCTCCCTGACTGAAAGATATAGTAGGCTTAGGCTGGTCAGGTAAGATTGTAGATGATCTGAATGGGAAAACTGTTACCTTGTGTGTTTTTGTTACCTGCATAGTTTAAATAATTTTTGAATGATAAATAATATTTTTTAGATTAAACTTTTCCCTGCTGCTCAACCTCATTACCAGTAGAGAACTGGTAGCCAATCAGATACTTCAGTGTGTTAAAGGTTAAATAATTTGGGGGTTGAGTAACAACAATAAGACACAGTGGTCTTGATGGACCCATTACTTCACACAAAACATAGAGAATCCTACTTGCATGTGTAGGTCTCTAATTTGTAAACCATCAAACAGTTGGTATAAACTTCCTGCCTTTTTTTTACCAATTGCTGACATCAAGCATTGATAAAATCACATCACCTAGGTGATTGGTCCCTGACTTCTGAAGAAGACTGCAGCAGGACATTTGAAAATCTGATGTGCTTTCTCACAGAGTTTGTTTTAGTTCTGTTTTAGGGTAACTACCTACTCAGTTGGACTTTCATGCTGACAATTGTTTCGAGCACATAGCACTTTCTTTTACACACTTGTTACTAGGGGTGGGTACTGGTGCAGTATTTGGTCCAGAAAAAAAAATCAGTGGACCGGTTGTTGGACCGATTAGAAAATAAATTAAACACTAATAATGTTTTTTATGAAGGTTATGTTGTTTAATTGTTGTTGCAATTTTGTTTTGCTATCAAGGGGCAGGCCCCATTCAATGCCTATTCAGGAATCGTTTGTACAAAATTATGCTGCATGCTTTGTTACATCACCATTTCCTTTTAGCATATCAATTGTCTGTGCATTAAAAACTCATTCAAATAGACAATTTGAACATAATTTACAGCGCTCACATAAACCTGTAATTGTGCCTAGACTCCAAAATATGATATTGTCCTACCATACTACAATAGTAAAACAAGCCACAGGCCTGAGTGTGATTTTCCCTGGTGAAATAAGTAAATGATGATGATGATGATGATGAATAGTCAGGGCCAGATTCAGGTCCGGACCTGGACCTGATCCTCTGGACCTGGACCATATCTGGACCTCAATTTTCTGTACCGGTACCCATCCCTACTCATTACATATTACACATACTCACTCACTCACTCTCACTCACTCTTACTATATTACACATGTACATTATATGTACTTAATTTAGTAAATCTTTAGTTAGCAATAGCTGCAGTGTCATATTTACATTCAGTTGAAGTTTAACTATTTGTACCATCTATATTAGACACCAATTTGCATTTGTCAACACATTGTTCTGACTGTGAGGTCCATATAAGCAAGGCCTGCGGGTACATGTATCTTAACAATTAGCCTCTATTCCATGAACTAACCAATCACACATAACTAAACAAACATTTTAAAAGTCTTGCAAATATCTCTACAGACAAGGCTACTGCAGTTTTAACACTGTTCACCTTCATGTTAACTTTCTTCCGTTTCAAAAGGATCTGATCTGAAAGTGTGCTACATTCCAAGCTCATCAATATCATGCAGGCACATTTAGACCTAAGGTGACTTGGCTCCAGCTCATCATGCAGGCAGCTCCAGACCAAAGGTGACGTTCATGGAGTCTAGATGCTGGATCTCCCGGTGCAGGTTCTGTCTGGCCTGCTCCTCAAACTGGTCACGGAACTCTTTTGTACTGAAGATGTTGGGGATTTCTGACAGCGTCTTCTTTAGAAACTGGCAAACACAGCATTTAAAAATGTTATGAACACAACTACATAATATTAGCATGTCATTATAGAGCTGAAAAAATGCTTTCCATTTTGGTTGATAAGAAAGTACAGAACATATGGCTGCCAGCAAGGATATTCATTCTTTCAGCAAGAATGGAACCTAACTGTTCTGTCTACACTTGTACAAATGATGCAAATAATTATTAACTAACAGTTCAACCAGTTTACCAAAAATATCCTACAGCTATCAACTGCAGGGTTAACCTTTTGCCAGCTCCTGTTTGATAAACATATACAGAGGTTGAAATATACAAGAGAAACAAAAACACAAGTAAAATCAAAACATAAGATTACGATTAAAAGAGAAGAAAGTAATTGAGATGTGCTTAACTCCTTGTACACTGGACAATGCCGAATGACGGCAGACTTACATGGTAAGTGTTCAACATGATGTTTCTCTTAACCTACAAAACTTTTCCCACCTCTGCTCTTCTCTCCCTGTACTGGTCCAGGGGAATGTGAACATACTCCTGTCTGATCTGCTTTGCATACACATCATAATCTGTAAACAGAAAAAAACAAAGTAAGATCACTAAAACTCTTGCTTGATCGAACTAAGACTATGGAATATCTCATTTGGGACGATATCATAATCCAGGTTTCAACATTCTGGAAATAAAAGACCAAGTTTTCAAGACCTCAGCACCCAAAAACCAAGCTGCAATGCTAAATCTCAGCATTCTTGACCACAGTTTCTAGCAATGAGACTTATATGGCCATTATATATATGGCCACAGTATTAAAGCATATCTCTCTAGATCTGTTCTTTGCATCTATATTATAATATACATACTCATGTATGACATTATGGACACAAACATACAACTATATGATATATATATACATGCATACAGAATTACTAGTATGCATATAATGTCATACATTGTGATTCCATTTGTGTACCATTTATACTCCAGACCTGGTCAGACATTGTATTGTACAAACAGGAAGCATGTTCCAATCTATCTAATCATTCATGGTAACTTGGAAATATTGAAAACAGTGAAATACAGATATCATTTGGTTAGCCTGATTTAATCACGCTTATACTAGTTATAGTAGCCGCCCTGTAACCCTGTAAGGGAGGGGCTGGAGTTTGGGTTATACAGACTACTGTAAATGCATTTGAGTGGTTTTTATTTCGCCCTAAGGCGAAAATGGAGTGTTCGCGGTGGTTTTAAGTTTGCGACAGCGCTAAAGTCATATACTGCTACTGTATTCAACAATAATGTTTGCGGTGGTTTTAAGTTCGCGGCGAAAACCGCGAACATAAAACCACCACGCCTCTGCGAACATTTCTGCTCTAGGCTGCAGCTAGAGTAAAGAGTGTCATGCTAGTTAGTCTACCGAGACCCCCATACTCTTCCCTGTTGGGAGCCCTGTACACTTAGTATTAGGATGACAATTAGGCTAACCTTTTAGGGCATAGCTGTTTACTATATATTACACCTTCTATCAATATCCACAAGTTTTCAAGTCATTATCTTGCAGGTGATACTTATACTGATTAGTAGGTGGTCACTGGTACTGGTTTCCTACAGGTAAACAGTGGACAACTGAGCTGCGACCAGAGGTGTGCGGCCGAGCAAACATGCCCTGTTACAGCCAGTAACCCACTTCTTTGTGCTTGAAATACATGTGGAGTCTTCACTATTTTGACAACGTCTTCATGAATTTCATCTCATAGGACATAAGGAGACTAAAAATGATCCACACAGCTCTGGTCACTGCTTTGGCTTCTTCCTTACTCTGGGATTTCTCCTCTGTCATCTACTGATGTTTAAAAAAGGGCATTGGTTTGAGTTTAGGTGAATATTGATATGGGTAAGGCTTTATAGTTTCTAGCTATGCTCCGAAATATGAGGCCGCTTATGCCCTTTATCCTAGGTGCACCTTAGAACATTTTGATGTACATGACAAACATTCCTGACTAGAACTAACAGGTCACACTGAGTAGAACTACAATTCTATAGGGGCGCACCCCCTAGTTTATTTTGGGTCTCAATTCGAGTTTGCACACCCTCAAGTCTAGCGACCGTCTGTTCCAGGAAATACTTCTGAGCCAAATCAACTGTATATGGGAATGAAGGATATCCCTCTAGCTACAAGAAAACCCAAGTTTCGGTGTCTTCAACCTCTGTAATTTTAGTAAATATTAGAGGGAAAAAGTATTTTCCCGTCAAAAATGAGGCGCAAAATTTGGCATTTTTGCGTGGAACTAAACACACCACCAGAATTTTTGACACAAAAATGACTGTTAGTGTCAGAAAGAGAAAACTCCAAGGTATAAACAAACCTATTACAAGGAAAATCCTACCACTTAGATGTTCACAATAACCCAACGCATGAGGTTATGCCACACGGCCAACAGAAGGCAACAAAGGTCAATCTGGGTCAAAGGGGCAGTTTACCTTCAACGCGGAGGGTTGTCCGGAAATAAGGCTCAGGCCCGAAATCAATTTTCACCAAAAACACACGATTCTTACGCTTTTCAGCCGTGTTGGTATCTAATGTCAGTTCGCAGCAAATATGAGAAATGTGAACTCAAACCTCGACACTCGGAACCCTTTCGTCACTTTTTTGTTGCGCACTACCACGGACCCCTGTGGCGGAAGAATTGGTGCGTGCACCGTTACACCTGTTTTTCTGCTGAACCTGCTTTCTCTCTGCTCTTTTTCATTACCTTGTTCTGGCCAGCCCAAAACAGACATGTCGAAGTCCAAAAAGTAGTGCTCATCTTTTGTGCCATATCTGGAAAATTAAATACATAACGGTTATTTGTATAAATTTGGTGTTTGATCGCATAACTGGTAAACCGCCTTTAGGCATAACACACCACTTTTGTACAGTAGGTACAAGCTGAATAAGATCAGACTGAAAGGTTTGATCCACACACTGGGATGGACCCTTAATAGTCTTTTCAACAAGTGTGATGGGTTCTTTTATGTGTTCGAGTCATGGCTTTCCACAAACATCGGGCCTCTGGCTTTATGTCCCATCCTTTAGAAAAGTCTTCCTCACCAGAAAAGACATTGAACAATCATCATATGATTCATCAAAATAACAACAATTTGAAAACAAAATTTCGTCTACTTCTCAAGTCTGTTTCACAAAATGCTGTAATTCTTCGCATCATAACCTTTCATATAGTACAAATGTACTATGAATTGTGTAAGACAACATTTTAGAAAACATTCAATATGTATCTATTTCACATCATGTTTTGGTATGGTAATACTATCGTGGTACATGTCATTGTATGTAATATATGTCGGTTAACAAGTTGTGCATGTCTAAGACTACAGGAGCTGACCTGTCCTTGTTCCTGTGATCCTCTGTAACATGTTCCTTAGTCAGCATGATGAGTCTCTCAGTCTCACGGATACAGTCAGGTGGCTGAAACATCACCAAACACAACCAGACGTTGAACATGATAGAAAACTGTCAATCTGCACTAATCATATATTCAAAACAAGCCAATTGATTGGTTAAGGGGAATTATGCAGGGCACATATAAAATACTTCTTCTGCCCCAGACAATTTTTACTTGCACTCATTTTCTTTCTGGTGCAACTTCAAATATACAGACGAAGCCACTTAATTGCACCTCGGATAAACGCACCTTCCATTTAATTGCACCGAATCCCAAAATCCCAAACCGGTTCCCATTCACTGCATTGTTAGTGACTCCGCATATCTGCACCACGCATGGTCACCAATGCCGGATAAATGCACCAATTTTTTTCAAAAATCCTCGACAAGTTAACTGAAAAGGTGCGCTTAAATCGGCAAACGCGGTACAAATGAGCCGATACCAGCCGGTGTCAAGGCGCAATACCGCCAATATGTTCAAAACTGTTTTGAGTAGCAAAAGAAGCCGGTCTCCATTGACAGTTACGTTGATAGGAATCGTATGGGAGGTCCCGGGCGGGTCACCCGTAATCAGTAACCAAGTTTTAGTTTCAATTCATAGTTTCATGGCGGTACATGATTTACGTAAATCGACAACTGCACTCTACGTAGTGTAACACAGAAACTGTTATCCCATGATCGGCATGACGATGTTTCATAATGCCTCCCCTGTAACACTACGTGTGTTGTAATGCGGTAGATTGCATTGAAAAATGAAAGAATTCAAAATGAAAACAGGTTCGTAGTCATTTCTTTATTTTCAGCAAAGGGTCAATAAACAAAGTTAATAACTGAATAATTTTGTCTGTTTTCTTTGCGCTAGTGTTTCTGACTAACAATACACGCCCTCGCCCATGGTGGTGCGGTCCAGCTGGGCATTTCGCATAATCGCACCAGCCGGATAATTGCACCAAAAATGCTGACAAATAGGTGGTGCAGTTAAGCGGATTCTACTGTATAGTGCTTTGAAAAGTATGAATCCATATAGAATACAACACGGTATATTCTGTATCGCCCAAGGTACCAGCTCAGCTGTGGGTTGGATCAACCGTTGGATCTTATCTAATGTCCAAATCCAGCCTCCCATATCTGGTATTTGAATTTTTGACAGTGGCAGCGACATGCAAAGTGCATTCAAATCATTTGATCAGATGGAAGCCTGTACAATACAAATTTAAGCCTGTGCAATACTGTAAAATATAAACAGGTCCGAAAAAATCTGTATCGAAGTTATGCTGGCCCAGGTATGACATAATAGGCAATGTTGGGCCGACCGGTATTACATCACAGAGGAGTTGTACACTCAGTTGTTGCCACTACTGACTGTAGGTAACAATACTTAGTGTCATACAGGTTATCAGAGCAGGTAGATATCAGAAATAACTGCACAGCTCCAATTTCATCTGCATTTATTTCAAACCTGCATATGCAGGAGGTGATTTGAGCCCTGTGTTCATGTTATCAGCAACACTACTCTGTCATCGATAACTTTCAGGACCATGGACATATCCATGATTACATTAGTTGTAGACAACCTCATACGGGAGCTCTCCATTCCTTATGTTAGATTGAGTGTCAAAAGCTACATGTAGTGAGCTATCGGGCGATTTTTATAATTATGTATCGCCCATACCTATAGTATGGGTGATACATATTGTTTTTGGTCATGTTTCTTTCTCCTTCTTCTTCTCCTCCTCCTGTCAAACCTTCAAAGAGCTTCATCTCAGTCGTCCCTGGGCCAAATGAGCTCATTTCAAAGGGAATTACAAAACTTGACAGTAGCTTACCTGACTCTATCTGGTGCAAATTTGAAAAACAGTTTTTTGGCCTTGTAAACAATTTGTATCTCTGTAACAGTAACATTCCCCCTGAATCTTTTCCAAAATCTTCTCAAATTGATCCTTTTGATACATTGTCTAGCGATATTTGCAAATTCTCAAATTTAGGGGACATCGTTATTTTAGATGCCTTCGACCCTCAGTGCTTGAGGAAGATTGAAGGCATCCGTTGGGATGACTTCATTTCCAACGAAACGGTCGGTTGCAGAACTAACCAACTACCGGTTAGTTGTAGAATCACAAAGCAACGGATGATCTTCCTGGGTCACGTCTCCAGGGCGGTTCCTACTCAGGACGTCATCAAACTGATTTCATCGGAACCTAACCCGGCATGGAAAAAGAGGAAGATGGGAAGACCAGATCTTCAACACGCTCCAGGGGCTGGGAGTCACCAGAAACAACTGGAGGGCCTTTGCCGAGAGCAGACCAGCCTGGCGAGCCCTATACATGTCTGCAGCCGCCATGCATCAGACACTGATGCCTGCGAATGACTGATTGTTATTTTAGGTGATCTAAACACCAGAACAGGGGCAATTACAGAAACATACTTTGATACCGATATCCCAAATGTACTTATAGTAGACGTAGTCGCTAGTTTTAAAAATAGAAATTAATAGAGATGTTAAAGTTAACAATTATGGTAGATGCTTGCTTGACTTATGTTCTTCTGCTGATTTGACTATCTTGAATGGAAGGTGTGCTGGAGATTTAAAGGGTGATTTCACATGTTACCATTACAATGGGTCCAGCGTTGTTGACTATTGCATCGCCCAACGGTCAACGCTTTCTGATATTCAATATGTCAACGTAAGTCCAATTTCACAGTTTTCTGATCATTGTCATATTTCTCATATCGTTCAACCCCTCTAAATGTCACATCCTCCATATCACCCGTAAGAAACACCCCACCCTAACCCAGTACTCCCTCTGTGGAGAAGCCCTTACCGGTGTCAAGTCCCACCCCTATCTTGGAGTACAAATGTCCGTCAATTTGCGGTGGGACACCCATATCAAACACGCCACTAGCAAAGCCGGTAGGGTTCTAGGGGTCAGTCGTTCCATGCCAGGCTGGAGGCCTGCCCGCCTTAGCCCGGGACCTCAACTCTTAGCCCGGGACCTTTGCCCCTGAAGGGGCTATTTGGGGGTTTAAGAATGTAGATGTAGATGTAAATATTTCTTTTTCCTTGGCAACCAAACACGCCCCTCTTATCATAACAGAGGAGCACCCAGCTAAACCAAAACCTATATCATTTATTTATGATGCAAATTCAAATGAATTGTTCTCGGCGACTTTAAATGACACTGACACAAACTCAAAATTAAGAGACTTTTGCCAAGAAAGCTTTTCTTCAGCAGAAAGGGCTGTAACACATTTTACAAATGTTTTATTAGATGTTTTTTTATCAAATTTTAAGTTAAGTTTTATTAAGTTTTATTAAATTCCCTGAAAATTCGGCGAACGAAACAGGCCAAGAAAACTACACAAATATCACCACTGGTGATTATCTGATATTCATTTTGATTTGATAAACTATCTGACAGTGTATCTGACAATATGAAAAATTATAAGCATGAAGAACTTTCACCACCATGTGTAAGAATGAAGGGTCTGTGTTCAAAACAATGGACCAATCCTGACTGTCCATCACAATCAGCAGTTCAACTCATGATAGCATGTCAGTTATTGCCTGACCAGTGAGAGAGTGGCTGCATGTCCATCAAATATTTGCATGTCTATGTTTTCATGTTGTATTTACAACGTCCAAATCCAGCCTCGGAAATCTGGTTCACCTGATACATGTATCTCAAATCCAGTATACCTGGTGACCGAGGTGGGCAGGGCCATGTCCATTAGATACTTTGGTGAGGACAAAATTCACAGATTCTATATATGAATTAGGATAGGCGGGATGTGACCAAAAGAAACATTCAATATTACAAACAGCTGATTTGGTTAACATGTCACATCACCTTTTGCAGATGCTCAGTGGCAAAGTGGTGGAACATTTCTGCACTCCTGGCTTCATTGTCGGAGGCCTTGGCATCATAGACAATACTGAAAATGAAAACAATTCCGCAATATCATCTACAAGTTAAATGTACATGTCTGTCTGTGTAATATGTTGAATTCAGGAGGATCAAAAGTCATACACATATTGGGATCTGTAGCACAATTTTGAAAACAATAAAGTTGAAAAGTGATATAAATAGTAGGTAATAAGTGTTAACAAGTTAGGTACTTACTCATGGAAGAAAATAGCCCATGCCACAGCATTCCTGTTTTGTATTTTGTGTTGGTGGCTGTCAAAGTGCAGAAACATGCTGTGCACGTGGGACAAGTTGTGGTAGAAGCGCCACGGCTCACAGTACCTGAAGGACATAACCATGTACTATCAAAAACAGACAATTGTGACAGTCACTAAGGCCACCCTGACTTGATTATATGGATGACAATTCCGTGCATGCATCAATTTTTGTCCATTTCAACAAAAAAAGTTTACATATGTGAATCTCTAATATAACATCACATGATATAATATAACATCAATATAATATAATAATCTGGTACAGTAGGTAACAAAATCTTCATCATGATGAAGGTAGCGGACTTTAAAATGAAAGAAGAAGAAGACAATGAATATAAGGTTAAGGGCTACTCGTGGGTTTCAGTATCTTTTCTAATAACTAAGAAATTGTTAGTGTATTGACCTATTAATACAAATACAAATACTTTTACATATTAAAGGCAAAAAATAGGTCAATTGACTCAATACATAAAAGATTGGGGTATCATTGTGAGAGTAATTGAGACTTATCTACCCTCCCACGGGCCTCACCTTTCCTTGACAACTCGCCACCAAGCCTGGCCAGCCTCGGCCGTCCTGATCCTGTCCCGGCCACAGAGCTCCGTCCACCGATCGGACAGCGGCGTCTCCACGGCCGCGTTACCGGACATGGTTCGGACTCTTACCGTACTAAACACGCCCACAGTCCGTCTACACGTACCAAACACGCCTACAGTCCGTCTACACGTACCAAACACGCCTACAGTCCGTCCACAAGACTGGACAAGCAGACAGACGGACATTTTACAATTTGTTCTTTGGGTCGACCCTTGTCTTCAGACACGCAAAGCAACATCGAAAAATGGTGTGTATGTGCAACACACAGGCCCCTCAATACTCCTCTAGTCTAGGGTAGGCTGTGTCCTGTCCGCAGGGAACTCTCGCCTGATGTAATTTCTATCGATTTGTCCCACAGAAATACAAACAGCATCACACACTCATCGTCAGACAGGTTTCACCCTCAGTAACCCCAATGACCTACACGAAAAGGTCATCAGACGGTTACATGTACACATAGGTACTTTTCTTTCAAACACCTATTTGATGCATTGCCAAATAAAGTATTAGAACCTTAAATGATATTTAGATTTAAAATTTCAGTTTTACATATGTTTGTCTTATATACGAAAATGTTTTTTAAAAAATTGTACAATAAATTAAACATATAACGCCCCTATTAGTTCAATGGAATGTACCAGAGCGTAGTTCTGAAGCCTGAAGTAGGAGTGGATGTTACGCGCCGAAATGATTCCTTCGAACCCTCCATACAAACAGTCGTAGTGCAGTCACGATACGTTGAATCAGGCCATATAAATGAGTTTGACGGCTCAGAGAACCCCGTGTAGTTTCATATTGATCTTTACTAGATCTAGTATGAACAGAGTCGTTTTTTTGTGTGTGTAAATTCAATGAAGATGACATTTAACCCATCTGTTATGGCAACACTTGTGGAAAATAATTGGGGTTGGTTCCTGAATCAGAAAGTTGCAATCGAGAACTATTGTGAGTCTGTGTCTGATGGGGATAGCAGGAGAAGCTACAGTTGTAAGGAGGAGCTGTTTGCCATGAGTCGACCACACATCATCACTCAACACCACAGAGGAACTCCTGCTGATTTGCAGACAGGGCTGGAGACAGTTGCCATGGGAACCAGTGGCAGTCATGACATGGAGAAAGCTAAAGAGGAGGAGCCAAAGGACAGAAAAAGCAGGGTAGTAATTCGCCTTGTTGTATTATTACAGGCAGTAGGTACTAAGTACCCATCTGAGTAACCTGCTTTATATTACTGTAATTCACTTTAAGTTCACCGTAGCAAAATTTCACGGTATAAGAAAAATTGACATTTTCACTGAACTTTAACATCACGGTGGTTGCAAGTGACTTGCAGAAAGAATGTGTGAAGGAATCATAAATAAGTTTTTCACTGTCAGTGTGATGATAAGTTCACGGTCCAGCGGTGACAGTGAAAACAGTGAACTTAAAGTTACAGTGAAAGAAACAAGAACTACTGTAACAGTAATTAAGAAACTATTCACGGCTGCTTTATATTAGGCGCCTCCTCGATCGAACACGGGACCCTAATTTTACGTCTCTTTCGAAAGACAGTAATTGACAGTAAAAACACAAGCAAGGCCCTGAGAAGAAAACCCCTGCAGCTGGCTGATGGTCTAAATCCAGGGGTCAAGGGCATATCCGGGTTGGAGCTCTATTCGTCTTTCAGAAGAGATGTAAAATAATGGGGGTCCCGTGATCGAGGAGGTGCCTGGAGCACATTAAAAGGCACTACAACAGCCTCATTACTCAGATGGGTTGTAACCTACTGGCTGTACTTTTAAGTTTAGATGAATATACAGTCAAACCTGCCCAAGGCGACCACCCGGGGGACCGAGCAAAAACGGTCGCGATGGACAGGTGGTCATGAAGAGGATTCCACTCATAACATGTTTCCAAGTCGAGGTGTTCAAAATAAACAGTGTACTACGTAGATTTATGGAAAATTATATGATTTTAGACAGCATGACCCCCACCAGGTTCAAATCTCATTGACAGAAAAATCCTACAGAAATTACATTTTCTGTTATCGTTATGATATTTGTATACTGGTACATCAATTTGGGTATAAATTTTCGTCATACTTTTGACTAAAAAAACAATGTCTGCCTCTAAGATCTCCCGAGCTTATTAAAGCACTTCAGGGAGGAATCAATGCTATTCATATATTTTTGTCCGTCAAGGTCTTAAAAACATTTCCGCGAAATCCGACAGCAAAATCCTATGTCACCACACGCTGGAAAACGGTCACCATGGGCAGGGATTGTGCTCTGTGCGGTCCCAATTCGTGGCGGTCGCGGTCGAGTTGGACGGGTGGTCGCCTTGGCCAGGCCGCTTAATGCTTGGGACTATGGGGAAAATTTTCGGGACCAAGAAAAAGCGGTCGCCATGGCCAGGTGGTCGCGTTGAAGAGGTGTTCACCTAGGCAGGTTTCATTGTATAGATCATTTATAATGTCTCACACTGTCAACATAATCAACAGAAGAATTGCTAGAAAAGATACCAGTGAGAATTTCAAAAACTGTCGTGATTGTAGAAGTAGATTCTTTATTGACATTGATGAAGCCTGTTGTAAGTTGTAAGGATCATTGAACGTTGTTAGCTTTCACCCTAGACCCTTGCATTTTTTCATAGCTCCAGTCTAACGTAAAGATTTAAAGCCATTTGATGACAATGGTATATCAATGTATGCTTAGATGTCCAATGTAAATGTAAGCTTAAACCACAAAATGTTTTTGGTATTGTAATGACAATGATGACAATGATAATGATCTTTATTTGCACGTTCATGCAGTACAGTAGATTCAATATATCACATGAAACGTATTCAGTGTAGTGAATCGTAACATGAAGCATTCTTAAACAGTGAGATAAACAAAACAACTAACGTTAAATCTATGCTATACTATATCTATCGATTAGGCCTAGGAAAAAAATGTTGCGTTTCCGGTTACCCGACCGACCCTAGCAAAACCCACCCGACCCTAGCCTTTTTTTTGGGTGTCGGACGCTGGCAAGGGACATAAAATTTCTGATCTGACATCTGAACTTGAGTGATGAAAAACAGCGTGCAAAAAATTATACCCGCTTGTGCAGTTGCGCAGCGCAACGATATTTTGATTGACCAGTGCAAGTTATTCCTAAACCCAGGTTGCGCAGTGCACTACCTAAATTTCGGGCCTGACAACTCAATTTAGCGGTAATTATTTGCAAGAAGTAACGTAACATGACCAATTAACGTCCGATTTATTAAAGATGTAATTTATCTTAAAACTGCGCGGACAGAGCCAAATGTTAAATCAATTGGCAGAAATATAAGCTCTTTTGATAAGAAAAATGCATGGTCTGTAAGTTTTTCTCCACCTGTTTGACGCCATGCGAGCATGTATTTATACTGGGTATATGATGTAGAATTGAGCTAGGCTTACCCATTATCGTCCACTTCAGCCCCCTTCTAGCGCTATGCTTGAAGAACAGAAAACCCTAACCAGAAAAATTGCATAGTAACTGTCGAAAGTAGTCTACAGACAAATAACAGTAAAGTCACTATGTTTGTCCCTCCACTTGCCCGACGCGATGGAAGAAAACAATGTTTGTGTTGTGAATTTCCCCCGACATCAGCAGAACGTGGCGTTAATGTGATAAACGCATGGCCATGATGTTATGCCGTGCAAAAATGTATCATCTGAGCGGGGGTCGCTAGGTTGTATCAAACCTTCCTAAAATTGGCAAGAGTTTCAAACCTCGAATCACCATGGATACGTAGTCTGAATATCAAAGAAAGGTTTCACGTCAGCTACTTTTAAAAGATGCTCTCTTCCTAGACTTAAGGAAGGCCTTTGATACGGTTAATCATGACATCCTCCTGGGTAAACTCGAGAAGCTGGGCTTCGACACTGATGTGACAAACTGGTTCGCGTCATACCTTGCAGACCGCTTCCAGACAACACATCTACAAGGTCAATATTCCTCAAAATCGTGGGTCAACTGCGGGGTACCACAGGGAAGTGTGTTGGGCCCTTTATTATTCTGTTTGTACGTCAATGACTTACCCAATGTTATTGAAACCTGTAGCATCCACATGTATGCTGACGACATACTTCTCAGTACTGTACTCCTCAGCTGGCACCGTGAAGGATTGTGAGGAGGCAGTATCTAGCGACGTCAGGAGGGTAGTTGACTAGTTAAATGAAAATAAGCTGCTACTACACCCGGACAAGACAAAATTAATGTTATTTGGACTCCCACAGAAACTGAGATATGCTGGGGGAACAGTCAACATAAAGGATGGCGTGAATGTTTATGAACAAGTCAGTTCGTTCACATACCTGGGCATCACACTCGATCCGTCACTCCGGTGAATGGCACATGTCGCGAAAATCACCACAAAAATCCTTGGTGGTCTCGGTGCCATGGGACGTGCCAGAGCCTTTGTCTCGACGGACATTCTTCAAACAATGTACCAGACACTGTTATTGTCTCATCTGGACTACTGCGCCACAGCCTGGCTACCCAGTTTGGTACAGGGCAACAAAACGCTAGTCTTGCAACTGGGCAGATTGATAAACAGAGCTGCAAGGCTTAGCACAGGACACTCACTTCAAGATCACGTCCCAGTGGACGTCTTGCTAGCTGAGGCAGGACTGGAGCCATTGAGCAAGCGTATAGACACAATCTTGCTTGCTACCGTTTTCAAGTCAGTACGGGGAAGGGTGCCAATGTACATGGCAGAACTCTTTCGATGGAAGTCTCCGCCTACACTAAGAGCCCGAACACGCACAGAGGCCAAACGGATTCGGGATTACGACCCCTACCTGCTCCACTGTCCTTCAGCTGGAGTTACATCATACCGCAGCGTCATCTATGTAACAGCGACTCGACGACTCAAAGACACAACGAAGCGCGAGAGTACGGAGCAAAGGGGTTTACTCAACAACCATCACGGGAACCCATGACGCGAACAGAGAACACGAAGCGTGACCTCGTTACATCATAGGTCAACGGACCGTACCAATTATAACACTAACATAGGGTGGCGTGATCTCTTTTCCTCTTTCCTACTTTCTCTCTCTTAGTGTTCTAAATTTCCTTCTTCCCTCGTTTCCATTGTAAACTAAAGTAACTTGAGTAATAGAGATACATAATAGAATTGTAACTAGAATAACTGTTATAGGTCCTAGTAACATGCTATTAATAGTTCTGTAATACTGTAATACTAGTAATGAATCAGTGTTCTTCCATTAACAAATATCTGTTAGCATGATTCACATATTTCTTCTTCAGTTTGTAAAATGGATATTTCCAAAATGACTGGTGTTATACTTATTAAAAATAAACAAACTTTCCACCGCCTACTCCTCTACAAATAAACAACTATGCTGACAAGAAACTTTCTGCATCTAGATTTGACTTGTTCTGTCTTCTTTTCGATAAGTAACTGGAAAATTATTGTAACTACGGTAACATAACATAATGTCGGTAATGTAACATATTTCTCAATACAGGTAATACCATAACTCGCTACTGGTCTTGTATGTATTCCTTCTTATCTTTCTTTGTAACTACATGTAACTCAAGAATTCTTCTGTTAATATGAACTTTGTCAAACTGCAAATCAAATCAGTTTAGTACCTTTGGTCGTATATATGCTGCATATGTAGAGACTGTATATGTTTTGTTCTTTTTTGACTTAGGAGATAGGTGTGTGACTTGTCCTGTTATACTTTCAGTTCGTTATGGCATAAAGTTCTGTGGGTGTTGAACAGATGGGGGTGGTTCCGGTGGGGGCCGGACTGCCTGGGTGTCAGGAACTGGTGGAGGAGGGTCAGGTGGAACAGGAGGAAGACGGTCAGGTGGGCTCTGGCATTCTTCCTTCACCTGCGGTGTGTCGCGTGGGGTGTCAGCTTCTGCTGAAGGTGATACTAACTTGGGATGTCTCTTCACCCGTGGGGTGTCAGCTTCTGCTGGTGATGTCAGATGTTCTTCTTTCACGTGTGAAGTATCAGCGTCTGCTGCTGAAGTCAGGTGTTCTTCTTCCACGTGTGAAGTATCAGCTTCTGCTGGTGATGACAGGGTCCCTTCTTTCACGTGTGAAATTTCAGCCTCGGCTGGTGAAGTCAGGTGTTCTTCTTTCACGTGAGAACTATCAGCGTCTGCTGCTGAAGTCAGGTGTTCTTCTTTCACGTGTGACGTATCAGCTTCTGCTGGTGATGACAGGGTCCCTTCTTTCACGTGTGAAGTATCAGCCTCTGTTGGTGAAGTCAGGTGTTTTTCTTTCACGTGTGACGTATCAGCTTCTGCTGGTGATGACAGGGTCCCTTCTTTCACGAGTGAAGTATCAGCCTCTGCTAGTGAAGTCAGGTGTTCTTCTTTCACGTGTGACGTATCAGCTTCTGCTGATGAAGTCGGGTGTTCTTCTTTCACGTGTGACGTATCAGCTTCTGCTAGTGAAGTCAGGTGTTCTTCTTTCACGTGTGAAGTATCAGCGCCTGCTGATGAAGTCAGGTGTTCTTCTTTCATATGTGACGTATCAGCTTCTGCTAGTGAAGTCAGGTGTTCTTCTTTCACGAGTGAAGTATCAGCTTCTGCTAGTAAAGTCAGGTGTTCTTCTTTCACGTGTGAAGTATCAGCCTCTGCTGATGAAGTCAGGTGTTCTTCTTTTACGTGTGACGTATCAGCTTCTGCTGGTGAAGTCAGGTGTTCCTCTTTCACGTGTGAAGCATCAGCTTCTGCCAGTGAAGTCAGGTGTTCTTCTTTCACTTGTGATGTATCAGCTTCTGCTGGTGATGACAGGTTCCCTTCTTTCACTTGTGGTGTGTCAGCTTCTGCTGGTGATGGCAGGTGATCTTGTCTCACCTGTGGTGTCTCAGCTTCTGCTGGTGATGACAGGTTCCCTTCTTTCACTTGCAATGACAGATGCTCTTCTGTTACGTGTGGTGTATCAGCTTCTGCTGATGATGACAGGTGCTCTTTTGTCACGTGCGGTGTATCAGCTTCTGCTGGTAATGACAGGTGCTCCTCTGTCACGTGTGGTGTATCAGCTTCTGCTGATGATGACAGGTGATCTTCCGTCACATGTGGTGTATCAGCTTCTGCTGGTAATGACAGGTGCTTCTCTGTCACGTGTGATGTATTAGCTGCTGCTGGTAATGGCAGGTGCTCCTCTGTCACGTGTGGTGTATCAGCTTCTGCTGATGATGACAGGTGCTCTTTCGTCACGTGTGGTGTGTCAGCTTCTGCTACTGAAGACAGGTACTTTTTCTTCACCGGTGGTATGTCAGCCTCTGCAGAAGGAGACAGGTGTTCTTCCTGCACCTGGGGAGTGTCAGCCTTTTCTGGTGACGACAGGTGGTCTTCCTTCACGTGTGGGGTATCTGCTTCTGTTACTGATGACAGGTGCTTTTCCTTCACCGGTAGTGTGTCCGCGTCTGCTGATGGTGACAGGTATTCTTCCTGCACCTGTGGGGTATCAGCTGCTGCTACTGATGACAGGTGCTTTTCCTTCACCGGTTGTGTGTCCGCGTCTGCTGACAGGTATTCTTCCTGCACCTGTGGGGTATCAGCTTCTGCTACTGATGACAGGTCCTTTTCCTTCACCGGTTGTGTGTCCGCGTCTGCTGATGGTGACAGGTATTCTTCCTGCACCTGTGGGGTATCAGCTTCTGTTACTGATGACAGGTGCTTTTCCTTCACCGGTTGTGTGTCAGCGTCTGCTGATGGTGACAGGTGCTTTTCCTTCACCGGTAGTGTGTTAGCATCTGCTGATGGAGACAGGTGTCTTTCCTTCACCGGTAGTGTGTCAGCATCTGTTGATGGTGACAGGTGCTTTTCCTTCACCGGTAGTGTGTTAGCATCTGCTGATGGTGACAGGTGTTTTTCCTTCACCGGTAGTGTGTCAGCGTCTGCTGATGGTGACAGGTGTTTTTCCTTCACCGGTAGTGTGTCAGCGTCTGCTGATGGTGACAGGTGTTTTTCCTTCACCGGTAGTGTGTCAGCATCTGCTGATGGTGACAGGTGCTTTTCCTTCACCGGTAGTGTGTTAGCATCTGCTGATGGTGACAGGTGTTTTTCCTTCACCGGTAGTGTGTTAGCATCTGCTGATGGTGACAGGTGTTTTTCCTTCACCGGTAGTGTGTCAGCGTCTGCTGATGGTGACAGGTGCCTTTCCTTCACCGGTAGTGTGTTAGCATCTGCCGATGGTGACAGGTGTTTTTCCTTCACCGGTAGTGTGTCAGCCTTTGCAGCAGGTGACAGGTGCTTTAGGGCGTGGACCAGTGACCTTGTGTTTGTTTGTTGTTCAGTCACCGCAGGGTTGGTCACAACATTAAATACGGGAGTGGTATGTAGCAGGTGCATGACCTTGGGCTCTTGAACTTGTACACTGGAACAGCTAGCTGCCCTTCTAGAGCGTGCTAGGTTGTGTTGCGTACGATTTTTGCTGTACGAAATGCTATGAATACGTGGCTGGGCTTGTGTGGTAAACGTGGAATAATCAAAGATGGATCCATCAGGAAGGTGAATATAATGCTTACTGAAGTTTATCATTAAACCGTTGGACTCAAGGAAGGGGCTTCCGGCTATAATCGGATCGACGAGGTCTTCCACTACGATCGCATCAAAATGAAGGGCTACTTTCTTCTTGTAGAACGTGGTACAGCACTCACCTACGGCAGAAAGTCGCCGCCCATCTGCTTGGATTGGAGTAAGATCTGTGTTGTTGGGAGAAATGCACAACCCCAAGCGCCGCGCTTCATCGGCACGAATCATGCTCGACTCTGCCCCCGAATCCAGGAGTATCTTGACCGCCGCTCCCTTGTGGAAGGCTTCAAGGTTCGGTGAAGCACTTGCTTTCACTCCGCGTCCGGATTCTTGCTGGGGAAGGGCGCCCACGTGGCGCGCAAAACTCCTCTCTTTGTCCTCGTCGGGCAAGTACGGACACGCACTGAGGAAGTGATCAAAACCTTGCCGTCCCGCTTGTTCACAAATCGGGCAGATCTTCTTGTCCCTTTTAGGTTCTTGGTTCTTCGGGCGTCGGGGGAGATCTTGGGTTCTCCAGCGCCTGTCAGGATCTTGTTGAGGGCTGGGGTTTTGGTTGAAGTTGTTGTTGGAACGCCAGGTCCCGGATGTTGTTTTCCTTCCCCGCCATTGCTCCTTCTTCGCTGAGGGTTGCATTCTTCGGACGTCTTTCAACGCGTTTTTTTTCACAGGGTTGCGCGGTATCCAAACTTGTTGGTGCTCTGTGGGCTCTGGATCCCAACGCGTGCCACCACGTCATCTATGTAACAGCGACTCGACGACTCAAAGACACAACGAAGCGCGAGAGTACGGAGCAAAGGGGTTTACTCAACAACCATCACGGGAACCCATGACGCGAACAGAGAACACGAAGCGTGACCTCGTTACATCATAGGTCAACGGACCGTACCAATTATAACACTAACATAGGGTGGCGCAGCAGTCTACAACATTATGGGGCTGAGTTATGGAACGCCCTTTCACTGAAACAAAGAACTGCACTTACTTACAAGACCTTTAAGAATGGCAATAACGGAGGCAATTGATATCTGGACTGTATGTAACATAGCTTTCTATGATTGATTGGTTACTATTGTTACTGTGTTATTAGTCATAGTTTGTGTTTTTATATGTGAAATCAGGGGTACCTAAAACGCAAAAATCCATCCGAAAAAGGCGTGGTTCCCGATCGAAAAACGTAAATATTCAGCCGCCATGTTGGATTCATCAACTATCGCTAAATATCGCGAGAATGCATGAGAGTAATGACACATTTCTGCAGTACTGGCAAATACCGTGAGATAGCAACTAGACAATGACATAGACTATTGTATTTAGTGATTATTATACATGTAACGTTATATTCTTAATAATTTACCTGTCACTTTTCCAATTGGTAATTTTATTCGGGGGGGTACTTTTATTACATTTTGTTCACTGCCCTCCGGGCAGCGCATGTTTAACGACATGAGAATTTAGTGCACTGGTCAGGAGGCTGGCACAAGCACTGTGAGGCCAATGGTCAGTGCATTTGATGTCACCAGTACAAAAAAAGGGAATTCCTACCTACCGACCCTAATTTTTTCAGGACCGTAATAGAAAACACAACATTTTTTTCCTTGGCTTTACACAATAATCAAATATATAATGCTATGCTATCATTGAATCTATTGTTTACATGCCTCTTCCCTCTTCTTAAAACAATGAATTCACAGAAAAGTTTTTCTGGTGGAATGTTGTAAGACAATAGGAGTAACATTAACTTAAGGTTCCGGTTCGGAATTTCAAGTGACCACCCCCAAAAGTAATCCGTGAAATAAGACGCAAATCATAGGTTTCTCAATAGATTTTGCTCCAGATTTTTCTGTTATTGCTATAGCGATGTGTAATCTTTTATATTTCCTGAAAAGCCCGATCTTGGTAGCGTTTTATGGTTGCAGAGTTTTGGTCATCCGCGAAGACTTCCTGGTATCAGTGCGCGATGACGGTAACACGCCTTTGTCGCCTGATTACCCGAATCGTTTTGCATGGTTCTGCACCATCAGGGATGGCCGGAAACACATCCTCACGATTTTTTTTCATTTTTCTTAATTGCACTGACAGGATGATGACTTATTGCTGAGTCAGTCATTATCCTGGAAAAATCCGTTTTCCGTGCAGCGGCCTTGGAAGAATGCCCCCAAAATGGCAGTTTTCGGGTAAAAATTAATTAGAATGATGGTTTTTACCAAAAATAACGTTTCCACAGAAAATATCAAATGAGCTTTTCGGGCCCCTTTGCCCGGGAAACATTGAATTGCCCGAAAAACGATGTTTGGAGAAGCGCTAAGCCTCTTTCTGAGAATGTGTCAGATCGGCCCCGAATCGTAAAAAAAAACTCTGAACCGAGACCATAATAATATATCTAGCACTTGCATGAAAATTCATCATGACAGTTACTGTAATTTTCAACCCTTTCTCTGAGTGGCTAGTGAGCGGTAATAATAACTGCTTACTAGTACTGCCATATGTCATGAGTTATTCACCTCTCTCAATTCAAGTACTTCAGATTTTAAGACGCTCAATGCCATAGATAGATTTGACTATATATTTAAATGCAACAGCCCATACAATGTTAAAATAGGCAAATATGTAAAAGATTGTTTTGTTATTAGAAAAAATAGTGGTACTCAAAATTAGCCCAACTATAATAATGTAAAACATAAGATACTTATTTTGTTGTAGTCAATAGTTTTATTCCATACTTATGTCTTGTTCTATGTTTACTGTTGTTGCCATACTTTGTACCTGCTACAATAGTCGCGCAATAAAGTTCTTCTTCTATGTCATTTTTTTGTATGTTCATTTTCTGCACAGAAAAGAAAAAGAAAGAGAAGAAGTGATTTGAATACAGGAGAGGCTGCTGCTATGGAATATCACAAACAGGTTAGTAAATGATATCAGCTAGTAGTATTACATGTAGCTCCAAGCTGTAGTGAGCTTGAAGTTGATGTGCACAAGATTTTTCTTAAATCCTTACATGATTTAGTTACATTAGTGTGCTACTCTGTTTACAGAACTGTTACATCATACATTTTAATTGAGTATAATGTAACGTAACATAACCAATTAACGTCCGATTTATTCAAAACGTATTTGTCTTAAAACCGCGTGGACAGAGCCAAATTTCAAACCCATGGGCAGAAATATTAGCTCTTCTAAAAAGAAAATGCATGGTCTGTAAGTTTTTCTCCGCCTGTTTAACGCCGTGCGAGCATGTATTTATACTGAGGTATATGATGAAGAATTGTGCTAGAGTAACCCATTATCGTCCACTTCTGAATCTTTTCCCTTCTAGCGCTATGCTTGAAGAACATAGACCAGAAAAAAATGCACAGTAACTGTCCAAAGTAGTCTACAGACAAATAATATTAAATCACTATGTCTGTCCGGCCACTTGCTTAACGCGAAGGAAAAAAAACAATGTTTATCTGTAAATTTCCCCCGACATGCGCGGCACGTGGCGTTCACGTGGTAAACGCATGGCCATTATGTTTTGCTGTGCAAAAATTAAAGAGATGGCTAAGGATCATACTCATGATGTTCTTTAATGCTCATGAGAACAGGCTTTGGCATAATACACCGCGACATGTGGACATGAGCCAAACCGGATGTAAATAGGTTCTGCACGTAAATAGGTCATGTTACGTTACATGAAGACTTTTTTTAGTACTAATAAAGTACTGTAACCAATGCTTTTAATATCATTATGGTTCCTTCCAGGTCAGGACAAAGTTGGTACAGGCCCATACAGCATTTCTGTCTCTTGGGAGAGCCAGTGGACTGTTTCAAGAAATCCCTGCTGACATTGTTCCTGTTGGAAAGCCATTCCTGGACTGGGGGCCTGGAAACAGCCTGGCAGATCTCTGTGATTTGGCCAGACTAACGGAAGATAAGAGACCACTTGCTGTATCACAGGGTACGTAATTTACTAGTAATTGTATTTAAGGTTAAGGTAAAGCGGTCGAACCTCAGACTGAGGACAAAGCATGACGCTTTTTTGTTAGCTATAATTATTATTGCAATGTACAGTCAAACCTGCCCAAGTCATCACCTCTCTTTTAAATCGTAGTTTGCACAAATCAAACGACAGACGAAGAAGCCATTTCTTGGCAGGTAAAATCTAACCCGTTAAGATCTAAACGAACTTATAAGCAGGTACATGTATATGGTGGGCCAAGGGTGCTACCAAATCAGTTTTCCATTACACAGTAAGCAAGGCATTTAGAAGACATGTCATTTGTAACCACTGTGTTCGAAAATAGAATTAATGTAGACTTTATTACTCCACGAATAACGGGATGATCAAACACAGAAACATATGTGCCATGCAACAGGTTGAGACCTAAAACTTGACTGACCTTTAGACCACTGTCTTCGCTGTCGGTCTGTCTCTTTGTCAGAAGGTGTGGGTCGTTTCAAATTCCTGGCCTTTTAAAAATTCCTCGGCTACGTACAGCTGGAGGTTGATGTTGAGTCCACGGATGCCGAGTTACGCCCCGCTGTCGGCGATTGGTTGCGCCCTGCTGTGAGTTACGCCCCGCTGTCG
The DNA here is from genome assembly GCF_035083965.1 of Branchiostoma lanceolatum. Classification (NCBI taxonomy): domain Eukaryota; kingdom Metazoa; phylum Chordata; class Leptocardii; order Amphioxiformes; family Branchiostomatidae; genus Branchiostoma; species Branchiostoma lanceolatum. The sequence goes on along the minus strand of NC_089732.1, from coordinate 18,092,043 downwards.
GCGATTGGTTGGGCCCTGCTGTGAGTTACGCCCCGCTGTCGGCAATTGGTTGCGCCCTGCTGTGAGTTACGCCCCGCTGTCGGCAATTGGTTGCGCCCTGCTGTGAGTTACGCCCCGCTGTCGGCAATTGGTTGCGCCCTGCTGTGAGTTACGCCCCGCTGTCGGCAATTGGTTGCGCCCTGCTGTGAGTTACGCCCCGCTGTTGGCAATTGGCTGCGCCCTGCTGTGAGTTACGCCCCGCTGTTGGCGATTGGTTGCGCCCTGCTGTGAGTTACGCCCCGCTGTCGGCGATTGGTTGCGCCCTGCTGTGAGTTACGCCCCGCTGTCGGCGATTGGTTGCGCCCTTCTGTGGGCGGTCTAGAAAGTCCCGCCCTACTACTAGTATCCGACACCTGGATGCCAGATGGTAACACACAAAGACCGAGAGAGAAACACAATGTTCCGCTTTCAAACCAAAGGTCTAACTGAGGGGATTTGTAGTAAAATTTCCTTGCTGGCATGTTGTCCTGTCCTGGAGCCGAGGAGCTAGCTAGCCTGTTCAGGTCCTGGAAGAATTCTGGCATCCAGGCTATATAGGAATGCTCTCCTTTTTCATACCAACCTGTTTTTGTTGTGTTTCTAATTCTGTGTGTCTAGTACATGTAAGTCAGTGTGTCTGTGTTTTCCACATTATGACCAGTTAACAAATTTTGGCAAACATTATAAACTCATGACATGCAAGAAGCTACGGATAAAGCACGTTGAAATTACTGATCATGATTTATGATTTATCAGATTCACTATACAGAGTTTCTGATCGGTAAAACATCGGTCCCCAGATAGTGCGAAATGGAACGAAATGGAATGAAATGGAACGAAATGGAACAAACTAAAACAACATACAGTCAAATGGCCATAGTGGTCAATTTTTTGTCGGTCCCATGGACTTTCCCCATTGATACAAGCATTAAGAATTAGTCTATAACGGTCACCTGTCCAATGTGGTCGCGGTCAGGCGATTTTGAGTCCGGCCACAACGCCAACACTGCCGATTACGGTTTCGGGGCGGCGCGTGGTCGGCGTACCTTTGTTTACAACAGCAGCCGGAACTCCGACAATGTTTTAGTTTCCGCGCTGCAGCTGCACCACCAAAAATGTGGACTCAGCTAGGACCCTACTTTGAATAACTTACTTACTTAGCTCGAACCAATCCAGAGGGCTTCCTCCATAGCACTTTATCCTTCATGGCCCTTCGTAGTTCCTTAGTATCTTGTAAGTTTGTGTCACTACGTAGGTTGTCTAAGTAGGTTACTCTGGGTCTACCCCTACTTCTTTTGTGTTTGAATAAAGAAAACATTAAAGAATTTCGTAGTTTGATGCAAAGTATTTCCAGAATGGTGTCTTCGATTTTTACATGGCTGTTTACACTCCTCCCTTCCGCGGTACATCGCCATCTCTGAGCTGTCGGACTTGGCGAAATAACGGCCGCAGCTTTTTAATAGAAGACTTGTTCGTGTATCTGGTGTGTTAAGTTCTTGAAAATGTAATTATCCGGGCTGAAATTACGTTTTCCGCGGGTAAATAAGAGATCTAAGTCGAATTTCCGCATTGTTCCAAGATGGCGTCGCAGCATGCAAACAAAGGTCAGTAGAGTTCAGTCGACGATACCCCTGTTATTTAGGTTAAATACGGTGAATATATTTTATAATACCGAATCGCTGAGAGTAACTTCATTCTCAAAACCGTTTTGTCGAGAATAGTATTTTGACAATAATGATGGCAACGCTGAGTAGAGGGTCACTGCGTAGCTAGACAGCCCGGCACCTAAATATACAACCTGTGCCAAGCAGATATACAACTATCATACACATAAGAAATATAACTTCATAAAACACACAAAAATTGGGTCTTTAAGTGTTTGTTGAGAAGAAAACCAACCAAAGAATACAACGTAAACATAGCTGCCGTCTGGCGACATTGTTTTCCCGCCATTTTTTTGGGCCGCGATGGTGGCGGACAGCGATTCAACGCACAGCTTTGTAACGCTCTAACATGTGATTGGTACCGTCTATGAAAAGGAAACTGAATACAGAGATGGCAAAGATATTTCCCAATAAGTAGACGGAATATTGTTGATGTAAGCGGTGTAGTTTTTTCGTAATGATTTTGTAAGCCGGGTCGCATGCAAGACGTACGTCGGGCCGCGCGCAAAGTGCGTAGTAGCCTATTTCCCTTGAAAACATGAGCTGGGATGCGCTAGATATAGCCCTTCTCACATGACGTTAGAAGTGCACACAGTCAAAATTTTCCGGTCGAAAGAAACCTATAATATAGCAGACTTCAAACCTTATTTACATTTCCCTAAATTCATCACCAACTTCCGAAGAGAGCAAAATTACCAAAGCGTAATTAGGCACACTATCTGGCGTAGCACTAAATCAAAAGGTACATTCGTGAAAATGTCTCACAGCGTCTTCCGCATGTAACGTGGAGTGTGAAGGGCCCATGAACAGTATGAATACATTTCTTGTCCAAGTATTGTCTTTAGATGAATGTGTTCAAAATTCATTCATTAAAACATGACCATTCTCTGGCAACCAGCAATGGAGCGCCGTGAGTTCGAGCGCGTAAAAAAAGTCATATGTTTGGGCACCCCCGTTAATGGTAGAAGCCAAACCCTAACTGTAACCAAAGGAAACTCGCCACGACGTTTTGATTGAAAACCGGACGAAAAGTAACAGTTAGTGGCAACTAGGAACAAAACAACATATATTTTGTTTCAAATGTAACATTATGAAATGAAATACCGGTAGATAGCGAAATATAGGGAACGTTGTAACATTCACAGTTAAGACCGGAACAGGAAGCATTTTAAATTACAGAAGCGAGTGGTACTGGTATTTCATTTCATAATGTTACATATGTTATCTTGTTCCATTTCGTTCCATTTCGCACTTTCTGGGGAAAGTGTTATCGCATTCGTTCATAGCAGAGGCACAGAAAAGTTCTTTACTACTGAGCACTCAGTGCATGTTTTGATAGACAAGTTCTGTAACAAGAACTTTGAAGAGGGCAATGTCATAATTTGGTTTCCATAATGAGAGTTGGACCTTTGCACATGTAGTGAATAAATAGCAAATATAGAAAATATTTTAGTTACGGTCCTGGTAATGTGTGCCCTGATCATTGCCTTATACCGTGTGAGGATGAAAAGGGGGAGGCCATGATCAGAAAATGCATAACGTGTATAATGTAAATTAACTTGAATATTGGTCCCCAGAATGATTTGATAATAGCAAACCTTACATCGTCACCATGGCAATGCTTTTTCATTGCCAGGAGATTTTTTTTACAAAGCTTTGTTTTGGGTGTGTTTGTTGGTATTTTTATCAGGAAAATTATGACATTCTTATCTATTCTTATCTAACAGTAGCAAATGCACAGGTTTACATTTTCGCTGTCTGCTCCCAGTATATTTTCATAGCTCTTAGATATTATCATGTTAATGAATGAACATGATCAAGTTGAAAAGACAAAAATGCATGGTGTTGCAAGGTACCCCCCAACATGCGTCCCTTTGGGGGAAGGTTCACTGCACCACTACACTCTAAATAGACATCAAAATCGTAAGTACTACTAACTACTAAACAATAAAGGCTACATATATAAATCTGTATTTAGATGTTTAGCCATCTAATAATGTTATAAAAGTTGCTATGTCAGGCGGAGTATGTAACTATGTACAGCCAAAGCAGTTAAATACTGACTATAATATTGCAAGTTAATTTTTGTCACCATGAAAAAAGACTTTTAATTTTGGGCCAAGAACACTGGGTCACCCCTACTCTTGTCGATAAGTTTGTTAACGTGCAGAACTATAGGTTTGATGCCCTAAATCTCCCTCATACACGGGGCCGTTGGCTTTACGTCCCCCTCCAATAGGAAGATGCGACTCTTTTTCATTTGTGTCCAGGTCGGGACACAAACTCGGGCCACTGGCTCCACGGAATTTGATATGTGGTAACAGGCAGAGTAACATGCAGACACAATGAAATAAAGGAGACTGTTAAATGGTGTCCTGTAGAAAACAGTTCTTAACAGCACTGCAAAAATATTGTAGGACCTGTGTTATTGTTAAGATTATCATATGTCATGGGAAATTGCTTAAGCATGAAAGTATGTTTGTACCAGTCCACACTCTGGAAGTATGAAATGGTCAGTATGAGTTGAGTTGGGTCTTGGAGTTCGTTCAGATGCTTGTAGTATGATGGATGTGGTCCCAATTATGAACCAGTCATTCACCAAAATGTCGGCACTCTGGTGAAAAACATTGGTTGTGAATGTGAACATGCTTACCCAATGATTCGTCAGATTGATGAAACTATATTATATATTACTGTTTTGAAATATCTTTTTGTCTTCCCAGGAACACCCTCAGAAGAATCCAGAGATATTTTCAACCGACTGGTACTGGTGGATTCTGACCAGCCAATAGTTAAATGCCTGCTGGGGAGCCGGTACCTGCTTCCTCCCAGGTCCTCATTCCTCCTGTCTGACGTTACCAGGATGGAGCCACTTGTTCAAGGTAGGAGAACACAGTAACACTAAGCAACAGACATAGGTCAATTGTACAGGGTAGGAGAAGCCAGTAACAGACATCTATGTCAATTTTACAAGGTAGGTGGTGTCGTGTGGCGTAATGGATAGAACATTTGACTGTCAAACAAGGGGACCAGAGTTCGATTCTGAGCTGCCCCCTGACGCTGTGCCCTTGGGAAAGGCACTTAACACGACTTTCCTCACTTCACTCAGGTGTAGATGAGTACTAAGTATCTAGCTCATCTAGGGTTAGGGACGTCCCTCGGATAGGAGTCAAATGGAGGTCCCGTGTTTGGGTAGAGCCACACCCCGTACATGTAAAAGAACTCACCACACCTTTCGAAAAAGAGTAGGGGCATGCTCCGGTGTGCGATGGTCCAAATCCTAATCTGTCTGGAATTGGTTATTCACTACAAATCATCCGGATGGAGGCCTGGCAAACCTCCGTCTGGTATCAGCCATACAGTGATTTATACCATTTGTTTGTTTCTGTTTTATTTAGCCAGGGTGGCCCAACTCAGTGCACTATACACTGCTTTGCAGTGGGGCCCTGGATAACACAATACAATCAGTACAAAACATAAGTCTAAAATACATATACACCGATACATACAAAATTTACAGAGCCATAATCCATACTCGTAGTCCATATTCCGTTCCTATCGTAAGGTGAGGTCAGAGGTCAGTTCATTTGTTTCAACATCCTCTTAAACGTTACACTGTTTGGAGCATTTTTCATTGAAAGTGGTAGCTTGTTCCATTCACCAACACCTCTGTGGCTGAACTTTCGCCTTCCACATTCCAGACGTGTCTGAGGCAGTTGCATAGATCGATTTAGACTGTGGCGTGTGGGATAGTTATGATACTCCGATACCATCTGAAAGACGTTGAGATATTCTGGCAGTTGTTGGTGAACAGACTTATAAACTGTTTGTAGCAGGTGCTCATTTCTCCTAGTTGCTAAGGTTTTCCAATGTAGACTTGAGAGTTCAGTATTACCAATGTGAGATACATATGACAGCCCAAGTATAATTCTAGCAGCCCGATTGTGTAGCTTTTGTATCTTATCTAAGAGGCCTTTACCACAGTTACCCCACACTACATCACAATAGTCCAGTTTGGGCAGGATCATACAGTTGAATAGCATCTCAAGGGTACATTGTGGCAAAACTTGGGTAAGGCGCCGCAAGACACCCAGTCTCGCCGACACACCATTGCATAACTTATCTATGTGGTCTTGCCATGTTAGACACGAGTCAAGCCAGACACCGAGATATTTAAAGCTGGAGACAACTTCCAAACATGTGCCAGAAAGAATTGCTGTCAGTTGGTCTTTACCTAGTCGCAGCTTCGCCCTAGTGCCAAAAAGCATGGCTTTACACTTCTTCACATTTAAAGTTAGTTTGTTTGATTCTAGCCATATTCGGAGATCTTGGTTCAGTGCTCTATTTACATCACTGATTGTACTGGACGCATAAAACAGTGCAGTGTCGTCTGCATACAGTACTACTTTTCCATGCTGTAGGACATCAGGCATGTCGTTGATATAAAGAATAAATAGTAACGGTCCCAGTACAGACCCTTGGGGGACTCCCACCGAGATGTTCATGAAATCACTTGAGACCCCATTTACCACTGTGGTCTGCTGTCTGTCGTTTAAGTAGGAGCGGAACCATGTCAGTTCTGTGTCTTGGAAACCACTTATTCTTAACTTATCGAGAAGGATCGTGTGACATACCGTGTCGAAGGCCTTCTTTAAATCAAGAAAGACTGCACCGGTAAAGAGTCCCTTCTCCATGTTGTCAAGAATAGTATCAGTGACATGGATCAATGTTGTTGCTGTAGAATGAGCGGGTCTAAAACCTGACTGAAATTTGTTAAGTATCTGATGTTCGTTTAGAAAGGCATATATCTGGGCATGAACAGCTTTTTCAAACATCTTCATAAAGGATGGAAGAACAGATATAGGTCTATAGTCACAACAGTCATCTTTATCACCACCCTTAAACAGTGGAGTCACTTTAGCCCGTTTCCACTCCCTGGGGACTTCACCGGTAGAAAGAGACAAATTGTAGATGTAAGTTAAGGGACCTGCAATCGCAGGTGCAGCATGCCGAATAAGTCGACTGCTTATCCCATCCAGCCCGGTGCTCTTCCCTAGAGGAATGCCTATAACAGTTGTTTGTACGTGAACTCTGTGGAGATGTTTGTGAACTTGAAGGAGAACCTTGGTGGTCCTACAATCGGTGTATAGACACTAGTGAAAGCTGCGGCCAGTCTAGCACCTATAGCGGTGAAATACTCATTAAAGGTGTTTGCAGTATTTCCTTCATTCTGTTTAGAGGCATTTTCAGTGTGTCTGGCTGGACCTGGCAAAAGTGTCTTAAGCCTCGCCCAGAGACTTTTACTGTCTTTACTTTTGTCTTTGATTTCATTGTGGTAGTATTGCTTCTTCAAATATTTTGCTGTGTTATTACATTTATTCCGTAGTCTCTTAGCTGTCTCCCACACATGAGGTAGTTTTGTTTTCTTAGCCCTGTTGAAGTAAAAGTCTCTGTCACGGGCCATGGCTAAGTATTCTTGGGTCATCCAGGGGGGCTGGTGACCTCTGATTCGTACAGTTACCCAGGGGGCATACTTATCACAGATATCAGTCAATATTGTTTGGAAACATCCCAGTGCTTCATTAACGTTGGAACATTTTTCTACTTCTGTCCATGGTGCACTGTACAGCTCTTCCTGAAAGGCCACTTCGTTGAACTGTCGGTAGGATCTGACTCTTGCCGTTCTTGGAATCCCCCGGGGTTGCTTAGCCTTCCGCACTACGTAGGTGAAGCTGTGATCGCTGAGCCCGGTGGACTCCACACCACATTCTATTACCTTCTCCGGAGCGGTTGTTATAATAATGTCAATACATGTAGATGAACTTTCGGTTACCCTAGTTGGTTCATTTATAAGTTGTTTTGCTTGGAAAGTGTTACAAAGTTCATCTATTTTCTTACAAGAACTCTTTGTAAACATGTCACAGTTTAGATCACCAATTAGGAACAGTTCATCAGAGGTTCCTGTGGCAGAAATCATAGCAGTTTCAAGGGTATCAAAGAACTCCGGTTTTGAACTTGGTGGGCGGTAGACGGTGCCAATTTTAATTGGTTTACCGACAGTGTGTTTCACCTGTACCCACACACCTTCAATATCTAGAACAGTAATTTCGGGAATTGACTTATGTTGAATTCTATTAGTTACATAGCATGCCACACCTCCCCCATGACGATTTCTGTCCTTTCTATATAGCGTGTAATTTGGAATGTTCAATTCATTGTCATCTATACTATCGTCCAGCCAAGTTTCAGTTAGCGCTAATACATCCAATGTATTGTTAACCATTTCAGATCTTAATTCATCCAGCTTGGGCAACAGACTACGGATATTCAGGTGCACTAATTTGAGACCATTCTTGTTCCTTAGCTTGTCAAACAGATTATGCGTGGCACAGGTGTTGTTAATTGGGCCGGGGTTTGGATGTATATCCGATTGGTTAATCAGTAGATCTCTTTTGTCCCAGTTTTCAACTGGATGCCTCATGTTTTGCATATGAAAGGTTGTCATCACTTGATTAGTACTTACATCATGGTTTTGATTGGTTGACATACTCAGCCCATAGACATCGTTAGGAATATAGAGTAGGCACATTCCAATCAACAGCACCTGTAGGAACCGACATCTTGCCTTGTTGTCTTTATATAGACAAGATTGTAAAGGTGGACAAAATAAGCCTATACGTGCTCTATATAACTTAACGTTTATCGTCATTGTCGGGTAACAGGCTGTATCTAAATTTTATCATACAGAAATATTGAACAAATTCGTAAATACAAAAATACATTCACCCGGACGGGACACCTGGCGCATCCCCGTCTTGTATGACAGCCAACAAAATGGTATGTCACCCTGTAAAAAGGGCGGTATAACCCTGTCGTAGCAAAAGCACATCAACTGATGACAGGGTACGAGAACACAGTACTAGTAACAGATATAGGTCAATTGTACAGGGTAGAAGAAGCCAGTAACAGACATAGGTCACTTGTACGGGGTAACAGGGTAGGAGAACACAGTAACAGACATAGGTCAATTCTACAGGGTAGGAGAAGCCAGTAACAGACATAGGTCACTTGTACAAGGTAGGAAAAGCCAGTAACAGACATTAAGGTCACTTGTACAAGGTAGGAAAAGCCAGTAACAGACATAGGTCACTTGTACAGGGTAGGAGAAGCCAGTAACAGACATAGGTCACTTGTATGGGGTAATAAGGAGAACACAGTACAGGGTAGGAGAACACAGTTACAGACATACATGTATAGGTCAGTTGTACAGGGTAGGAGAAGCCAGTAACAGACATATTAGGTCACTTGTACAGGGTGGTAGAACACAGGAGCAGACATAGGTCAATTGTACAGGGTAGGAGAAGCCAATAACAGACATAGGTCACTTGTACAGGCCAGGGTAGCTAGTAACAGACAATTGCCAAAATTCTTGACGGTGACAATAATTTATGTTACTAGTATATACACATACTATTAGGCCCTTTCACTGAGAGGGCAACTCAGCAACAGAGGGAAATGTCACTGAGGCTACATTTAGCCTCCTTTGCGGGCCTCCCGGGTGGTGCCGGCGATAATCATTTCAGGTGAGCACTGATTTGTGATTTTCAACTTATTGGGGCCAGGGTCTTTTGCTGGGGAACCTGTATTGCTGGGGAATGTGCCTGTATTGCGGCCTATGATGATGGGCCTTTTTAGACGCCTTACCGGAGCAGGCCATCTATAGGCAGCAAAAGACCCTGGCCCGAAATGTTGAAAATCGCGAATCAGTGCTCACTGTGCGACCTGCAAAAGGAAGCTAGGCTACATTCATGATGAACATTTACCCTTTTCATACTAAGCAGCGCAAGTCGCCCGAATCGACCAAAATTGCCAAAGCCGCATTTCCTTCACACCAGGGGTTGAACGAGCGCGAGTTGTAAAACTTCCTCATACACGCTCTTGTTCCGGCGGGATCCCTTAAGTTTTGTCTGTATCCCCACATCCCCGTAGATGGCCATGAGCATGTGTGTCTCTTTGTCATCCAAGAGGCCAAAATCGCCCGATTCTGTCATATTTCCGCGAAATTTTCCAACGAGCTAGGAGGTAGGCGAATATGGTATTATGGCGGCAAATAAGTGGAAATCAAGGCTGACGTCGCATATGACCCCTTGAACCATGTCCGGTTCAATATGTAAAGTAATACGCCCGATGCGCATCGAGCGACTTGGAGCGTTCATACTAACCCGGAATGCGGCCAAATCGGTAGTAATCCACCTCCCAGAGGTAGATTCGCTGCGAATTGGAGCGTTCATACTAGCCCACAGCAATGCGGCTTTGGCGATTTCAGCGATTCGGGCGACTTAGTATGACCGGGGTCATTATAAAATATGTTCATGCCATGTTGTTCCAGGAGGCCTGAAATATCACCTCATCCTGATGGACCCACCCTGGGAGAACAAGTCTGTGAAGAGAGGCAAAAAGTAAGCAGTGTTTCCAGTTTGACTCATTCTATTATGATGATAGTAAGCTTTGGCTTCATGAAATGATTAAAGTGATAATCCTGTAAGATTATGTGTTACTAGATTATACTTAACCTTAGTGTTGAATTGATATGGAGTAGCTACATGTAGTAGGTCATTTTTTCAGATTACATATGTTGCAAATATTGCAGAAATTCTTCATCAATTATGCAAATAGTGTTCAAATTCACAAAATGTGTGTCTGATAATATCCACCTTTATTTTAACGTACATGCATGTGTCACTAGCATAGATGTTCAATCACTTGTGAATGTATTACAATATTCCAATTGTCATTTTTTGCATCATTCGGCCACACCAATCTAATTTGTTGCTTCTCAGATTTTTTCTGAAAATTTTTTTGCAAATAGTCTGGGGTGAAGATAAGGGTTAACATAACATAAAGAATAAGACGAATATTCAAGTTTCAGCTTTGTATGGCTCATTTTATGCAATGCACCCCTTTCTTTGATCTAGTACCGTCGGTACTATAATTTCAGTAAGAAAATTACCTTATGCCATGTAATATGTGGATTGATTTTGTGAAATAGTTTTAGTAAATAAAAATTATAACTTATGATCAATGTGACCACACTTTCTAAGTATGTGCAGGCCTTTATAATCTATTTTGGTGGCTATCGAGTTTTACAACTGAACAGATAGTAAAATTGGGAGTTAAAATTTGTGAATGGGAATACATGTAGTGACCTTTTTTTTTTTTCAAAATGGGAAAAACAGGGCAGGCTATTCCGAGAAGCAACAAAATAAGTTGGCGTGGCCTTCATATCAATAAATGTTGCTCTTGAGCCTTGTTATCTTTGTCATGAGTATGGTATTCATGTCAATTAGCATTATTGAAATATGAATCTTGCTTATTGATTGTGCAAAAATTTTGTTGGTCTTCATTAAGGTCACTTAGAGGTCAAAAATTATGAGAATTCATCCGTCCCTTCTTGACTTATCCTGTGTCATGGACTTATCCTGTGCCAACGGCTCAACTAGAAATGGAACAACTTATCCTTCCTGGTAGAAACGTAAACTTAAGATAGACCATGTGAAGGTAAACATTCTGCATTTGCTCGCAAATGTTGCCCGTCTAGTTTGGACTGTTTTCTCAAACATGTCTCTATCTAATCTGTAGGTATGAATCTCTGTCACCACGGCAACTGTTCCAACTACCAATCCCTGCCCTTGCTGCTCCTGGCTGCTTGGTTGTAACATGGGTAACCAATCGGCAGCAGCATATGAGATTTGTGAGAGAAAGTCTGTATCCTCATTGGTCGATAGAACCTGTTGCAGAATGGCACTGGTTGAAGGTGAGATTTGTTCTCAGCATAGATTTGTTTATTTGTTTATCAGGATTTTTCATACAAAATGGAAAGGGCAGCAAAACGGGAATGGATAAGCCTTACCTAGTTACCGTCCTAGCTGATGACACCAACAGACAACAACATTGGCAGAACGATTACAATAAGCTGTATAAGTCATGATTTAGAAATAAAATAGAAATGGTGCTTGGCTCATAAAGGACATCAAGATCTAAACTATGAAAAATATTGTCCCAATAATGAAGGGTTGCAGTTCTCTTGTCCTCTCCAGTCGAACCGCAGAGCTCTATGCGCATCTGTTCTGCGCAGCGTTCTCTAAGACGGCTTTCGCCGGGTCACAGCTGGACCTGGGTTGGACCCTGTTGCATGGGTGTAACCAACTACCTGTGGTGCAACAAAAAGACCTCAGACCTACACAATATCTATACTTTTTCATATCTACAGGATTTGCCCTGTCTAACCATGTTGATATTTCGTGCATTGCAAAATGAAAGTGAACGCTGTGGTCTTTGAAACATAGTGTATTTTTGGTCAGTTTATTTGTGCTTGCCTTGTATTCAGTACATCTAGATCCAATTAGCTAATTACATTGCATGATAGTCCATTTCTTCACCTTAAAATTGATATTAAAATTCCCTGGTCAATTTCTTAGGAAACACCTTTGCCCCGAAAATAACTGCGACAATGCCAACATCAGTGTGGTGAAATTTCTGCCTAGTTGTAGCTACCGATCCACGCTCTCACATGCTTTGGATACATTTTGATACATTTTGCGTGGCATAACAAAAGTCATTTCTTGGTATTAGAAGCTGTATGAACGCGGCTACCGCATGCAATGAAATAATTGACATGATAAAAGTGAAGTCCAGACAGACAGAGGTTTTAGTACAAGGTACCTATTAGAATCTTTTGAAAATAGTCAAATTTGAAGCCATCGCTTTCGAACTCTGCGTTCTAATGGTTGAACCCAGACGGTACGTTCCATTTTTCCGCCACGGGGGTCAGGTGAGGTCAGGTGTAATGTTGCAACTTTCAGCAGGTGTTTGGGAAAATTCATAACACTAACGGCTTAGTTTTGCCATTCTATAGGAATTTTCTGAAACACTTCCGAATAAGACTGATATATCATCTGGAAGCTAGAAAAAGTGGCATTCATGTGCAAGTTGACCAATTGTCATTAGATATATTATGTTTTAAGTTCTGTAAAGCATTGTGAAAGGTCATTGTGTTTGGTTCCTCCTTCAGAAAAAGACGCCCTAAAAATTGACATGTTATATATTTTCGGGGCAAAAGTGTTCCCTATGAAATTAACCAGGAGACTTTGGTATCAATTTAAAGGTGAAGAAATGGACTATCACGCTATATAAAAAGCTAATTGGATCCAAGTGAACTGTAAAAAAGACAAGCAGAAATATACTGACCAAAAAATTGCTATTGTTTTGAAAGCCACGGCGTTCGCTGTCATTTTGCAAAGCAAGAAATATGTACATGGTTGTACTTGGCAAATCCTGTAGATTTGAAAAAGTTTAAACATTATGTAGGTCTGAGGTATTTTTGCTGTACGACAGGCAATTGTTTACCCCCATGCAACGGGGTCAAATCGTGATGCGGCAAACGCCTTATCTTAGAGAATAACGCGTTCCAGGGTGACCTGCGGTTCGACTGTCTCATCTTGTCAGGTGCAACTTTTAGAAAAATGACCTTTCTGTCTAATTGATATGAAAATATTCTTTAAAATTGATGCTTTGAAGGTGAAAGACAGCTGGACATTGTCTTCCCAGTACTGATACGTATCTATTAGCCTAAGGGTTAAGGGCCGTGCAGATTTTGTATGTCTGGCATTGTGAGGTTTCCACCATTACACATGTGTAACTTCATATTTAGCACTATCATTTGTAGCTCTGGGACAATGACATTTAGCACTATGTTGTGACATTATGGCAAAGTTTGAGTTACTAATTTTTAAAGAAATTCACGATGTGATCATGTAAGTCTGCATTGTGGTCATACCATATTAACTTGACATACTTGCCTCAAGATGTACCTTTATTTTTCTAAAAAGGCACGAGGGGTGATCTTGTCCTCGGCCTCACCCAGAAATAAGGTGCACAATTTTGGGGCAGAATTATGTAGTGTGACATCTTTTAGCAATATCCACCAAATTTCAAATTTTTGTGGCCAATACTTTTTAGTCGACGTCCATTTGAAAAATATTAGGTAAGTGACGAGAAAAACAAGGGTGCACTGTGATCAGAGCTGTGTGGGTTGAGTTCTTCATGCCATGAATCGGCATAAAATCTTCGAAGACATTGTCAAAATGTTTGATAAAGATTCCCTTCTTATTTCAACAAAAAAGAAGTGGGTATCTGACTTTCAGCAGAGAAGGTCGGCCCGCACACCTCAAGTCACAGCTTAATTGCGCATGTTTTTATCCTTCTACCTCACCCAATGTTCCTGCGTGTCGTCTGTAAAGTAATGATCACAATAATTTGAAGTTTGGTGGATATTGCTAAAAAATGTCATACTACACAATCATGCCCAAAAGTTTGAGTTGTGCACCTTATTTCTGGCTGAGGCCGAGGACTTATATTGATCACCCCTCATATGTCCATGTACTAACTATGTAACATTTCAGGTCACCAGAGCAGGTGAGCCTGTATTCCCCATGGACTCACCTCACAAGAAGCCATATGAGACAATCATGCTGGGCAGGTTTAAGGACCAATCAGAGGATCCTATGGAGATGAGTTTACCCAGACACAAGGTCATCTGCAGTGTGCCCTGTGTCATACATTCCAGGAAACCACAGCTGGACGGTCAGTCTGTGTCCTGATTCTGTAGTGCTGGGAGCCAACATGTATGTTGCACCCTCCTCACACGTCTTCGCACCGGCACGTGCTGTCTAAACCAAAGTTTATTTACACGTAACTTAGCTACAAGTCCAGCCTGCACTTGTGGAAGTCGAAGCGAAAGCGTTGTTCATTATCTTCTGTACTGCCCTATATACAGTCAGCAAAGACTAAACCTTCTCGGCAACCTACGGAACCTATTGGCCCCCATACTTGTACTTGATCTTGACTGGTCTGTCTGATTAAGCCCTCATTTATTCGTTATTAAGGGGTTCATCCTTTGTTTCGTCTGATTACAATTGTGAAATTTTGGGCTTGACCCAGGACTACATTATGACGAGCAAACGCTTTAAAACCTAGTACAGGTGTGTTGATATATTGTTTGTTTGTTTGTTTGTTTGTTTGTTGCGCATATTGCTTGTTTGTATTGGACCACCCAATTGCTGTTTCTTATTGTTATTGTATTTGTCTATACAAGTTGTAATTTTTATTTTCAGAGGTGATGTTAAATATTAGCTACAGCTAGAGTGCATCACCTCTGTGTCCCGTATATTCTTCTGTTGTTTAATAATTTTGAAAAAAACATGTATTCAGAACTAAACATAAGCTTAACATATAACATGCTTATATTATTATTCCAGCTTTATATGTGTATTGATGAACATTCACAGTAGGGCTATGTACCTAAACCCTGTAGCAGTACCTGTAAAATTGTTTAGGGACAGGTCCGGACCTAAACAAACTGAAGCACAAGTGGATGCATTTTTTGTTAGACTAAGGATAGGTAAATACTGTGTTTGTTAGAGATGACAATTTTGACAAGCTTGCTCTTGAGAATTAAGAGAACTTTTTGAGATTAGAATATGCGAGTCCTGAAACAAAGATGACAATTTACCCCTATGAAAGACAGTTGGCTATATGCAATCATCATCATTGCCGCTTTCACCTGTCGACGATGCGGGCCAGCAGTGCTTTCCACACACTATATGTGTAATGATGTACCATGTACAACTTACGTTACAATCAACTGTACCTACATGTAAACCGCTGTACCTGTACTAAGTCTTTCATTGAATTGTACAAGGTACATGCACATGTACATGTAGGTTATGCAACAGTTGTTGCACTCATTACCTTTTTTTTCTTTTTACAATTTATGGCATTGTCGAAAATCTTTGCCTGTAGTTCTGAGGGGGCATCCCAGTTATTTTCCTCTTTTGGTAAATTTGCCAAAACGTGTGCACATTGTTATCCAAAAAAAGGGTTGCCTAACATTTATGTTCAAACTTTCTGGAAAATGTCTTTCTCTATCTCTCTTCTATTTTGTGATGAAAGATAGTGATCAAACAAACCTAATGGATTGATCTATTTTGCTGCTGTAGAAGTCTTGCATAAGTACCTGCCACCCTCACCCATCTGCCTGGAGCTGTTTGCCAGGTGTCTTCAGCCCAATTGGACCAGCTGGGGCAATGAGGTGGGTACATTCCATTTCTGTAGCTGATATTCATTGGGTGTTCAGTCACATGAGTATGGAATAATGTTGGTCCCTGTAGAATGGTGTGTGTACAGACTGGTCAGGATCTGGTCATTCTGTCATATGTTGGATAGTCATTGAAATAGGCACTTGTCTTGGAGCATTGTTGTTGGCCTGTCCAAATGTGCGCAACAAAACTTTAATTATGTATTGCCCATACTATAGGTATGGGCGGTACATATTGTGTTTGTAATGTTTCTTTCTCCTCCTGTCAAGTCTTCAAATCGGTCATCCCTGGGCCACGCGCCAAATGAGCTGAAATTTGGTATGTAGGTAGAGTAAGTGCATACCCCCAGACGTTTTTTTCTATTTTTCGGATAAATGTCTTTATAAGGATTTTATTGAGGGTTTTTTTACCAAAAACATACATTTTGGCCTCCAGTGCCTTAATATTTGAACCAAAGGACCTGAAATTTGGTGTAGTTGTGCATTGGATATTTACAAAGATGACCCTATTATCATTTTTTTCATACACTACTTCAAGAGTATTTTGTTTGCGTTTTTTAATTATTTTCCAGTGTCGCGCGCACGCCGCAGCGTTTACTATACCATAATATGCTATCCGGAAGCAGCATGCGCCGGCAGCCAATACGCACGTGATGTTTAGTATTAAAGAAGACCTGATTGGTCAGTTTGGGCACACCCAATGAGGAAGGGTCTTTCATTCCAATATTATATTCCAATAATATTCCACACTGCAGCTGTTTAAGCCAGGACATAGCCTCCTTGGTTTGAGATTATTCTTTGGACAAGATGACTGCAGTATATTTCGAGTAACTTCTGAACTCGTAGAAGGACACAAAAATTCATCGGGCTTATTCAACGACTGGTAGCTTTGCATAGCGTTCAACTGCAGTAAGGTTTGAACGAGTGCACACTGAGGTGTTTTGTTGAACTGGCGAAGTGTCGATGGTAATAGTCGGGAAAGCTACGTCCATCGCGGTGTAAATACATGCGTCAAAAATATGTGCAACGTGCTGGCGTACTGTATTCAAAGAAATTTGCCACTGAAAATGCGTAAAATAGCTTGAGTAGGGCCTACGCATAAACAAACTAGAGCTCCACGACCTCATACCTTAGCCAAATGATATTAACCTTTATGACTGACCGCTCGTTCTCATTTGAATGTACAAATTGCTATCGCCAGCCGTTACGAGTTGATATGAGCCAAATTAAGGGCACCATCGATGCTTTCTTCATTTTCCCACAACACATATCATGTTTCACGAAAAATGCACCTCAAAATTACTTATGGATTTTGACTTCGAAAAAGTTATGGCGATGGGTGGCCTAAAGAGTCATAAATAACGGCTGTCGGCTGTGGAGATATGCAAAATTTAAAAAGCAGCCGAGAATGTAACAATTCAGTTCAGAGAATGACCGGTTAACTGGTGAATCCAGCTACAAATGCCCTCCGACAAATCACGTCAGATCGGTCCTGTCACTGTACTTGTACGC
The DNA here is from genome assembly GCF_035083965.1 of Branchiostoma lanceolatum. Lineage (NCBI taxonomy): Eukaryota > Metazoa > Chordata > Leptocardii > Amphioxiformes > Branchiostomatidae > Branchiostoma > Branchiostoma lanceolatum. The sequence goes on along the minus strand of NC_089732.1, from coordinate 18,074,694 downwards.
TGTGCAAGGCGGTTTATGCCTGTCGCCCAAAACGGTAAGCTCCGTTACCGTTTAAAGTAAGACGTTCCTAACATTAAGATGTGCCACATATAAGGTGCTAACCTGTCGTTTTTATGACGACTTAAAGCTTTTGTGGCTTTTAAAAGGAACAAATAAGAACTGTTTGCTATCAGTTGTGGACCACCTCCTCGAACAAATGACGGTACAGTAATGAATGTAATCTCTGTTATCATTGTTTGATTCTCTCTGTGTTGTTAACAAGGCTTGGTGTAGGAACGCTGCCCATTTTCTAATGCCCATACGTCCTTTTAATAATAAAAGATGGAACGCAAAAGCCGAAATCCCTTTGAAGGAAAAGCCGAAGTTTTACTGTAGTAAGCTCCGTTACCGGTAACGGAGATTACACCTGTTGCGGAAAATACATAACCTGGCGCAGAACTTTTTGTAGTTGTGCACCATAAGGCAAAAGCGTTTGAACTAGAATAGAAAAGTATAGATTCAACTGAGAGAAACCCCCTGTAGGGTTATCATATTCCAATTTTCTACTCTTTCTTCCAGATTTTGTTTCCAAAGTTGAATTCTTTTTAAATCTCAAGACAATAAGTAATCCATAGCCTTTGATATGGTTGAAGAAGAAAAGAAATCAGAAGTCGATCAATTACAACTTGGCGACTTACGTCTGGTTAACACGCCTTTTGGCGACAGTATGTAATCTCCGTTACCGTTTTCCGCGATTCCCCCTCCTTTCCAAATGCTTTACTGCTCCTAAGCAGTATTAGTTCGCAACATTGAATATTCTATAGATGCTGTAAGAGTTAAATTATTCGGATCAACGGAGGATCGAACTTTTGCAAGAAGTATCAGATTCCGTCTCTGTTAAATATCTCAAACAAGTCGAAATGCAAAGACAAATCCAGACAATATTAATCCTGAACTAGAGTTCCACGACCTCATACCTTCGCCAAATGATTTTAACCTTTATGACTGACGTATTAGGAGTGTTTCTCATCAATAATAAATCATACCAGTTGATTGTCGTCAAATATAACATGTCCAAAGTATCAGCTTAACAAATTATGAGCCTACGGTTATGCTAATATTTATCATCAATTATGCAAAAGAGGCCCTTATTAACATAATTTGATTCAACGATGTTAACATTCACATAACTTCCCGATGCCACAAAAAAAGTATTAAATGTGTGAAATTGCCGTCATTTGCCAGTGTGGAATAATACAAGTTACTCATTAAGTATGCAAATTAGGCCCACATTTGCATATTTTCTATCTAGTAACAGTCCTCTCTTCCTCAGTTACAATTTGAATAGTCATATCATGGAACAAAGCGGATTTTTAAAGTTGCCTTATTAATTATGCAAATTAGAATCTGATTTGCATAATTATTGTCCAATCATACTAAGCATCACATAAGCTATCCACATACCAAAAATGATGACCATCCACCAAGGCCATCTTGTTATAGTATTTTCTCATTAATTATGCAAATGAGGTCTTCATTTGCATAGTTCATATCAATTAATATTTCTCTCTTCCTCAGTTACATATGTCACATGTTTCAGAGTCCTATCATGGAATTTGGCGGATGTATAAACTTTCCTCATTAATTATGCAAATTAGATACTGATTTGCATAAGAAGTGTCTAATCATGGACATCATCACTCAAGCTATCTACCTACCAAAAATCATTACCATCCATCAAGCCCTTCTTGAGTTATTCCCTTTCAAAGTCAGACGCAAAACCTGCTCCTGCAGTTCCAAAAAAGCCGCTAGGGGGCCCAAACCCACACCACTTACTCCCTGTCCAAAGATCTATCTACCACTCAAAAATAAGTTCCATAGCATGTCCAGAACACGAGATATCAAACCAGGAAGTTCCGCTGCAGTACCGTAAGAAGCCACTAGGGGGCCCAAAATCTCATCGTTTTTAGGTCTCATCAAAACCTACCAACATACCAAATACCAAGACAATCCATCAAGGCGTTCTTGAGTTATTCTGTGCCACTACAAACAGACAAACAAACAGACAGACAAACGCTACCCTCTGCATAACCTTCTCGGCGAAGGTAATGAAACAGTTGAACAGCAATCGTCAGCATGGCACTAAATTTGACAGGCGTTTTACCAGAGATACTGACTCCTCAACTATAGGTTTTGAAGGTGATGTCACGACATGAAAGCTCCAAAATTGAAGTATCTAATTACTGATGTTCAACATTTTTTTCCGCAAAAATATGGGTAAACTCCAAGGACATCTAATCAAAGCTTAGAAATTTTAGGCAACTTCCCGTGATAAATTAGCTGTAATATTTTTGGGATCACAAAAGGAGATGTTCAGCTAAAAAATGAGGTAGGTTTGCTTGGAAAATGAGCTGATCAATTTTTCGACCCTAAAAATGGCTATTTTGCACATTTCATTGAGAACGAGCCTGACGTATTAGGAGTGTTTCTCATCAATTATAAATCATACCAGTTGATTGTCTTCACCCAAATAACAGAAGTTGTCCAAAGTATGAGCTTAACAAAGAAGGTTATGCTAACATTTATCATCAATTATACAAATGAGGTCCTTATTAGCATAATTTGATGCAACGATGTTCACATTCACATAACTTCCAAATGCCACAAGTATGAAATTGCCATCATTTACCTGTATGGAATTATAGTAGTTTCTCATTGATTATGCAAATTAGGCCTACAATTGCATATTTTCTATCTATCAACATTCCTCTCTTCCTCAGTTACAAATGTCACATATACACAACATAGCACCCTCATCAAATCAGGACCCCTATCGCTCCACGTTACATCGCTCGCAAAAGGGGCCATGATAAAAACCGCCGCCAGACATGGCGACGTCGCTGACACTTGCTCATGAATAATTAATGAGCTGGCCTTATTTGGCAATGAGCGGACTGACGAACTCATCTCCAGACGGAAGTCGCGGACAAGGTCGGTGGGCTTGCTCGGCTTTCGCTGCCGCTGGGAAGCCCATATAACAGAGGCTCTTCCCTCCGCCTGTCCTTACACTTAGAAATACGTCTCTGCCATCAAGCAGTAGTAGTAGGGTGGACTGCCGAAGCCGCTCTTATCCAAACAAGTCTTCCACAGCTGAAGAAAAACTATCGGCTGCCATTTGTTTTGGGTAACCAAAGCAACGATGTAACACGTAACCTGATTGGTTGATAGCTTCCCAGTGTTCTTTGCGCGTTTGCTTCCGATGAGGGGAAGCAGACCAGTGGCCAGAACCATGTCTGGCGGCGTTTTTTATCAGGGCCCCTTTCGCGAGCGATGTAACGTGGAGCGATAGGGGTCCTGATTTAATGAGGGTGATATGTAGTCGTGTTAGTAGTAGCTCTTAGTCTGTAGTTGTAGAGTAGCTTGTAGTGTATTTTAGTGTAGTCTGGTATCTTATCTTATTCTATGTATAAGTCTGATAACATGCGATCGGATCGGATATTGAAAGTAGAATAAGTGAGATTCGCTTAGTAACGTCTGTTTAGGCACAATAAAACTATGATCACAATTCATATCGAACCCAGCTTGGTGTGTGTTGCCTTGTATACAATCCTCCCTAGACTATAGATAGACTTATAGATAGAAAGAGAGATAAAGCAGCATCTCTCGTTTCCTACATAGGTTCTCACACCAGGAATAGGAATAACTTTTTTTCACCAACACTAAGAATACACAAAGGCCTCAAATGGTTGTGTATCCTTTCTTTAGCAACATTTTTTCAATGGTGGTATGTGTCAGTGTTACAGTACACGAAATACGCACCAGAAATTTGCGGTACGTTTAGCAGAAATTTGTGAAACTTTTGCAAAACCTGAGTTGGTACAAGAACTGTTCGCTGCATAATAAAAAATTGTCTGGATTCTCGGATTGCGGAAATTCTTCCGCAGAAGAAATCTAGATTCTAGTTGTTCACCCCGACCAATCGAATCACGTGAATCGCATTGAAACTCAGATTCGTATCAGCCATTTCCCGACAAATCGCTTTCTAACTAGCGTTAACGACTTCATCTGACCAAACAAACTCGCCAGTGAGATGGTGGAAGGTGTCAGCTTCCAAAAGACTTTTTCAGATTGACAATTTTGGCACTTTGGAAGTGATTGAATCCCCCCGTGATTTAACTTCTAGTTTCTACTACTTTTCTCTAAACGTTAAATCGCGGGCGGATTCAATTACTTCCAAAGTGCCAAAATTGTCGATCTGAAACGTCTTTTGGAAGCTGACACCTTCCACCATCTCACTGGCGAGTTTGTTTGGTCAGATGTAGTCGTTAACGCAAGTTAGAAAGCGATTTGTCAGCCTTGGGCAGCCTTGGCTGCGGTACATTGTACGCAGCTGAACAAATAAATAAAAAAATAGAAAGCGATTTGTCGGGAAATGGCTGATCCGAATCTGAGTTCCAATGCGATTCACGTGGTTTGATTGGTCGGGGTGTTGTTTACATTCTGAAATTTGCATGATACGTGTTGGTCCATACACCGATGGAAGAGTCCATTCTTGTAGGAGGGGACATTTTTAAAAATTCAATTTTGGGCTTGGTTGATTATCAAAAAGGTCCCGTTTTTTTTGTGGAGGTGTTTTTTAAATGGTCCAGTATGAATATGGGTGCCTGCAAGAGCCCATCCTTGCATAGGATGGGAGAGATCTATTTCTGACTGGTCTTCAATTCAATCATTTACATACAACAAACGTAAGCCTCGACGCCAGTCGCTTGTTGCATGGGGAGGGAAATGGGCGATACATGTTGCATTTGCTCCTGCAAATGTTGCCTTACTAGTTTTATGAATGTCTAATATTCAATCCAAAATTCACCTGAACATTACAGAAAAGACTTGATTTTTGTATCACGCACAATTTGGAATAGTGTATGGATAGATATGTAACATTACAGACCATAAAACCTAATTTCACTTTCATGGTCCCACAGACAAAAACAGCAGCACCCATTATTTTTAGTTTGTTCCCCTCTAACCTTGCTGTCCCGTTTTACCTCCCCCTGGTCACATACTACATTAACATATCCACTTGCCCCTTAAATGAGTCAGAGATATAAAGATCAGATAATACTTTCATCTTCCCCTTGCAGGTCATCAAATTCCAGCACCTAGACTTCTTCAATGAAGACAAGGCGTTCCCAAGTTGAGAGGTCCTGACTCCTGAGTGTGGGCTCTACGCACTACGTGCAAGAGGATGAGTGAGTGTGGAGCAATCCGCAGTCAAACTATCTTTCATGTTCTCTTTACTGAGAACAGCTTTAGGTCTGGCAGCATGAATCTAGAAAAGTAATACAACATCAGGGATCTCTCCAGTTCTTATATTGTATGTGGTCAGTTTGACGAGGGGTTGTGGGTCATTCTCTAGTGGAAAAACATCGTAAAATTGTTACCTTTCACCTTGAGAGGCAAATTTCAAATGGCTTCAATTTGATTGTGCCACTGTTCAGCTGATCAAGTTTCAACTTGTATCTGCCAAGAGGGACGTGCAGGAAAACAAGCTGTAGAGATACTCTCCATGCGGAGGTCCGGCTGGTTTTTGACATGATTTTAGGCATTTTTTTATGCCAAGCTTCAAGGGCGACAAAAAGAAAATGGGACAAAATAGTAAGCCCGACAAAACGCCTAAAATCATGTCAAAAACCGGCCGGAGCCGAACCTCTGCTTGGTGCGTACTCTAGAGATACCATTGCCATCTTTAATAGAACTGTGCAAGTACATTGAATAGTTGTCAGACAACCCAGCTTGTCAACAATGTGAAATCAGATTGTTTTCAACACCAACCTTTTTCAATATTTTATCTCTATGTGGTGAATAATTCTCAATAAAAATCATTTCAAATAAAAATCAGACAATAGGCAAACAGCCATTTTAATCAGTTCCTTCCTTTGAGTTTTCCATTAACAAATGTACTGAACTGTAAGTATTAATGGTTTAAGGATGCTACATTGTACTTTATGATGATTGGTAATGTGATAAGGCTGCAGATTGTGCAGGAATGTTGGCAAGTTTGTTTACATTTCTATGTGCAAAATCCTTTACAGCTGTTTTTTTGTCGCACAACGATTTATTTAGGTAAGCTCACTTAACCCCATCCTACCATGACCTATGACATTTGTTACTACAGCTTTAGGAACATAAAAACTCAAGATGCGATTCGTACAAAAAGATATGTTTTATTTCATATCTTCATCCACTTACAACATCAAATATGTTCTTTTACACCTCTGCTACTACTGGGTATATCTTGCAGCCTACAGATAAAAAAAATCAAGGTACTACACATCAAATAAATGACAATGATATGGAGTATGTCCGTTTGTAGTAAGTATCTCTGGCTTTCACACATATACATGTATATGCTGCCTCTGTATATTCGTTTTAGTCTGGATAATAAAATAAATATACAAATGCTGTCTTTGTTTATAAAGATGTGATGCTGCAAATCTTTTTTTCATATCATTCAGTAGCCTGTGAGGTTTGAAAATTTGTATCCCCCATTCTTTAAAAATCAACCTCTTTGTACTAATATTTACAGCACAGCAGGATTCCTTTCGAACGAGGAACAAACAGTACATCCCTTTCATCATATCGAGTAATTGTTTTGCCCTAGGGTTCAACAGAAGGATGCCCTACCCCACACCCACACAGGAGTGTTCAATCACACAAACTCTTTCCTGAAGACAGCAACACCTGGCGCCACCTAGCAGATCTGGTTATGTTAGCATCAGACGTGTTTGTGCTCCACTGACAGTGATTCTTCTGATTCTAATGCTCTAAAAATTCCAATCATAACTGAATGGCATCACTGCTAGATAACCAATAATTTTCAGAATGAAGCAAAAGAATTTCAGAGGGGAAAGGAATGGAGTGTCCCCATAGGCTGTCCATATCCTGTCCTCATTCTGTTTTGCTGTGTCTGTCTAAAAGATCAGCCCTACAAACTCCAAAGAAAACAACTAATGCTTCACACTATAATCTTAGAGCTTGCCGAGGTCCAGGCTTTTATACAGCACCTACTAGAACTACACCTGTATGTATTAAGGTCTTTGATATACGATAAATATGCCAGAGACTAAGAATTAAGAATACAGTAGAGTATACAGGGAGCACCATCGCTTAAGTATGATATACCCTGGATTTGTTTTGTTTAACCAAATAAGGCACTTAAAGGTTACAATTTTCACATTTTGATATTGATGTCATCGCTTTTGCCAAATTACACGTAAGGGCCGCGATTTTTCACCATTTTTCCTCTCTTCCCTGTAAGATGTACAAACTATCTGGTTACAAAAGTATCTCTGATTTTGGTATTTTTATCAAAAACCTAAAGCATTCAGGTCACACACACACACACACATATATAATCCAATGAACAGAGTGGGTACAATACAAGTTGGGAACAGTACAGTTGGAATAACAAGGCCATTACAAGTGTACAAGTTTCATACATTGTCAAAAGACAAGCAGGTGAAATCCACACATTGGATATACAAGGCATATACATTGTACAAGCTATTAAAGCACACACTACACTTGACCCAGAACACTTATAAAATTGGACTAGGACCTGTGCAACTCACAATTATCACTTTAGATGCCACCATAAAGTAGATCAGTATCTGTTGCTCCTAAACATGTTATATTGGGGGGAATCATTCTGAAATATGTCTCCTTTTCTTATTGAATACTCACCCAAAGCAACAGAAATACTCGAACCAAGTCCAATAAAAAACTGTGCCTTCCATGCCCAAAGAAATATCACAGGTTATAACGTTAGCAAAGTCCAATCTTACAAGGTTCTGAGACACATTAATTAATTAATAGAAATACACAACAAACATGTCCGATTAATAATGGAAAGGCACACCTCAATACAAGTGCTCATAAAATGAATTACATGTATAAGAAAATACATGTTTTTATATTGTACGATTTAACATGCTAAGTGGGTCCTCTAGTCTTCAAGCGGCTACAAGCACTCTGGCCGCCTCATTCTATACAGATATATCATGAAGTCTTCCAGAGCAATGTACAAAGGACTAGTAAATCTTCCAATATAACAACAAAAAAGTACAAATCTTCTCTTATCACCCTTCTTCTATAGTACGTATATTGAGCCCTATGAAATTATTTCTGGAACATGGCAGACCCATGCCAATCAAGACCAATAGAAATGCCATCCTCTGGAAAATTTACCATTACTTGTACAGGAATTATTAAACTCTGAAAGACTGCAGCATTGGTCCTTTGGTTGTCAGGGAGACAGATGTATTGCCATGGCAACTAGCTGATCTGTCCCTTGGAAAAGGAAACCTTCAAGTGATTGGAGCCACTCAGCTGGTAGTTGTGCATTTTCTGGAACATCAGAGAGAAGGTTTTAGCCATCTTAGACTCATACTCATAACTGACTTTGAACTTAAATCTTAACATTTCATGTGATTTCTGGGCTTGATATCACTGTAGGAGATTTTTGCTATGTTTTAAGTTTGTAATTGAAACAATTTTGTTGTGCAGAAAGTACATGTATTACAATAAAAAAGGCATATTCACAGTGCCATGATTTCCTGGTCGAGAGGTCACACACAATAAAACCACAACTAACATCTCAAGACTTACAGCATGTACATGTACCAGACATGTTACCAATACCAATATCTTGAAAAACATCCTTATGTTTTAAACTAAGTAATTCCTATGAATAAATAGAATGTAAATTTGTCAGTCGTGGCATATTTTCTGAAATAAAAGATTTTACACATTTGCCTGTCTGTTAACTTCCCTGCATTTCTCAACATTACAGAAAGAAAGAGGTGAAAGTTGAGTAACGTTTTCACATACGATCAGAGCATGCACTGCCTCCTCAGTCGAGCTCATCTTGAGCAGCGCCATCTTTCTGTCCTTCCTGAAGTGCAAAGAACAAATTCCGACATTACTGTAAGGTCTTGTGCCTGTATTACTCCGAGTGTACAGTCTCAAAGAATCCGCGGTCTAAAAATATGAATAGGCCCCAACAGGGTGTGTTCATGTGGATGATAAATTGTCTTTAATCGACCCCACCTGATATATTAAGGATTTGGGATGAAAGCTTGTGTATCACTGCCAGGATTAGGTAGGAAAGTTTCGGCATCCGAGTGATTGTCGGACATGTACGGCGTTTTCGTTCTGAGTGATGCGATCAGGGGCTGGCGGCCAAAGAGGGCCACTTGCGAACGTAGTGGATAGTGCAGTTATGAATGCCATAAATATCGCTCACCGGGTCAGATTTTTGTGACATTTTTTTCAGTGCCTCACAAAGAAGTGTGCTCACAGTAGAAAGCAAAACATCTCCACAAAAACTGTTTCTTTGTTGGATTTTCGGCCATAAAAGTTGCGCAATATAACACGTAAACCAATGGTACGGCCTAATTGCGATACGAGACCATTAGATGCATACAAACACAAAATCCATTATCTATCATACCATTGAATTTAAATTGCCTTGATATTCATTGAGTACAATAGCATCTAACAAAAACATCATGGCAACCCAATAACATAAAATACAGGATGGCCGAGGGCGATTTCATAAGGATAGAAGGCCATACTTACGCGAAAAACTTGAAGGCTTGGACAGCACCCCCCGTGCTTGTGAAGAGATCTATCAATTCCTCTTCCGTGGTGCTGGCTCTGTTGACATGAAACAGACAGTTATCGGGGGAAAATACATACAGTTTTTCAGTAGATGGGGTCTGAATATGCAATAGTGTATCTTGTATCATATTTCATACCTGTACATGTATGTTCTACATAAACATGTAAATATAAGGCGTTGCCAGGTTTCCCTGAAAAAAATCTTCCGACTCAAGGCAAGAACACATTCCTGGTTGATAAAACTTCACATGGCATTGCAGTTCTTGCATGCAAATGACAAGTGTTTTTTTAATCATAAATAATGTAAGATTTAGTGTCACTACTACGGGAAGCTAGGGAGACATGAGTTTGTGGTTCTAACACCACTTATAGCAGAAAAACTTACGGAATGTTGGACAGATGAAGTGTGTCGGAGGGAGGGTAGATGTTCAGGAAGTTCTTGGATCCAGGTTTCTTGAATCGGTGCAGCGGGGATGCTGTGAAGTCTTTGGTCAGACCAGCATCCTTTCAACGAGGAATACAAAAAGAACAATTTACACAAAGACCATGCTTGTGAAGAAGTAAATAGAAAGACATTGGCACATTGATCCTATTGAAGTTCATTGCTCAAGTGTACAATAGTGTTGTCTTACCGGTTGTCCCTCCTTGGGCAGCTGCACCTGGTTGTGTTTGGACAGAGTGACCCGGATGTTCTTGCCCCACACTCGCAGGTTGTTCAGGTGTTGCATAGCTGAAAGTCCATCCACATCATCCCGTAAGTTTCACATTTATGTAAGGCTGTATCCTGCTCTTTCACAAGTACCAAAGACTTTCTCTGACCAACTTTCAGGTACCACTTTTATCTTGACACATTTTCAAGATAGTCTAATGCCTTCTACCCAGCTTTTGTAGGAACTGTGATTTTAAACTAACACGTAGGCTTTTTTTCAAGTCCAATCCTGTGCAGAAATACTGAAATGACTACATGTACTACATTTGCAGATTTTCTTTTTAGTTATTTACTTTGACTAAGGACACATAGATTTTTTCCTGAGCACAAAAACTGGTTTAATGTCCAGTTTTCCCGGATAAATTCCTGCAAAGTGCCACTAAGATTCCTATCAGATCCTGGAGTTTTCTTGCCCTGCTTGTCTCTGAGTTTTAACCACTGACTTGACATGCTAAATACATTGTACATTGAACCTGTACCAGATAAAACACTGGAATGCACTTCATCAAAGTTGGAAGTTCAAAGAGCAGAAATCAAAGATAGAGCCAAGTAGTAAAACTGATTACACTTCGTTAGATATATTCAGAATCACAGTAAGAAATGCAGAAATATACAGAAATTCAAAGTTGTAAGTAGTAGTAGTAGTATATAGTTTTTTGTACTGCAAAAACAAATACATGTACAAAGTCTAGTGCTGACAAGATTACACAATTGGCACATTTACCGGGTAGTCGGAGGGACAAAATGGAGGGGCAATGAACATGAAATATGATCAAGCAAATGACTGAGAGACGCAAAGTTGAAGAGACTGAACTCTTTGGACTGTAGAGCAGAGAAGAAGAGAATGGTAAACTAAATTGTGTAAAAACTGAGGTGTGTCACACACATCAAGATCGCTATCCTGGGAAGGTACAAACATCTGCTGGATTGCTGGTGCAACAAGCCAAAAGTCATTATCATAAAACATCAAGGAATTTATGCAAAAAAAAAGAACATTTTGGTATATCCTTAGCTGGGGATATTTGGTTGGAAGCTGTATAATCTTACAAATGGCAGAGGATGGTCAGTCTGATATTTCAAATTAAATTCTTTTGTCTCCCCTCAAATTGCGATTTTGACGAGCGTTCAGTAGGGGGTACCTGTGTTGGCTTGGTGAGGTTCAGCCATCTGTATCAGTGCATTGTCTTTCTTGGCAAACAAGATTTTTACGCGATGCACATCCCCATAGACGCCTGCAGTACAACAAGTTGTAACAAACCACGTGTTACTACGCTTGTCTCGGACCAAGCCGTATATGTGGAATGTGTCACAGGGAAATGTGTGTGCAGTGGGTGCCTGTTTTCTATGTCAGTGTTGCATCAAAAAGAGCAAAAAAGCACATGATCTCAAGCAAAGTGTTCAAAATGATTAAATGAAACACCAGCATGATTAACAAGAAATGCAAAGATATAGGAGCTTTCAGGCGCATTACTGCCCTCATTACTTTTTCTTGAGAGAATCAGTGAAATACAAGCATGTATAATTCACACATTTATGTAAAGATTCATGAAAACTACAAAACAAATTGAAACCAGTGCCATGGAAAGTTAAATAAATAGTACGGCTGACGCAAGAATCATGGAGTTAAGACTTGATTCTTTCAAATCTTTTCGCATTTTTTTTTTACTTTAACAGAAACTAAAGAGATCAAAGGCAGTTCATGCAAAAGACATAAAATCAAATACTCATGCAAGAAACATGCGACATAAGGTGCAATAAAGAATTCAAACGTGCAAATAATCTACTCTCTCTTAATACAAATATAAAAGCAAAGGAAATAGAATATAAAAATGTATAACCGTGCATACGACACATACCAAATAGAGTAAAGAGAGCGTCGGGTGTAACCATCTTTAGAGAGAGGAGCAAGACACACAGGATAGTGTAGAAGAAGATAGCAGTAATGGATGCCGGTAGGGAATCAATCCGAACGGACGGACGGACGAACGGACACGGGAGTGGTGGTGGTGATGAGACGTGGTGAACGGTTATCGGTTAATGGTATCCATAGCGAGCAGAGGTTCAGGAGCAGAGATCGTTTGCATTCACATAACATCCGTGCATAAAATATAAAAAGCGGGAAAGAGAAGAGGGATGGAAAAAATTATTAAGTCAGTACATAAAAATGCTCAAAATACATTAAGAACAACAATATCTAACAATGGAATGATAATCCATGCAGGTCGGATGTCGGGTACACAGTAAAATGATGCCGGATTCTGCAGAAAGTTCGGTGCCAAAACATCCCTGGTTGTGTCAACCATGCAGAAGGAATGAGTAAAGCTCAGTGGGAGCCAGTGATTAATCAATTAGGATATGTCAATCACTGTTTAGTGATCGCAACACTTTCTTTGGGAAAAAATTGGCTAGTCATAAGATGTGATTGGATCGTTGCTTTTAAGTCATTGTGCATGGATTAAGTCAAGAACAATCAAAGCTAGCCACAGCATGGGTCCAGATGTCACAGTGAGAACATGAAAGTCAGAGGCTCCGTGGTTAAACGTCGGGGTCTTGGTTAGTCGGGCACGATTGCCTCACCACCCACCACAAAGGAAAGGAAAAACATTTTTTTGGTAGGTAGTATGTATGTTCCAGCCCCAGTCAGCAGGGTTTAAGACATAAAAAAAGTCTGAGGAGCACTTCTAGTGGAGAGGCTGAGAGTGTGGAGCTTACGTGTATCCTGGACTGCAGGAAAGAAAAGAGCAAAGAGGGCCTGTGCTTGACAGGCAGAGGTCAGAAAATGAAACAAAAAAATAAAAAAATAAAAAACAAGGACTTCTCCAGAGAGGCAAGCACGTGACTTTCATGCTCCCACTTACAGTGCATTGGGCAAGCCCAAGCTGCTAGAACGGAGGTGCAGTCCTGTTCAATACCCAACTTGGTTACACCACCTTCCTAGTAGCTCAGGCTTGGTATAGATAACACACAGGCTAGGATAGCAAGGCTAGCAAGAGGAAACAGGGGGAAGTTTGGACAATGCACAACAGAATATAGGAACAATCAAGGCTACTGAAACAGGGCACATTTCAACTGTGTGCACATGAAGTCAACACCTTCATCCCAACTTATGTGTGGACAGTGCCAGAGCCAAGTCTAGGGAGTCAAAATATTAATCAACCAACAGTTAAACAAAGATATCTTTTACTGAAGTTCAATCATCTGTCTTAAAACAATTTATACCACTTCATCTACATGCAATATAGCCTGAACTGGAAAACCAAAAATGGATCAATCACTACATAACATAAACTGAACTTCAGTACAAAACACCAGAAAGGGATATAATGACTAAAGCATCAAGGAAACCTCTGCCTCAAGTGTCTCAAAACTTTCATGGTACACTTGCTGCTATCAGTCCACCAAGACACTGTCTGTTTTGCTCTAGCAGGGGTGTGTGGCAAGGATTTTTTTTCAATAGTGAACTGTGCACTCTATCAAACCATGGCTGAACTGCACTCCCTTTGTAAGGTAGGTGAGACACCACTTCCAAAAATAAGATCACCTTACTCCAAGTTTGCTTTTCTAGTTACATTGTAGCACATCCCTACTATAGCAATTCTTAGTTCTACCTCGTAGGAGTTAAACATGTTAATGAAAGAATGCACATGATGGAACTGGCACTGTCCACTTAAATATAGGGGAGGTGCTGTATTGGAACCAGTGATGGTGCTTTGTTTTCTTTGTTATTCAACAAGGGAGGGGGGATTCTTTAGTATAAGATGAACTAAATCATCCCAGATCTTTTCATAAAATATCTTAAAACTTCACTGAAGGAGTGATTCTACTTTGAGATGCAGGAAAACAAATAAGTTTGCGGTGAAACATCATGTTCAGGGCTCTGGGCAGAGAGACAGCAGACCCTTTGGAAGCACCTACTGAGCAGAGCATGCTACAGGAGAGGGGTGCTTTGTCAATGGCCAAACACTTCTGTGTGGACAACATCAAGAGTTTTCTGTTTTCCCAAATATAGACAGAAAAGGAGATGTGTTAATGTGGATAGGACTAAGACCAAAGAAAACCAGATTCCCTGTTCCTCCTGCTTTCCTTATCTTCTACACAACAGATCGAGCTGCCAACAAAATGGTTCCATTCAGTGGTAGATCAAACCAGCACAGATGACACTTTAGCCATGAAATGGGTCAATGCAACCAATAGATATAATTTGTGTATATGTAAGGAATGTTTTCTGCTTTGTTGGCAACTCTGGAGTAATAAAAACAAAAAGAGGGAACAAAATGCATAGCATATTTAACCTGACTACCTTGCTGAGTGACTTCAAGATGTCACTTTGAACTGAAGAAAGTATTTGAACACAATACCTATTTGTTATATAAGACACTCTATATATGTTACTAGAGAAGATACAAGACTATGAGACATGAAAGACAATATTGCTTCTACTGTATAGGTCAGATCGGATCATTACAAGGCAAGCTGACATCAGTTTATCCAGCGAATATCTTCCAGTGTGGCATGCATTTACTGTTACGTAGAAAGATGTGCCCTGACTATCTAAGCTTGCAGAAGTCCCCCGTCACCATAAGTGTAAGCGTACCTCTGTGTTCAGGTTGCTGACGAGTAGTACAGACCCCGCCTGCTGAAGTCCGGCCAGTCGGGCGGCAGCGGACGCTGCGGACATGTTGGGGATGGTTCCTGCGAGAGGAATGCTGCCGGTCAGTCCACCTGGAACTGATGGGGAGGGACAACAGGGGAGGGGAGGGCAAGGGTGAAACCTCGGTCACCATGTACTGTAATACTTTAAGCTACCATGAAAGAAGCCACATTATTCTTTAACTGTACATTTAACTCAGCAATAGGAACAGTTCTCAACCTGCGCCGTGTGAAAGTCTTTTTTGCTACAAGTAAAATGGGTGTAAATTGATGCAAGTTGTATGAAGTGGCTTCTTTCATGTTAGCGTTATATCTTAAGACAGCTTTAGAAGTTTTACAGCTACATCTGCCATGCATGCACTGTCTGAAGCCAGCCTGGTCCTGTTACTCTACTGTCATGCTGCTACACATGAATACTGGAGTCTCCCACCAAAGGGACATGCAGCTGTCATGCACCTACGTCCTGGGCACAGCACGGAAAGAATCAGAAGTGCTTTAACCTGTAAGGACACTACCGTAAAGTTGCGAGGGTGCGAATCCCGCCATTCCGGCCGCCGCTGCCACCGAGGGTGAAATTGACGATGATGTAAATGGTGTAGGCATGATGCCAGGGCTGCCAACTAGGGAAGAAAAAATAGCACCTTTGAAAACTCTCCTTTAACCCATTTGAGAGTTCCAAGGACTCCAGGAAGATACCATAGAGTTCACTGCTTTCCTAAAAAAAAACACACATGACCCAAAATTACCTTCCTCACAAAAATCAAGACATCAGCACCAAATTTGGCCATTCATGATGACAGCAAACAGTCCAGAAATAAACACACTTGGGTGAATCTTGCAAGACTTTCAAATTATCTTGAAGCTTGAAGGTCATGAATCATATTTGATTCCTTTGCAAAAATAGTATGACTATTTTCCAAACATTTACAAGCAATTCTTAGATCTTTTCACTTCAATATGAGCTTATTGACACAGTTTACAATACCAGTCCATAAGAGTCTGGACCACTGGCATCTACGAATGACGATTGGAACCCCGGGAAAAGTTTTTGTAAATTGTCTAACTGTTTTAACATAGTTTAGCCAAGTTGCAGCAGGGAGCAACTGACATGAGCATAGTGGAAGGAGGGTTTGTGGGGGTGAGGGGTATGTTGGAGTTTGCACCATGGCACCAGCTTGAAGGAACAAAGAGAGCTAGAGGCAAGATTTTTTTGGAGAATTGTTTCTTTGCTGGCTCGGTAGTTACCTTGATATGGGTGCAAGTTGTGTCCCCAGCGGTCTAGGATTAGAAATAAAGAGTATGGTTCAAACATGCTTACCAACATTGGAAGCGTGAACAGAAGCACTACAGGACATAAAACAACAACCTGGTAAGCAACAAGCATTCCTTCCTTGTGACATGGGGTGCATGTAGTTAAGGGGAAGGGACCATTAGACCATGCAAATTTTTTGTGTGCCTCATTTCATAAGTTTCAACTTTCCCTGGAGTTGTTGTAATGTTTCACATCACTGTGAATCAGTAGTCGAATTTCATTCAATTAATCATGAAGACTGAAACATTCAGTTGGTATGGAATATCAGGAATGGGCACCATTCCCGCTTTATTTTTTGTTGTTGCTTGATCTGAAGGACGAAGCCCAAAACATAATATGTTTCTTGCATGTAGCCTTAAGAAATAGCAAATTTTGAATTTATCTTTGCTACTGTTTCAAATCAATGACAATACAGACACAGGGCAGTGACAACATGTCCCACCATACTACCATGTAATATAATAATGGTGAGACATAAGTTGAGTAATTGATGGTGCAGTCCTTGCTCCATGTAAGGTGGCCCGTACCATGTTGTGTTGGTTGCCAGCTGTATGTATGAGACAGGATGTACCATACCTAGGCCCATGGCCTGTTCCAGAGAAGGCTGGCCATCTCCAGCCGGCAGCTCCGGCCTGGTATAGTCTCGGCTCTTGTCGTTGTTGTACTTCACGTTCAGGGTCTCCAGCTTGGAATAGTCAATCCTCAGTGTGCAGCATGCATTGTAGATGTTCTGTCCATCCAATGACTGTATGGTGAATGAAGGGGGAAAGATTCAAACATTAGCCAACAATGTAAATACATGTTTGTTACACAATTAAAAACAGCTATCAGCTGAAGTTGATAGAAAATCTGTACTTGCAAGGTTGAACCACAATATTCTCTATACTGCAGTAAAAAAGACAGAGAATTATCCCATATTGGCAATATTAATAAGGAAATTCACATTTGTAACATTATTCTACCTATAAGGCAATGTTCACAGTGAACAAGTCAAAGCTTTCTAAAGACTTCTTTAAAGAGTTTATCAACAGAAATCAGCAAAGCTGGGTACCGTTTTAGCCTGTGCTGCAGACCCTGCGTCTGCAAACTGGATGAGAGCCTGGAATGTGCCTGTTGAACAAGAGGGTAAGAATGACATTGTGTACGAGACAGTGGTTGGCTGTTGTCAATATCTATACTCAGATGGCAATGTGAACATAGTACTTGGTTGGACTAGTGCTTCATTGTTGCTTGTTTTGACACCAACAGTACATGGTCTAATACAAAATGTAGGCATTCCTTGATGAGGATTTCTCACACGTTCCCATCATTTGTAACCAGGTGCTCTTCACAATGACCGTCAGTAAAACATAGCCCACACAACCGGAACCTGTGATATGTACTTATACACCTGAAATTCCCTTCAGCTATGGGCAGCTTGGTCATGCAATATTAATGGCAAACACAATACAAATGCCTGCCATGCACTGGACTACTGAGACTGTTAGCTATAAGACATGACATGCCAGTTGATGCAAGTAATCCATCTAAATAGGTAGTGGGAAACAACTGTAGTCTGGGAATCATTTTTTTCTGTAAACGTATTAAAACAGATCTAACTAAAGACTGAAACAGTACAGTACGAAGATGGATTATTGGTCAGAAAACTGTGTGGAACTTTGTGGAGGACTCAAGTGCTATAGAGAGGGTAGGATACATACCACTCTTAGTGAAAGTAACAATCCTCAGCACGGCACCAAACTTGGAGAAAATCTACAGCAGAGGAGAGAAGAGTAGAAGTGGGCATGTACTGTATGTACAGAGGTCGTGCTACAGTAAGTGTAAGGTCAAATGGTCGGTGGAAAAAAAGCCCCAGTCACCTCTAGAAATGAAACAATGAGTAAAAGCAAGCACATCAAGAGGTGAAAAAAGCATTGGCCATTCTTATCTACAAAATACGAACGTTAACGTGTTCCCATTGTTAGTTTGACAGCTTTCAAACTGCCAAATTGTAAGGTTTTCAAAACTCCCCGCTATACTGTAATCGCAGAAATGTTGGCGGGGATTTAATTTTGCGGTAGGGAGAAAATGGAGTGTTTGCAGTGGTTTTGAGTTCGCGTTTGAAACAATAGTAGCGCTACAGTCACACTATATAACGACTTTTTGCGGTGGTTTTAAGTTTGCATAAAGGGTTCACGGCAAAATGATACAGACCCAGCCGCCACGCCACCAGTTCGTGGCAGTTTCATTATCCTTCCGCGATAGAAAGTAGTCCGTTCCATGACTCCGGGGGTCAACACCCCTTACAAGAAAGCTTGTCGCTGGAGCATATGACTGTGTATCTTCCTGTTTTCAAGTTATTTACAATATGTAAGCCTCATTTTTTACTACTCCTATAGATTTTTGAACCGATTGTTTACCGCTTTCCTGTCAACAATACAACCCGAAATCAGGTGATTTTCGTGTAATTCCCCCTCTTGTTTTCAACCTGTTGTAGATTTCAAACCAACAGGAAATCTAGTGCGTAAGAAAGAGCAAACTCTGTAGTTTCTGTCGGTATATGACTTACCATAGATTTCAAGGGCGAAATGCAGATGCCCCCAATCCGCGCAAAGACATGTCATAATTTTGATTTCAGAATAGAACGTGCCCGATATGACTTTCTAGTGATTATCTACTCTGGACATTGACTTGCAACATAAAACTCAAATTGTTGTCCAAAAATTATGTTCACGATTTTCTCCCCTTGAATAATTCCGAGTTTGAAGTCAATACACCGCTCCGAAGTGATATCAATTTAGCCTCAAAATGTCTGACTGCTTGCAAAAGCGAACCGCGGGCCGTTTTGAGCCAGTTGTATGTTCCATTACCCCCCGGCGTCAGGACTACTTACAGCAAAGCTTGTTGCTTGAGTTTACAACTTTGTATGTTCATCATTTCAAAGTATCCATAAATTCTAAGCTTCCCAGTTTACTCATACAGATTTTCAAACCGATTTTCAACCTGTACACATTTGATGATTTGACCTGAAATCAGTTGATCAAAAGACATGTTATACAATTAAGTCTGTACTTGGTGAGCTTCATATAGCTACATTAATGTGTCCTTGAATTGTCATCCATGTTACATTGTTAATTAACAACAGGAAAATGTCTTTTGCCTTACAGCAAAGCTTGTTGCTTGAGTTTACAACTTTGTACAGCAAAGCTTGTTGCTTGAGTTTACAACTTTGTATGTTCATCATTTCAAAGTATCCATAAATTCTAAGCTTCCCAGTTTACTCATACAGATTTTCAAACCGATTTTCAACCTGTACACATTTGATGATTTGACCTGAAATCAGTTGATCAAAAGACATGTTATACAATTAAGTCTGTACTTGGTGAGCTTCATATAGCTACATTAATGTGTCCTTGAATTGTCATCCATGTATATGGTCTGTTCTCTATCTAAACCCTTCTGTGTGCAAAGCATCTTGGGATAGTACCAAATCCCTCGTCACTTTGCCCTCTATTCGGGTTGAGATATGGCTGATGTATCGGGGCCCACAATGTTAATTAACAACAGGAAAATGTCTTTTGCCAATATTCGTTTTGAAGCAAATGCAGAGAAAGTCCCACCGACCTGGTGGAGCACGTCCAGTGTGACGGGATAGATCAGGTTCTCCACGATCACCCTCAGAACTGAGTTGGGCTGGCCCTGCATAGAGACGGGGTTGGGCGAGGCTGCACCAATAAGGGCCGTGGCGCCCATCCCCGCCATACCACCGACGCCCACAGTTAAGCCTCCCACTCCCATTCCACCTGGGATGAAGGACTGAGCGGCCTGGAGTGCAGCCTGGGCAGCTGCTGTCTGAGAAGGAACAGTTAGGAACATTCCTCAAACATACCGGCTAGCACCACAATTCTTTCAACAGTCTGGGGAGAAAAACACACGCAACATGTCAGCAAATTCTATAATTTCAGTATAAGATTTAAAAAAGGGACCTTAAATGTAGAAAAGTCAATACTATGTGTAGTTTTTTGGTAGCAAAGTCCAGACCTTAGTGTCAACTGGAAAGTTAGGAAGGAATAGTGAATTGAAAAACAAAGAAAAGAAGGAAGAGGAAACAAGAGAAGAAACAGCAAATTTAAAGCAATGAGTTCTGTAATTTTCACTCTGTGTATTTGAGGACAGTACAAGACTTTATCCTTCAAGCATGGTGGGCCTCTTTATCCACTTTGATATTCAGGACATTTCTACTAGAAGAAAAGAAGGCTCGTCTTTCTCCTAGGTAAATTGTGAAATTTAGTCAGATTTCTGGCAAATTCAACTAGACATAAGGGAGAGTAAGCTGCCAGTCATGTCCACACTGCTGGTTGTTCTGAGTGTGGGTAGAGTTTGGACAGCTTATGCAGCGAGAGTCTATTACACTGGTGATCTGTTTGAGAAAATACCAGCACACAAAAAGTACTCTTGCAGGGTTTCTCGCGAATATAAATAGACTTACAGTATATGCTGCAAAGCCTACAGTAGGAACTTTGACACAGGGATTGGTGTTTCTCAGGCGGATTGGACCAATGCAATCACTTGGAATTGTTTTTTCTTTGGACAAAAGTGTTGTTCTGGGTATGTTTATTGGTTGGTATTTCAAATCTTTATCAGGAAAATTATTAAATTCTAGTGTTAACAGTAGCAAATGCACAGGTTTACATTTTCGCTGTCTGCCTAGTATATTTTAATAGATTTTCTTAGATATTATCATGTTAATGAACATGATCAAGTTGAAAAGACAAAAATGCATGGTATTGCATGGTACCCCCCCCCCCCAAGGCGTGTCCCTTTGGGTGAAAGCTCACTGCACCACTACACTCTAAATAGACATTCAAAATCGTAAGTGCTAACTACAAAACAATAAAGGCTACATAAGTAAATCTGTATTCAATGTTAGATGTTTAGTCTTCTAATAATACATTAAAAGTTGCTATGTCAGGCTGAGTATGTATGTACAGCAGGAGCAGTTACATACCGATTATAATATTGCAAGTTGATTTTTCAAATTGCAAGTAAAATTTTTCCCAACTTGCAATTTTGCAAGTCACCAAAAAAAATGTATTTCGTATGGATACTATTGGTTTCTTAAATAAATATCGTGCAATCCTTGGATAGGTAATTTTTGAAGCTGTGATTTTGGAGAGTTAGAAAAAAAAGACATTTTGGAGAGTAAGAAAACCTAGTGGTGCTGAAGTTAAAATATACATTGTACAATACTTTTTGTACTTCAAAGTTCCTGATATGTAAGGTGGCATTCAGTGCTGTTATTGTTGTTACCTCATCACTACTGTTGGAGCTGGGATTCCCAGACAGAGCTGTGTCCACATCAGTGGGACTAACAGGCTAGAGATGAGGTAGTGAGAGTGCAAAAAGGAGAAAGAGAATAGACTAAAGGGTCAGAAACAAGCAAACAGAAAGAATATACAGAGAAAAGAGGAATCAAACTGAGAGAATAACAATCAAGACACACAAAAGTTTAACATTTATTAACAGAACAAGCCAATGTTGTTGAATATGTATACACTTTAGAAAACAATACTGCAAGAGAAGTATTGTGATATGACAAAATTGTACAGGATTGTTATAAAGGAGAAAAACACAAAATAGTTCCATCTAATCTTTAACAAGATGAACAAATGAATGAGGCCTGAGTAAGTATTTCCTCCTGCTACAAGATGACCTGATGTAGTACCTGTTGCGCCGGTGCGTTGTCTGTCTTCAGTTCCCTGTGGTTGGAGAACTGGACGTACACAGGCCGACCACGCACCAGCGTGGGTGTGTAGGTGAAGTAGTTCACCATGGCCGCTGCCTTCTCTTCATCTGCCATTTCCAGGAAGGCCTGCAAACAAACAATAACGTGTTTCTGTTTTCTCAGATTCAATGGAAAAGACCACTCAACAGTATTTTGCTCACAAAACTGAAGCTTAATAGACTTCACTGCAACACGATTCAGGGACCATGCTCAATCTTTTCTACGGCATGAATGGTATGAAATTTACCAAGATGTACAAGATTTCTTGTCTTGTTTTATTAAGAAAATGCACCTTTACTAAGACTACTGCATTGGATCGGGGGATATATTTCACAATCACCAGTCTAAACAGCCATCGTAAATACTGGTGTGGCATGTCACAAATTTAATGCTTGGTATGTAATATATCAGATTTTACTTGGCCTACCTGGGGAAATGTAAGTATGTCTCAAATTCAAAAGGATGATCTCATTACTGTTCAGTCATTTAGTCCTTAGTTTTTATCTCGAGAAAGGGCAGTTCTCAATTGTCTCTTCCCTTTTAAAATTTTATGTCATAATAAAAATGTATGAATCATTGGCATCATCAAAAAGTGCAGTTAATTTGACATTTGCTTTTTTTCCACACCACAGTGCAGTAAAAAGTAACTTAAGTTGTTGGTGTCATCTGGGCAGAGGATGAACCCAGATAAAATCTGCCAACCAACCAAATACAATTTGTCCATTGCAATCCAATACAGTATTTCTTTGCAGCATGTAATTGTCAAAGGTAAGGTCTCCAAAGGACATCAAATACTGCTTTAGCTCCCAATGGGAAAACATGTCAAGTAGCAAACCATGTATGTAGAGGCCATCTAAATTATTCATTGCAGCTTAACTCTGAAAAGCCACTCTAGCATATTCACCAAGGCTATAATCAACCTGTTGCAGGTTTGCCTGCAAGACGTACATATACTATCACTTCTCTTAAATTAAGGAAATGTCTTGAGAAGAGTTCAATTAGTATCTACTAAGACACTTTTATCTTTAACGACAATTGTAAAATATCGTTAATGCTTTACCTGGGCTGCCTACCCTGCCAGGTAAGCAAATTAAGTAGCATCTCTCTCTATGAACTAAAGATGTGCAAAAAATGGACCAGCAACCACCTAAACTATAATTAACAGTTTAAAGGCTATGGGAATCCGAGGAAATATTACCTGAGGCTGTTACTGTCATCTTCAAATAGTCGCTTCAGAGGACTACTGCTCTATCTCATAAGATGGCAGGATGATTTTGCAAGTGCATATTTCATAATGATCATAACTGATGTGTTATATACATAACAAATGTGGGCTGTCCTTGCACAAGACAAGTACAACAATGTGACCAGCTGGCCATTGTCAATGTTACCAAGCCAGTAGGCCAAAGAATGTGTGTGTGGTGGACGCTACTTCCCATAGCGTGCAAAGGAGACAATTGCTTATTGTCCCTGCAGTACCAACAGTTCATTAATTAGCCAAGAGGTATCATCAAAAATTTATCAGTCCTTCATCCTGGTTGTAAATACTGGTGTTAGGCATATTGACTGTGACTGTGAGAACAACATTCTGTTTTATTCAGCAAGGCAACAGGGATGGGTCCTTTACACTAAAGCCACACCACTTTGTCTGGTTGTTGGATTGACCACTCAATTTTTTCCCAATCTGAAAAGTAAATATCTTATGTACTAATAAGGAAGTCATCAGACACCAAAACACTTGTCTTTTGGTACCAAAAGCAGAAAGTTCTTGTCTTCCTAGTAAAGACAGGTTTCCCATCTATCAATGCATAAAAAGGTTGAAAATGCAAAGTTTAAAACATTAATCAGTCTTGAATGCTGACTTTCTGGTATGCCTGCTTGTTTTTAATTTTTTTCTTCTAATAGTAGTATCCAACACTTATTAACAAAACAGTATGTATCTACCCTGGCATAGACTGTGGTTTAAGCTTCCATTTTTCTACTAGGATGAAACAACACGACTTTGTACTGACCTGGTTCTTCCCCTTGAGAAGGAGGATGTTTGTGACACGGCCAAACGGCACGCCTAACTGGATGATGTCCGCCTCGGTGGCGTCGGGCGCAACGTTCCTGACGTGGATAACCTTGGAGGGGGCATTCCCACTGGTCTTGTTATCCAACTTCACCTGGAATAAGCAAAAACAACAATAACACAAACATTTCCCTCAAAGATATGGCTAATTAACTAACAACTACTTCTTTATGGATTACTGTAAATGCATTTAAGTTCGCGTGGTTTATATTTCGAGCTAAGGGGAAATTGAGTGTTTGCGGTGGTTTTAAGTTCGCGGCAGCGCCATAGTCACATACTGCTACAGTATTGGACAAAGTGTGCGCGGTGGTTTTAGGTTCGTGGAGAAACGGTCACCGAGAAAACCGCGAACATAAAACCACCGCGAACATTTCTGCATTTACAGTACTGTAAATGCATTTAAGTTTGCATAGTTTTTTATTCGCACTAAGGTGAAAATGGAGTGTTTGCGATGGTTTTAAGTTTGCAGCAGCGCTAAAGTTATATACTGCTACAGTATTTGACAAAAACGTTTGCGGTGGCTTTAAGTTTGCGGTGAAACGGTCGCCGAGAAAACCGCGAACATAAAACCACCGTGAATATTTTTGCATTTACAATATCAATAGTATCTACATGTATCTGAATAGTTCTTCCAAGTACCATGAGAACAAGATATGTATATTTTCATTCATATCATTTATTACTACTACTAAGTCTGAAATTGTGGTATTTTTGCAGATTAACATGGTAGTCACAGGAAAGTTTCCGGCTGAATGGTTGTGATGTGGGCTGACCAATAATATAAAATGGTATTAAAGAAGCAAATCTCAGTCTAGTTACACTTAAAAGAGTACACTTTAGATAAATTAGATGCACTGACATAGTTCAGCATGGCAATATGAACTTATATGAAGGTAACATAATCACACACTGTTGGGCTTTCCTAATCTCCCAAACAATCAGCACTCCCATTCCTTTGTCCCAGCTGGCAAGCTTGCATACAAAATCTATCAATCTTCATCTGGTCCAAATGGCCAAACAATGAACTTGTGCCATCAGCAGCCTTCCATTAGGCCTACATTCCTATGGACCAAGTGCCAACAAAGCTGCAGACAAACCCTGGTAATGTGATTTCCTGCAGGACTGCCTGGCTGCCAGGTACCTAGTAATCAAGTTAGTGGCTGGAACACCAACTTTAGTGGCTCTTTTTGACCTAAAGGATGTTTTTTGCTAAACACATTTGCCATTTACAGTTCCAGAGAGGGCCTTGGTATTTATTAAATCATTTAACAACTGAGTACCATATATAATCCAAAGTCAAGCACTCGAACGTGATTGGTTTTTTACTCTATTTAAACCGAGCAATATGAATGAGCAATAGAAAAGAGTGGTCAACTTATTACCACAGTGAAAATACTAATATGGAACATTTTCAATTTGCAATTAATCATACTCCACACTGAGGTAGGTAAGGGTTTAGTTTTGGGCAATCACAATTTCAAGGTTATGTATCTTTTATCATATTAAAATTGCGCTTGGCTATAATACAAAGGCACTTCATGGTTGTCTTCATTTGGAAGGACATCATCTTATAATCATGCCGTAATGTTCACACCATTTTTGAGATACAGCCTCATAAAATACTTCTTGCCACTGAAGAGGACTTTGTTGTTAATACAATGTCCATACCGCAAATGTAACTGCTACCACTGAGCAAATTGGGAGATCTTTCACATGTTGATATTTCCACATTGATCAAATATCCTGGACAGAATCACTTCAGTTCAAGGCACGTTCGTGGCCTAATGGTTGCAGTTAACAGGGAATTTCCTTATCTGGGCTTTTAAGCCTTACTTGAATCAATGAGATACCAAAGATAGCATCATCAAGGGGCTGAAAAGTGCCTTAGGGAGCACACCCCAGTTTATTTGGGGTTTCAATTGGAGGCTGCCCACCCTCAAGTCTAGGTACTGTCTCTTCCAAGGAATTATTCCGAAGTAAATCAAATGTGTATGGGGTGAAGGCCTATCCCTTCCGCTACAAGACCAACTGAGTTTTGTTTCTTCAACCTCTCTAATTTTGGTAAATCAGAAGAAAAAAACATAATTTTCACGTCAAAAATGATAGGTAAATTTTGGCATTTTCGCCTAGGATAAAAATTTGTAGAAAAAATTTTTGAGGTAGAAACGACTGATGTTGCCGGAAAGAGGAAAACCTACATAAAATCGAGCCAATTATAAAGAAAATTCTAGTACTTGAATTTCTTTAATCATCCACGGCGTGAGGCATGTCAGTCAACATCACCCACAAAACGCAACCTTGTAAGGTCAATCTAGGGCCAAGGGACATTTCACTATCAACGCGGATGGATATCCGGAAATAGGGCTTGGACCGAAACCCAATTTTCACCCAAAACACACCAATTCATACGCTTTTCAGCCATGCTAGTATCTAATATCAGTTCGAAACACATTATGAGAAATGTGAACTCAAACCCAGCCCCTCGAAACCATTTCGTCACTTTTTTGTCGCGCACTACCGCGGACCCCGGTCACAGAAGAACTGGGGTGTGCACCGTTTATCAGCATCTTATGGGTCAAACAAATCTGAGATTACAAGACACTAGGTCAAAATGTCCTTTCAATGTGTAGCATGCAGATGAATTTACATGTACTGTACAAGTATTACTGTAACACACACAAACATTGAAGGACAAACGTAAAGTTATAACTTCACTGACGGCTATCACCAGTTTCGAATCAATATCATTGTACAGAAGTTGACAAAAATATCTTACTGAAGCACTCAAAATCACAACACAACTCATAAATTGTGTGATTTATTTCATCTTTAAAATTTCCTTAAAATGCTGCATCTTACCTTTTTTGCACCATTTTCCCCTGTGCAAGAAGAAGACAAAGAAGTGATAAGTCAATGGTAACAAAATATATTACACAAATGTCAACTGGAAGATTATTTACAAACAATAATGTTTCATTTTACCAGGGAACAGGACAGACAAAAGGGATTGTAAAGATCCCAATCATAGTTGGCAATAACTAAAATCAAAATATACCATTGTTTAAAAAAGTACTTGTTATAATTTTGCCATTTTTCAGATTAAAAGTAAATGTTAGTCTAACAGTCATTAGAGTAATCATCATAAACCCTGACACCATTTAGCTACAGTTTTGTAGTTTTAGAACTGGTTCAGGTATTTTGGGTTCCATTTTTTATGTTGTTTTCTTGACCTTCTAACCTTCTGACATGGCACGTGCTGATCATGTGACCAGGGTGAAACAGAGGGCTGACCAATGTGTTATTTTCTGCTGAGCAAATTTACCAGGAAGAGGCAGTTGCTTACTCTTCATCCCCATGTTAACTATCAAAGGAAATTGCTGGTTACATTCCAAAAGTGAAAAGGGCCCATGAAGTCAACAACTCTTACCATATCATACAAAATAGTACATATTTAACTTAAGTAAAAGTGATTCATTATTGTATCTTATTGTATCAAAGCTATCTTTGTTAAAGCCTAATACAGTCAAACCTGTCTATAGCGGTCACTCAAGGGACTGGCCAAAACTGGCCGCTAAGAACAGGTGGCCGCTATGGAGAAAATGTCGATTAATTGACCACGAGTGACACATGTTTTCAGTACCCACTGAGATACATTTATTCACCGTACAGTACACATGTAAACAGGTAAGGCACATTTTAGAAGTTCGATTGTTGTTCTTTTACTCCTAGTTAGTTAAGAACAAAATACATGTTGCTCAGTTGTCACTTACTGTTCGTTTTCGACTGTTTTCAAACATAAAATCGTGGCGACAATTTTCCTCAGTCTCTTGTTGTGGCTTGTGTTGATCAGCATCTACCATTATGCTAATAGGGTACTCAGAAGAAGGTCGCTCTTTTGAGGGCTTTTCGTCTTTTCAGAAAATTGCAACAGCCCAAATTTTACATCATAGTAGTATTATCCACATTCATTTTGAAGCTTTTGCTTTAGTAATTATCCTCAGTGAGACTTTGCAGCAAAATGAATTTAGTATATTATACCTCCGTAACAGTGGTGTATTCCGTTGAACTTTATGCTGCTACCTATCCAGTTTGTATCAGCGCCATTTTGAAAATTGCGCGAAACACGTTTTGAGCACAATTTGAATGAATTCCCGGTGAAAATGGAAATTGGGCCGGCATTCAAACATTTCACGAACTTACCGCATCAGGTACATGTGTGGGTTGTATTTTCCAAAAGGCTACCGTAATATTTGTCCAGTCGAAATGCACAGAAATTGTCAATTTTACCACGATGTACAAACGCAAGCCATGTGAAGAAAACTATACTTGACTTCGCGTCAAACCATGGATTTTCTAACAAAGAAAAAACATTCTGGTTTTCTTTATTATGATCCTATCCAGTTGAGGCCGCATAAATTTGATAACTGCGTGACAAAATGAAGATTTTGAACCCGGCGTGCGGTGGCGATGCGGCTTCTACCGGCGCGCCGTGACCGTTATCGGCAGTGTTACTGTACTCGCGGGACCGAAAATCGTCTGGCCGCGACCGCGTTGGACAGGTGGCCGCTATAGCCTAATTCTTAATGCTTATGTCAATGGGAAAAATCCAAGGGACCGACAAAAAGTGACCACTATGGGCAGGTGGCCGCTATGCAAAGGTGACCGCTAATACAGGTTTGACTGTACATATTTTGTTGTTCCTACACTGGTGCTGGACTGATTATTCACTTATTTACAAAACACATTTTAATATCAGTTGATAACTTTTAACCTTATTACTCCGGGAAGGAGGTGTGACCTCCTTCTGGGGTATTGGGATTGCTTTTGCTTGCGCGTTCGCAGCTATAACTCACGATCCCGTCGTCGTATCGGTGTGTAACTTGGCATATAGTGTGCCTGGTTCGGCGTGGGGATGCACAATAGCTTTGTTACACCATAACTACTTTAAACGTCAATCCAATATCGTAATTGCACCCCTATAATTAATGCTATGTCCCACTGCCCTGCCATAGGGACCATGTTATAATCCGTTATGCATGACTGGAATACTTCAGGCAGATACGGGGTATAAATCTTCCTTACTTGATGTGATAGTATAGTCACTGTTACATTGAAAAATAGACAACGTGCATCACCACACGCAACCTAGGAAACGATATACCAAGTTACATACCAATGCGGCAACGGGAATTGTGAGTTTTAGCTGCGAACATGTGCCCAGTGAGCTCCAGTCTGTGTATTAAGTATGCCGTGTCCCTCGCAACTCGCATACAGTATGTGCGCACGGGACGGACGATGTATTTTTGCGCACAGTGTGAAAATGGCAAATCTCTGGACCTTCAAACTTACCACACTTGTAGTTTATAATACGGAGGCTGTGACAATGTAAAAAGTTTACACAGGGGATGAAAGATTGGTGAGAAATATCTCTTAGAAAAGTGCGCGCGCCAGTGTCACTTCCGGGTGGTTAGATCCGGTGACCTTTGACCTTCGTGAAATGTTACGATAATATAAATTAGCCTTTTTTATTGCAAATAGCTTGATAGCTATAGATCAGGCTGGCCTGCAATAAATTGTGGAAAGAGGATTTACTGCATATTTGTGATTTCTGATACATCTTAGTTGTAAGGCTGAATGGTTCGTTGATGATTGAAAAGGGGCCATCTAGATCTAACTTTGTGACTTTTCCCGGAATTTCTAGATCCCATCTGTGCCATGCTGTAAAAACATACTTTTCAGCAGGTTGACCACTCCTGTATTGAAAGAAAAAGATAAACAAACACTTTTTCTTTACTTGCTCTAAAACACTACTTGGACTGAGCAGAGATGCAATTTGTGTGGGTCAATACTTGTACATACTATAAATACTTCACGGAGAATTGTGTCCTACGGACTCTTGTTGTTTTTAACTGTGAATTTTCAATGAAAATCAGGTTATACATGTAGCAATAACCCCATTTCCTCCTTTTCTGCTCTGCACTTGGGACTTCTGCTTCATAGTAGCAGCACACAGTATTTATCCATGACCCCCCCCCCCCCCCCCCGGTCTTTGACATGGACAAGTAATAAAGTACTGCAGAAAAATTATTAAGGACTGAGTCATACTCCTATGTAAGAGGCATCCAGGTGTAAACTGTACTGTGGGGTGTAGGAATATATACGTATAATTTGGGCTGTGAAGTTTTTCCAGTTCATGTATAAATGAGCATTATGACACAAACTGCCTTTCTGCAGGGTGAGCCGGCTGC
The DNA here is from genome assembly GCF_035083965.1 of Branchiostoma lanceolatum. Taxonomy (NCBI): domain Eukaryota; kingdom Metazoa; phylum Chordata; class Leptocardii; order Amphioxiformes; family Branchiostomatidae; genus Branchiostoma; species Branchiostoma lanceolatum. The sequence continues at coordinate 18,044,280 of NC_089732.1, read as the reverse complement.
AGTTCAGTTGACCTCTGTAGAGCGTCAGAAGAGACATGAAAAGCTGTCACAAAGACAGAATATTTTTATTTTTGAATGTTTTGTAGATTGTACCCAAAACCCAAACATATGATTCAATTTTCTTTTTTGCCTACCGCACACTTCTATAATCTTTGCTGCATCAACACCTTGTGGGCCTAAACCATAGAAATCCCCATTAACTGTGCGATTACAGTGTTCTGCTACCATCATGAGATTTTGGTTGATTGAACTTTGACATCAACTTATGTTGGTGTTGCGCCTTGATTACCCACTATTCTTGCCTGGTAGAAACTGGTTGTCTGTTTCCCTGGAGTCCCAGTCAAATGTTGTTTTTCTAACTCATCCCTTACCTGGTGCCTGATAACATGATGACTAATCATATTGAGTGAGATCATGTGATACATCAATCCCACCAGTCAGCCATTAAAGTGTAAACTGTAATCTCATCCCTGATATCTGATCTCTAAGGTAGCTTTTCAAGTTATAAACTCCTCATCAAAAAGGCATCAGAAAAAGTGGGACATCCTTGAACATTTCTAACCCTCTTGGATGGTATTTCTTCTCTCTTCTGATTCATATGTACAAGGGCCATTTACCTATCTCCAGAGAATATGCTGCTAGTCTCATTACATTATACTGTACTTCTATAATCTTATAGATTGCCACAAACTCTACTCCATTCACACCTCTCACAAATTTAACCTCTTATACCAAATACTTTGAACTGCTAAAAAAATCAAAAGATCCTCCAGCTGAGCTGCATATAAAAGACATTTCCAGGGGAGGTGTGTGTTCTGTACAAGCTTCATCTGGGCCAAGGAAAAAGATTCAGCTACTATGTGGGCAAATATCTAATGAATATCTAGATCTTATCTACACGCACCTTATCAACTTACATATATCTTCCTGTTTGAGTGCATGTGTGCCTGTCACTCTCCTCAAAACTATACTCTTTAATTTTTTCAGTCATATATTTTTTCTGTACTCTTAAGGATGCTTCGATTATGACCATAGGACAATTTGCATAAGACAACATAAATAATCTATAAGTATACATACCATGGTCATTAAATTCTTACATTTCAATACTAAGCAATTCCCTAGGAATTATGCAAATAAGTTATAATGTTCATAATAACTGAATACATGTCAAACATGAAAATCAGTCAAATACTAATGAGGTTTGATTGATATTTATCTAAACATAGCAAGGTGAATCGGGTGAATGACAGGCTTTTGAAAAATAAAGCCAAAGACCAACCTGCCAAATACTTAGAGTAAGAGTGATATAGAGAAACCTGAAGAGCACGAACCATCTTGGGAAATTACTGCACAGGTTTTTGGGGACACAATTCGTATCATCTTCTGTAATCAGGATGGGATTCACTGCCTGACATTTTGTGCCCATGGAACTTATTCAGTAGCCAGTAATACACAAAATACAGGATCCGCTTTGTTGATATACATAGTCATTTACGTTTTGTTTACATACTACTTTGCGTTCCTTTCTAAGTTTTCAGCAGTTTTTCTGCAACTTGCTACTTACCTAAACATAGGACAAAAGACCTGGGTAATTTTTTCCAGCATATGGGTAGGAACTGGGAAGCATGATAAGAACTACCTAACTCTTACCATAAGGAGCCAAGGCCCAAAGGAGAAGAAGAAAATATTATGAGCTCAAAATATTTCTAACCTTGTGCATCGTATTCGTAGTCATGATTTCCATTGGGTCCAGTTCCCACGGAGGCTATGTGTACACAACAAAAATACCTAGCGTCAGCCGAGAGTTATGCTGCTAGTAAAAAAGTACAGGAAACTGAGAGCTGAGAAACCCAGGATCAGTCAGTGATACAGCAGGGCATCACAAGAGGGAGACAGTTTGTTTTGTGACATAAACATTCAGGAGTTTTTGAATGACCTATTTCAATGAGGTCCAAATCACCAGCATATTCCATACCTGCAGGTTAGTTGCTTCTATAATATTTCCCGAAAAATTGCCTCAAAAAGTGTTCTTCTGAGCTGTGTTGAACATAGAAACCCAAGAAAAAAAATACTTCTTTAAAAATGCCAAATGGTGACATTTTGACAGATTATGCTTGTCTCCGACACTAACACATTGATTTTTGGTCCGTTCTATCAAAATATCAACTGACACCATCCTGACAATACTGAGAAGTGACAAGTATTCTACAAAACAATGCTGGATGCTTCTGATCCTGGTGCAGGTACAGCTTTTCTTGTTTGTAAACATAGTCTTGACATAATGGTTTTGACATATTGATCTCCATGGAAACGAGTTACATACACAACTAAACAAACAACTATTTACCACATAAATAGCATGTTCTTCATTTGATATGTACACAAGACACAAAAGAGACCCACTTGTTTGCTTGTCTTGAAATTGGCAAGCAGAATGTCTAACAGTATGTATGATTGTCCTGATATAACAAACTTGAAAGCCATCTAAACATTTTAATTTGCTGATGCTTTTTGAAACTAACATGGGCTGAAGATTTTCTCTCTTAGCCCGGACATGTTTGTCCGTATCTTGTCAATAGCACCTGATCATGTCTTGTTGATGCTCTGAGTCAACAGGTGAAATCGATAAGCGACTTCTGCCTCAAGTTAATTCTTTAAAGCCTTAATTTTGTACTACATGAAGGGACACAGGTATGGCAATAAGGAAAACAGAGAAAATAAGAGTCAGGAGAAAGACTTAGTTAGTAGCCATTAAACAGAGTGAAAAAATGTCAAAATATCTATTAAAAAAAACAGGTCAACATTTGAAGCTAAAATTCTTGAATATGTAATGTAGCCTTCTCATGTAGACATTCTGAATGACCAACAGTAATAAACAATTTTTGTTCTGGACTTTTATTTTCATTCTTTAATGAAAACCTAGACATGAACATACAGTAATAGTACTGCAAGTCCTATATATAATATATTACATGCTTGTGCAAAATCTCTTGGGGAAATATCTAATGATGATTTTTTTTCTTGACTTAAAGTCGTAAACTTCCATTTGGAACTGAGCTTTCAAAAGACATCTGTATGAGCTCCTATTTTTTTCTTCAAAAGCTTGGTGTACTCTTTATTGTGCATTGAGCATGTGATTTATACACTTATTGAACAATATCTACATTACATCTTAATCAGACAGGGCTCATGACATGTCATCTTGGTAATTTCATAAGGCAAATATCTGCAAATGCTGTATAATATTGTCAGTATAGTACATGAGTGCATAGTTGTATATACTTACCATTGGGGTTTACAGGGAGTCCAGGGTTTCCGTCCATACCGTTCAACTCAGGGTGGGCAGACTGGGGAGAAAGTAGCTCGTCTGAACCTCTCTGCAACAAAGGGAAAAGCACAAAAACATGGACATAAGTTATCGGGCGGATACCAACAGCACTTCTGCTATAACAAAAAAAAAGTTAATCATTTTTTAAGCAATGTCTCTACATTTCGGCTTGTCTATTTGTTCAAACATGCCAACATTTGAATGAACAAGGTGAATAACTCGACATATGGCCTGTGTAAATAACAATGACAATGAATTTTATTACATATTCATGCCCAACAGAGGGCTAAATGCATTTGAATTATCAGTGACACCAAACTGTATAATCATGAAATATTTGCAGTGGTTTTATGTTACCTTATTTTCTCGATTAAAGTACGCACTTTAAAAACTTTTCAAACTCCAAAAAGTGTCTCAGGCCATTGCCAAAGTGGGGGTGCGTACTTAATTTAAGGTCTCTGTCGGAACAAATTAAAACAGAACCTCAAACCAGCCAGATCACGGACGCAGGGAGCTTCGAGTAACACTGATTCATCCATAAAACTTTTAGATAAGAATGTTGACGTGTGAAAATAAAGGTGAACTTCAATAAACAACAGTATTTCCTTTGTGTATTATTGATATTTACACAAATAATAGATATGTACCGTACTACACTACAAGTAACCTGGCGTACTTAGCACCCGGCGTCATGCCGCCGGGGATTCGCCATCCAGACGATCCCAGAGCCCAAGGATACCCAAGGAACCCGGAAAAGAATCACTGGCACCAAAAGTATACAATTGAAAGAAGATTTATGGACGGTTATATTTAGAATATTCGCAAATATAGTTATTCTTTTTACTATCTGTGACTGGCGAGCGCGGGGGGGCTTGTGGAATTAGACTGAAGATTGAAGCGAGAAACTCAAGACTCCTTTAATTCAATTTTCAATGCAATTTTATTCATTTAAAATAAATGATTATTTGTTTAAACCTTACCACTGTTCAACATCAGGGGCTGTGAATGTATGTACCCTCTGCATACCATCCTAGGCATTGTATCAGATTTACTATACCGCTTTTGTCCACACATGAACTACTAGTAAACAACATCCTTACTTCTATCTTATCAGGTGATACAGGTTACTCTAGAAAAGTAGAGGTGAAGATAGGGAGACTTTTTTGATTATTGGCTGCAGTTCAAGTTAAGACATGTTAACACTACTGTACACATCTGGATTTGTTCCCTTCCATGTAAGCAGAGCCTACCAGACATGGAGAAAATATGAAAGTACACATTAGATTTAGAAGGACTGATCTTTCATAGAAATATGGTTCTCTCTCTCATCATGCTCCCATTCATCAAGGTTACCTTATGCATCACATTGTATTTCTGTGAAATCCTTTTTAAATGATAAAGACAATTCTTCAGAAACTTTTCTGTCATGTTGAACAGCACAGTATTATGTACATGTACTATGAGAAACTCTGTTCCAGTATCTCCAGATGTTACAAGCTAAAACCAATCATATCTCTAGATCAGTGCTTTTCTCCCAGCTTTTCTGTCCGTATGATATAGTCTGCATTTCAATCTATATTCACAATTCAGCACATACCAATCTAACTCTAAATAATCCCCAAAAACGAATGCGGCAAGAGACTTCATATTTACACAACCTGGTTTCTAGACTGTTAGTCTGTTCTGACTCCCACTGCAAAGAACAACTGATCCCTCCCTTATGTAGTACATGTACATGTATCAGGGCTCGAAATTTTTTTTGGAAATAGGTGCACTGGTGCACCCAACCAAAAAAATTAGGTGCACAGAAAAAATTTTGTGTGCACCACATAAAATAAAGTTGAATGTCAGCAAAACATAAGTTTGATGCTACTGCCTTTCTTAAGAACTTCAATCTGTGATTATATCCAGATTTCAAATTTCAACCAAGCAATACATCAAATACAATGTACAAAAGTACAATGTACAACAAAAGGTTATATTGCTTTTTCTTATACCTACATTTCAAGAATATTCTGTATGCTAGTGTACAAGAGAACCATTACCCTATAGAGTACAAAAATATCTAGGTAGTAGGTGCACATCTCCAATTTTGGGTGCACACAGGTGCACAATCACCCACTATTTCGAGCCCTGTGTATTATATATTACAGTCGTTCAAAGAAGACATTGTCTGGATCATACCACTGTTACAAGGGGTAAAACAACTGCCTAAACCAGCTGACATGCATCAGGGATTTGGAGAAACCTGATATCCCACAATCCCCTTCTTCTAACCATTCTTTCTTCCTCCACTAAGCTTTGTTGACATTTTAGGCATTATCTTGGGCCAATTTCTCAAGGAAAATGCACCTGTTGTGAAGATGATAGCAATGCAAACATGTTTATAGAAGACTGCTGAGAATAATTTACATGAGAAAAAAACGTTGTGGCACTGGCTGAGTGAGGCATGACATTAAAACAAAAAGATTAAGCATACAGCTTGTGAAAATGCTTGAATAGTGAATACCTTTTTTTGGTTGTGCAAAAATAATTGACCTGATGTTCACAACAAGGGATATTTCATGGGCTACAGTTTTTTTTTTTAATTTTTCATGTTAATAAAACAGTTTTGCCAGGAACGAATATGAAAATGATGGTTCCTCACAATACTACAATTTACAAAAATCAAAACTTGATGTACACAACATGACAGGTCTGATTAACATATTCAAAAGCAGATTAAGATGTGTATTGAGATATTTCTATGCTATGGTGTCAGCTCTGAATCATCAGTGAATGTCTGAAATGACTAACAATAGCACCTGTTTAACACCTCAGTCACCCATATTTACACTACTGATGACCAGACTAAGCTGGGTATAAGAGAAACAGCCCTTCCCTAAAGTCAAAGATAACTTTAAGCCCCCCCACATGCATTTCTTCACAGCGACACGCAAATATTTCCACCCAACCCTCTACCTGAACAAAATGCAGGACAGAAAGGCGATACGGAGTAAATAGAGTGGTGCTGAAAGGGTAAATAGACATACACTGAAAGGGTGCAGTGATGCGAGGTGAAAGGGGGTGGAGTCAGGCCCACTGTTTTGACTCCAGGTACTGTCTTTGTTCCTTTGCATTGGCTGGAAATTGTCTGCTAGGGCAGGTTTCACTGACTGACTTTTTTCAGACCCCTTGCCTCACACATGGGAGAGAGAGAGTGAGTGAGTGAGTGCCTCACACATGCACAGGTTTTCTGTTAACACTTTCTATGAAAAAATCAGAAATCGTGAGGTCTTGCGTACATTTATTTATGCAACCTGAATTACCAAGTTCTCACCACAACAACTAATCCTCTTAATGCGTCTGACATTTGAATGGCTGTATGAAAAACAGACTACACATGCACAAACAAAATCTATAGGGATGATTTTGATTAACAGCTTTTCTTTTCAGAACTGGGGTCAGACAGTAGACTTTTCCTGAGGCGTGGCAGACTGACAAAACCAGTCTATCCTCTTGCTAAATGATAACTGAGTCAAATCACCGTAGTGACCGGTCAACCACAAACACATATAAAATGGCTATTAAACCAGTTGCTGCGGTATCTATACTGTTTAAACACTTATACTGAGCTGGTCATTATCAGTTGCTAATTTATTATCACACCTCATGCACATAGAAAACAAACGGAGCCCCTCATTGAAAGTCCAGGCACATCCTACCCTGAACTAAGGTATGTCTAGCCTCGGGCTAGCGCCAAGCGGCATCTTGCACTGACAGATAGTACTGAACAATTGAAAAGATCCGAGGGATTGTTCTGCAACGATGCATGCTTCGCAACAGGTTGCATCCCTGGAACTTCCACATTTTCTCCTCTCCCACCACCCAGAGGAATTTACCTGCAAACAGCACCTGTCTGTTACAACTGGGGTTGTGACGAACACTGGGAAAACTTTTTCTGATAAATATATAACTCTTCTTCATATCATTGATGCACCATACTATTTTTCATCGACTTGTTGTACCACATCACATTCGTGGTGGACTAAAACAAACAAACTAACAAAGAGGACTACAAAGACAATTCTTGCAAACTGGTAATCAAGTGTTCTGCTTAGCATAGCTTCACAGCCATGCATTAAGTGTCTTTTAAAGCACTTTCTAAATACCCACATGACATTAGCTTATTCAATTCAAAGCAGTCAAGAACAGAAAGGTTGACTAGAATTTGCTAAACTGTTACCAGGAACACCTAGAAACCCTCATCAAGTAGCCATTCGTCCGAGCATGGGATGCAAAAATAGTTGCCGTGACAAAGAGACAGCATCATTAAATATGCACACCTTCATTTCATAAATGGACCTCCCATGCCACTTGAGCTGATGAATTTTTAATGTTGGACACAACTCTATTCTCTATACACACTCACCCTACCCTACAGAGAAACTCAACCTGCCTGAAAACAAATGATGACCAAATTTTCCTGCAGCAACATATGGATGTTCTCAATGATGTTTTCAGTGCCCACCCATGTCACCAATGCCTGTATTTGAATTCCATCCTCAGGGAAGTACAAATATTAGCTAGGAACAACATCAAGCTTAGGAGTTAGGTGACAAACATTGCTGATCAGCCAATGCGGCATCCTGTGACATGCAAACACTTTGTGTCTACGTGCAGGTAGATTTGAACTCTGGCTTCACAAATCCTTTTAACTATCAAGCAATTTGGTGTCAACAAAAAATATCTGGGCAAACTGCACTCCATGCTATTTGAAGGAGAGTTCAACGTTTATGACAAGCTGTACCAGAGGATTATCCTAGTGTTGCTGGTAAGGGTTGACAAGGTCAGGTCGGGAGGGAACAAAACAAATGTTTGCTTTGGTCTTTTCAAACAGCAGCTCTGTAATGGGAAAACAGTCTCATATCTTTACCACTGCATACAGTTGACGACCCACATCCACATTTTCTCACTACTGTATTTTGGGCTCTATCTCTTCCACAAGTGAAAGAAGTGGAAAGGAGAAAACCTTTCGGGTTTTTAAAAAAATTCCCTGTTGTTTGGTCCTTGCACAGCAACACACCTGGCATTCTTCCCTGTAATTTGGCATGTTTTTGTACAGGGTGTTCAAACAGCCATGAATCACCCAAGTACAAACAACCCACTACAGACGAAGGCCAACTAAACTAGTGGTACAAGTCAGAACATATGTTTGTGGAACATTAACACCAAAATTATTACAGTTGTGATAAGACAGGTCTTGTTGGGAAACATTTCTAACTCGACGTTAATCTTGAAAAACATTGTATTATATCCCTAAGACCATAAGGGTAATTTGGTTTTAGTGTTATTGAGGGTATAAATAATACTTGTTGCTATAGCCACAAAGTCCCTTGCAGTAGGAGGCGTACAGACAAGTTGTCCAACAAGCCCAGACTACACTGAAGTGTAGATGCAAGTCTTCAACATATTTACTGAGGATCCAAGCTACTTCAGCTAAGACATTCGTCTACATAGTCCAGGGATAGTCGAAAATCAACAGAGATGTACAAACCTTCGTTCCAGTCGTAATGTCTCCAGACAAACTGCAAAAAATAAAGAAAACAGAATGATAAGAATCGCTGGAAATCTACAAATATCACGAACATTTGTTCTCGTTTTCACCCTGTCTCAGTGTCTAGTCATACCGACGAGTTTGGGACAACTAAACAAAAAGTAGCCACACCATATCAAACTGTAGAGTGTCCTAAAGTTTCTGATTTTTATCGGTAAATTTCCGACCTCTCGGTACATGAGGAGCAAAATCAGACCCACCTTTTTCCCGCCATAAGTACAAGCACGTTTGCCATACCTCGCCAAGACGTAAAACAAACAAACTTTTCGCACTTCTACCCCAAGAATCCGCCCCCTTTATTGGGCCCAGATCTTCCGTGGTACCCTTGGAAGTCTTCCCGACGTGAATCTAAGGAAACCCTGAGGTAAAAGAGAGGAAAAAGACTCACCCGTCCATGCTAGGTGCGGAGGCGCGGGGCAGGTTGACTGGAGGCGGACTTAGTGCGTGGCGCCCAGGGGAGGAAGAGGAAGCAAGATGGCGGGACGACAGCACACGAGCCCAGGTAGGCGCGATCACACAGGTAAGGGGAAACTCAGACGCTTGGACACAGCCAATCGGGTGCGCACACAGCTTCTTTTGTGTACGCCTCACCTTTATACAAATTTCATGATGCGTGCCGGGGAGGAATTCAGCGGAAAAATAATATGTGCTCAGGTGTCACGGGACCGGGGAACGAGAGCCTCCAGCAAGGACCCGGATGTAGCCTGACCTATCACCTCTGACCTGTGACATCCACCTGTTTGCGCGCGAAACTTTGTGGAAAGACATACCTTGACATGAAAACTTATGCTGCTAAAATGTCGAGGAGATCTCTGGATAATATCATGTTCCGACTGATTTGCATCTGTTTGACGTTGTTTTCCTGCTGCAGAGAGACTGCACAACAAGAAATTGAGCTGGAGGAACACGAGAGGTATAAAATGGGTGGGGCTAACTTTAAGGGGTGTTAAAATGGTGTAGCACTATATCATACCGGTCTGTCCAGTTGTTGTTCCAGGTAGAGGAATACTAAGAATTTTCCTCTTTTTGTGTGTGAACATCTTTGATCAAATATCACATTCAAAATTATGCTGTTCAGCCATGGTAACAACTGTATTTAGAAGATAATACTAGTAACGTGTGTGTCACTGTGTATGTAGATGTAACGGGGGGGGGGGGGGACCAAAGTCCCGAAAGGTCTATAGTCCGGTTAGGTTTTAAAAATCATTGTTGTGGAGATATGCATGGGTAACTGCACATGATAAGTACACCTAGTTATGGACTAAGCCTTCATGTAAATCACCACAAAGTTCGACTATGTGTTGAAGTTGGTAAGCCTCAACAGATAAAGATTTTAGAAATTGCACAAGTCTGACGCCCTCCGTACAGGTTCACGAGCGAACGTATCGAGAACATGCCCTTCGAAACTTTTTAATTGTTCATCGTAGAATACAACTTGTAAAAAGATACCACCACATATAGGAAGGATATTCATTAGACTTCCTCTAAAAACAAACCTCTGTGCCTTCTTTGCCTTTAAAGTTGGATAATCGGAGTTAAAATGACGCCCCAGTGTTCATCCTGCTGCTCCGCCATCTTCACCAATCACGTATGAAGGCAGGCAAAAGAGGTGCCCAACACGATTAAATTAGTCAACCCTCCGGTAGAGTGCCGACCATTCCAGAAAATTGAACCCTACGGACTAAATAAAATCCCATAGATATTGCTGCTGCCAATTATATGGTTGAAAAGACCATCAAGGAAGCCGAAAGTGTAAAGGCATACGATCGCAGGCAACGTAAACAATGTGTCGCCATTTTGCTTGTCGGCGACAGGTTGATCTCGCCATGAGAGGGGAAATTTCTATCTCACCGTATTGGAACAAGTACTGTAATACAAAATATGGCACATATTTGCGACAAAAAATGATATTGCAAAGCTTTAGTATAATTTTGTTTCCATGGGATACTTACACATGCACCGGTAATGACCTGGTTGTCACCTTCGCAGCGTTTGGACCCCCTTTTTGTGTTGGAACGTTCCACTAGAATGCTTGGCGCCCCCCTCCCCCATGTGCCCCCCCCCCCCCCCCCCCCCCCAACCTCCAATACGGCCATCTTTAATCATTTCTGGCCGCCAAACCATTCTTAAAAGGAATTCACTGACTATGCATTTGATGGAAGCCCATGTCTCAACTTGACCTTCGGTATGATTTTCGCGATGCCCCGCCTTCATGATGACTTAAATGGGTGCATTAAGCTAAAATCTAAGTGCTTTAAGCCTTCTTAAGGCGAAACTTGGTTTCCTGACTTTTGGTTCATCGCTCCTTAAGGTTGCGATCTTTTCTTCTTTTGATGGTGTGAAGTGATAGCCTACTAGGCGCGCTACACATCTCGGCCGCACTTATTTAAACTGCCCGCTTCTAGCTCTGATGATATGCTCCAGGTTGCGCTTTGGACTGTGTCAGAATGCATTCTTTTACACATTTGGGGAGCATTGTGCTGCTTAAGGGGCCTTTACGGCAAAGTAGTGAAGAGTTTGATGTCAGACGCGTTTGATTCGGAATGTGCGACCTGTGGTCTACCAGTCTATACCAAAATTTGACATATTCTTCGTTTCAGTTAAAAGCTACAAACTTAAAACGCGACCCCCTGCTGTTTTCCTCGAGAATCATGACATCACTGCGTGACGTCACCGACGCCAACTCTTAAAGAGGCTTTTCTGCCAATATGCAGCACCGAAACGACGGAAAGTCCGCATAATTTCCAAGCCAAGGGCATGAGCTAAGGCTCTCCATCCTGTTTTACCTGTTTTTTGAAAAGCGATGTCCTGAAAAATCAATTTCCCTACTGTAACGTTGTTAAGGCCTGTACGTTGGCAAGATAGCCTCAAAACACAGTGTTTTTCACATGACTTTAAACCCCTGCTGCGGGAAAAGTAATCATCGCAGATAAGCCAAATTTGGATATATGGTAGATATAACTTTTCTGAAAATTTTGAACAAATTCTAAGAAATAATATGTTTCTTAAGGTTCCGGGTCGGAGTTCAATTGTGACCGGGGGTTGGGTCATGACCCGGTAATCTGCCGGAAGTGCGTGGTCGTCACCCTGATTTCCGCCCGAGATTGCTTGGTGATGGTTTTAGCTGTGCATGAATATTTTGAATCTTCTGAAAAGCCAGTGAGTTGTAGTATTTTTGGGCGCGGTGCAGTTGGTTCGCTATCGAAGACTTTTTTGTATTAGTCCGCGGCAACGGTGATGCGGTTTTCTCGCCTGATGACCCAAATAGCATCGTTTTTAATGCATTTTCACCGAATTTGCGTCATCGGAGATTGCGAAAAAGTTATCACATGACTTTTTTATTTTTTTCATTTTTCAGAGACACTATTTACTAAGCTTTCTCAGCATATATGCCGTGACCCCAGGAAAACTCGTTTTTTCAGAGCAGGTTCGATCAAAAAAGTGTTAAAAAAATGATAATTTTCGGGTGCCAAATTTACATTTTACTATGGTTTCTACCCAAAATAAAGGGACAACGGACAATACCGATAGATACATCGGAAAACAGCAGAAAACCGCTTTTCGACCATGTGATTACATTTTACATCCTACTTTTCTGGGCGGAATTGTAGCCCGTCGACCTGAGGGTGTCGGCCTACATACGAAATCGCAAAAAAACTCCGGTCCGAGACCTTAAGACTGAAATACATGTACATATGTAGTTTATGGCAAGTGGAGCACCAGCAGATACCAATTATGCAAATAAATTCCTAATTTGCATAATTAATGAAAAAGTGCCAGAATTCATCCAAGTGGAAAATGATAGGACTGACAATATTGCATCATGTCTAAGTTAGATAAAGGTGTTTATGACCAAGCATATATTATGTAAATGTGTAAGTCATTTGCATTAACAGAATAGTTCATGGAGATATGAGGTCGCAGAACTCTTGTTTTTGATGTGTTCACGGCAAAATGTTCGATGACAAAAGACATGCGCATTCACTTAGAACAGTTATCGGGCTACAGTCTCCCATGTTAACGTTATGTGTGTAGTAGTACTGTGTACAATACGTTATGTATGAATGTATGTATGTGTGTGTGTGTATGTGTGTCTGTGTGTGTGTGTGTCTGTGTGTGTATATCTGCCTGTGTTTATCTACATCTACATGTACATATAATACCCCCAAATAGCCCCTTCAGGGGCAAAGTAGGGGGGAGTTGAGGTCCCGGGCTAAGGCGGGCAGGCCTCCAGCCTGGCACGGAAAAACTCAACGGTAACGGGGAGCCGTCACAACCGTGCCAGGCAGGGTATTCCACTGGGGGATAGTACGGGGAAAGAAGGTCAGTGTCTGAACGTATCTGTCCTGGCGTAGATAGTGTGAAACTTGAGAAGGTGGCTCCCCCGGGTGCGCCCCTGAGCTGGTTTGAGTAGTTATCGGTATCTATATTAATATGGTTGTTATAACTAGTTTGTAGAAGAAGGTGAGGCGGGCGTTCCTCCAGGAGTCCTTTCAGTGAGAAGGGGCCACTGCAGGGCATTGAGCATTTATGTCACGCTGCTAGTCCACCGGAAGTCATTTAGGGTCACACGGGCGGCCCTGCGCTGGACGGCCTCCACCGGCTGTATCCCTTTGGTGGTGTACGGGTCCCAGACGATGGCACTATATTCCAAGTGGGGCCGCACCAGCGCTTTGTAGCAAGTAGCAAGTGATAGGGAGAGTTGCAGCTTAACGAGGTTCATGGTGGCATTTAGATTTTGATCTTAGACAAGTTAGACACTTTACCTTCTTCTAACACTCTTCTCTTGTGCCATTTGGTAGACCTCTGTAAAATCTGTAGTTCGAACTCCATCGCAAATGTCTTGTTCATGTATGAGTGAATCTTTGTCATGTCCTCATCAGGTATTCAATTGCATATCTAACTGGCAAGAGGTCATTGGATGTCTTTTATATCTAAATTCTACAAACACCAAGCATTATTTGGACAGTTTGGACTATGAAATATGAAAATATAAAAGATATTCAAGATTTTTCAAAGAAATCTAGAATTTTTCTTTAAAAAGAGTTTTTGATATTTTTGATTTGATTTGAATTGACATCCGTAGCAACTACCGTAAGGGAAATATAAGTTTCTGCATTAATTATGCAAATTATGTCCTCAGTAGCATAACACACATTCCATTGTATTCATCTATCCTTAAGCTACCTATACCTCCAGTATGACATCGCTAGCATTTACTGTAAGGGAAATATGAATGCCATCACACATGTCCAGATTGAAATTTCAATGCACTAACCCCTGCATGAGGGATAATCACCGGATTATGAACCATTTTTACATTTACATTTTGGTATGTGGGTAGGTCTTCTTGAGATCTCAAAATGATTAGATTCTGGGCCCCGTAGCGGCTTGCTATGGTACTGCAGCAGAACCTCTGGGTTTGATATCTCGTGTTCAGGACATGCTATGGTCATGAGTTTTGAGTAGTAGATAGCTCTTGTGAAGGAGAGTAAGTCCTGTAAGTTTAGGCCCCCTAGTGGCTTTTTTGGAACTGCAGGAGCCAATTTCATTTCAAACTTTGAAACAGAATAACTCAAGAAGGGGTTGACGGATCGTCATTACATTTGGTATGTAGATAGCTTGACTGATGATTTTCATAGTCATATTTTAATTATGCAAATATTGAGTTAATTTGCATAGTTAATGACATTTTCTTAAATTCCACTGTATCCATAGGACTCTCATGTGACATGGCTTTTAACTAAAAAAAAGAACAGCAATATCGATATCAATTATGCAAATGAATACCAAATTTTCATAATTAAGGCCAAAATACCATAACTCCATAATGGTAAATGATGGGATGTCATTCTTTCATCATATGGAAGTTTAGCACATGTGGACATTATCAGACATAATTCATGCATGCAAATGACGCTTGAAATTTATTCCCTTTTGAAATCCCCTATTGTGTCTTTTCACATATACATGACCAGTGTTTCGTGATCTTTCTTGGACAGATATCAGGACATCTTCCCTCTGACTCAGTCTAACTTCACCACAGAAGTGTTGGATAGTGAGGAGGCCTGGATTGTCATCTTCCATACAGGTAAGACCATCCGAGATAACACCTTTCTCTATCTGACTCAAAATTCTTGCCTGTGCTTATAAATCAAGTTTACAGAGCAAATCATCTCTCTCCTCACTGCTCTTCTGTTGGCATTGGTGCAGGCCACCACAGCCTTCCACTCTCTTCTGTCCATTGTCTGCTTCTTTGCTGCTTCGTATGACTGTCTCTCTCCAGATCATTTGTTGTCCTCCGCTCTTCCTTTTCCCTCGTATTGAAGCCCCATGCCATCAGTGCTGAAGGCACAAGTAGTGATGGATTGCAGATTGAGCCTGGTTTGAGCCAGTGTTTCTACAAATCTCTTTTGGGGAAATTTTCATGTCACCCACAGTATTCAGTCTTAGCCAGAGTGTTTACACAACTTGCACGGATTTAGGGGCCGGCTCATGATCAGGGTGTTTGAAGGCATTTACTGCACCCCCCAAAATTGTGAACCCCTGCTTGTTTTTCTTCCATAGGCACCTTCACCATGGAATGGAAGAAGATGGCAGTAGCCCTGAGGGGCGTGGTCTGGGTGGGGATGATTGACAGGAGGGAAGAGAAGGACTTACTCCGGACTTTGGTTAGTGACGACTTGGCACATGTGCAATAGATGCAGATTTTACATGTAGTAAATTGTAGCTTTCAATGGAGAGATAACTTCAATTTAAAGCCATACAGATGTGCTGATTGTGGTTGATTTGACAGGACGTATTCATTTGTTGGTTCAACTTACCTGCAGCCAAGCCTGCCCAAATCTAAGCCACAGACTATTATCAAGGGTTTAGTATTAGCCTTATAGAGTTAACAAGAATGGACCAGGGTTTTGGGCCAGCACACACTTTATCAAATATTATACATTAGGCCACACCAATTTAATATGTTGCTTCTCAGATTTTTTCAGAAAAAAATTGGAGTGACAGGGCAGAAAAAAAACAAAAATTAAGTTTTTGCAAATAGTGTTGGGTGAAGATAAGGGTTTACATAACATAAAGAATAAGAGGATTATTCAAGTTTCAGCTTTGTATGGCTCATTTTATGCAATGCACCCCTTTCTTTGATCTAGTACTATAATTTCAGTAGCAAAATTACCTTTTGCCATGTAATATGTGGATTGATATTGAGAAATAGTTTTAGTAAATTAGAAATTATAACTTATGATCAATGTGACCACACTTTTTAAATATGTGCAAGCCTTTATAATCTATTTTGGTCGCAATCGAGTTTTACAACTGAACAGATAGTAAAATTGGGAGTTACAATTTGTGAATGGGAATTGTGGCCCAATTTTTTTTTTTCTAAATGGGAAAAACAGGACAGGCTATTCCCAGAAGCAACAAAATAGATTGGCGTTGCCTTATCATATGTTTGTAAGTGCTGCAATATGCTTGGCTGTCCTCAAACACTGGATCGGACCTGTGACTGTTTGTCCCATCTTAGAGGATGTTCTAACCAAAGCTGAGGTACTCATTACCTTAGCCGTAGGCAGAAGGGTATATTTTTGGTCAGGATTTGTGGAGTGATGGTGTTGGCAATATAACTGTCCATGCCATGGACCGATGTTTATGATTTTTGGTAGGTAAGTTTCTGTTGCGGAGACGAAGGTCAAGTTCGAAGATGGGTCTTCTGGGGGGTTCCTTTGGTGCTGCAGAGGACCTTTTGTGTTTGTCGGTTTGTTTGTTGGCAGGATAACTCAAGAGGTGTTTGATGGATCATAATAAGATTTGGTGGGTTGGTGGAGGTCTGGAAAACGAAGGTCAAGTTTGATAATGAGTCTCCTAGTGGTTACCTTAGGTACTGCAGCGGGACTTTTAAGTTTTTGAGTTCAAGTTCTGAATGTGCTGTGGTTGTGATTTTGGAGTGGTATAATAGCTCTTGTGGCAGGAAGTAAGTTGCTTGGTCCCCCTAGCAGCTTGTTTGGAACTGCAGTGGGCATATTCATTTAAAATTTTGGGGGAGGATAACTCAGGCTTTGGTGGATTTTCATTGTTTGGGGCAGATAGGAACGTTTGGTGATGATTAACATAATGAGATGCATTTTATGCAAATCAGTGCCTTATTTACATGATTAATGAAGACAAATTGAAATTTCCTTTCAATGTGCTATTTTGGCAGTACACGATATGGACAGTGTGACGATCTGGGATTTTTGGTTCAACATGTGGGCAGTGCTTTTCACAGTGATGGGGCTTCAAGACATAAGAACTGAGAACTGTGACATAGAGAGGAAAACCGATTGATATATCAATATGTTAATAAAGAAATAATTTGCTTGATTAATGAGAAAATGCTATGATTCCAAAGTTGTAAATGACAGTAATTTGATACCTGCGGCATTCGTTAGTTGAAGATGAACATCATCAAATATTATGTATGCAACGCATTTGCATATATGATGAGAAAATACTAGAATAGCCTTCTTTGCCAAATGCAATATAGTACTTCCATACTTTGACCTGACCAACTTTTGTAATTTGGGTAAAGATCATCACCTCATTCTCACCTCAAAATGATTTTAATATGTGCGAATAAATCAAATGAAATCAAATCAAATACAATATATGCAACCTTTTTTGCATAATCAAAATGAAAACCTTTGTAATACATCATTCGTAAAAGTTAACATCATTTGGCGAAGGTATGGGGTCATGGAACTCTAGTTTCCACCTGTCGAGTGGGGAAATTGGTGTGAAGTGCCTTTCCCAAGGGCACTATCTTGGGACCTGCTAGGGATTCATACCCAAAACCTTTGACAGGATATCTAAAAACTGTTTGTACTTTTATTACATGGTCCAATTGTTGACTCAGTGCAAACAGTTTGACAAAGTCATGACGAGAAGTGGATTTATCCATACTCCTTGAAATCAAATGTACATCACGCTAACTGGACTTTGCAAAAAGTCTGACTACCACAGCACTTTGTATAAAATCTTAGAAACTATAATAAAAAATTGCCATGGAACAAAAAGCACATTGTGGGGTAAAGAGTACATTTTGTAGTTGATTATTGCAGTAGAATTCTTTTTAGCACACTTGTTGGAATGAATGCCTATACTTATTACTGCTAATCATATGAAAATAACAAGTTAAAAAAAACGAGATATCCAAACAGGAAGTTCCGCTGCAGTACCGTGACAAGCCGCTAGGGTACCCAAAATCTAATCATTTCCAGGTCTCATCAAGATCTCACCAAATATCAAGACAATCCATCCAGGCCTTCTCCAGTTATTCTGCTTCTTTACAAACACACACACCCACATACAAACGCTACCCTCTGCATAACCTTCTCGGCGAAGGTAAAAATGACATTAAGTGAAGGTTAGCCATAATGTTACATACAAATTCATTAGAATTAAGGACTTAACTTTACGTCCAACAGAAGAATGAATTGGGACTTCCCCAAATTTTTGGCTGATTCACGGAATGAACCCGACTACTCCTGGAACGTGACGTCAGAGACACGTGACCGTAATAGCGGGTCATACGTGCCAGATAACTTGTCTCTGTTCAAGGTAGGTCTGTGAGCTCTAATGTACGAGGGGTGATCAATAAGTCCTCGGCCTCACCCAGAAATAAGGTCAACAACTCAAATTTCGGGGCATAATTATGTAATGTGACATCTTTTAGCAATATCCATCAAACTTCAAATTATTGTGGCCAATACTTCTTAGTTGACGTCCATCTAAAAACTATTCGGTAAGTGACAATAAAAACAAGGGTGCACTGTGGTCAGAGCTGTGTGGGTCGAGTTCTTCATGCAATGAATCGGCATGAAATCTTAGAAGACATTGTCAAAATGTTTGATAAAGATTCCCTTCTTGTTTCAACTAAAAAGAAGTGGGTATTTGACTTTCAGCAGAGCAAGTCGGCCCGCACACCTCAAGTCACAGCTCCATTGTCCATTTCTTTATCCTTCTACCCCACCTAATGTTACTGAGTGTCGTCTGACAAGTAATGATCACAATGGTTTGAAGTTTGGTGGATAGTGCTAAAAGATGTCATACTACATAATTATGTCCCAAAACTTGTTTGTGCACCTTATTACTGAGCGAGGCCGAGGACTTATTGATCACCCCTCGTAGACTGCCTCCTTCACTCCTCTTGCAAAGAAATCCGGTTCAGAATCGAGGATCCCAACCCCCTCTAAAGATACAGAGTGCCCCGGAGATTCAATATGAATATGAGACCTCTGAGTCAACGGAGCTGGGACGCCCGTGCTCCAGGAATCCCGTCCCTATAGCACACTTTGTCCCACCCATGTAGGTCTCCCCGCAAGGGCCCCTCCCGGCCCGCCCCCGACACCCAACGTGCCAGGGGGCGACACAAGTTATCTGGCACGTATGACCCGTTACGTACTACAGTAACGTGTCTCTGACGTCAGGTTCTAGGAGTAGACGGGTCCATTCCGTGAACAAGGTTGACGGAGTCATTTGGGTTAGTCCCAATACATTTTTGTGTTGGACTAAAAGTTTAGTCCTTAATTATATTCCCCTCCCAGGAGGGAGTATACTGTTTTTGCTTGCCTGTTCTTCTTCTTCTTCTTTCTTCTTCTGCCAAAAACCAAGTAGATGCGGGGTGGTAGCTCTACTAATGGTATTGCAGAAAGTTACATGTATATGTACTTTATGTTACGGTCTCATTCATGTGTTACTCCGCGTGTAGACTCTAAAAGAATCCGTGGCCAAAAAATTAACGGCTGCATGAACATGTGTTTATATCGGTGGGAAAATTCCCTTTTAGCCAGCCCAACTGATCTCAAGCATCAAACTAATGAAAGCTTGTTTGTATCTGAAGAAATTAGCAAGCAAAGTTCGGCAGCCGCGCGCGAGGTCGGACGGACACCGCCGGGCATCGTGCGTGATGCAGTCATGCGATTACAGCTGGAAAGTGCCTTTTTGGGGGTGTAGCTAAGTGCAGTTTGTAATTGCTATAAAAAGAGATTGTATGTAGTGAAAATGTTGGCAATTTTTTCACATGATCTAGGTTAAATGTTCTCAAAAAAGAATGAATAACATTGGCACATTTTCTATATCTTCATTACGAACGCGCCCATGTAAAACACGTACTATAACATGTAAGCCTATGGGGCAAACAAAATCATGAATGAGACCTTACATGATACGGATGTTATATTTGAGATGTAGGTACCTTTAGGAAAGGTGAATACACCTGACTATAAATTGTGCTAATGAGGACCTAATGTGCATAATTTATGCATAAACTTGTATTTCCCTTACCATAAAAGCTGCGGATGTCATCTTTGAGATGTAGGTACCTTTAGGAAAGGTGAATGCACCTGGACATAGATTATGCTAATGAGGACCTCATTCGCATAATTTATGCAGAAACTTGTATTTCCCTTACCGTAAAAGCTACGGATGTCATATTTGAGTTGTAGGTACCTTTGGGAAAGGTGAACACACCTGGCCATAAATTATGCTAATGTGGACCTCATTCGCATACTTTAGGCATAGACTTGTATTTCCCTTACGTAGGTACCATTAGGAAAGGTCAGAAAACCTGGCCATACATTATGCTAATGAGGGCATTATTTGCATAATTTATGCATATCCCTTACCGTTAAGGCTACGGATGTCATATTTCAGATGTAGGTACCTTTAGGAAAGGTGAACACAACTGTCTATAAATTATGCTAATGCAGACCTCATTTGCATAATTTAGGCCTAAACTTGTATGTTCCTTACCATAAAATCTATGGATGTCATATTTGAGATGTAGGTACCTGTAGGAAAGGTCAGAAAACCTGGCCATTAATTATGCTAATGAGGGCCTTATACATAATTTGTACATAACCCTTACCATAAAAGCCACGGATGTCATATTTGAGATCCAATGGGTCGGGCATGATCGCAAAAATTTCTCTATCTATATGTTAGCCTGTCTGACTGAGTCTCTGAATTAGTGTAAAATCCCACGCCATTCAACTGGTGCTGGTAGCTTCTCAAGGTCCCTTAAGCTTTCAGTAGCCAGCTTCTGTCATGGAACTGTTGAACCTTTGTCAACCAAGCCTTTCTGTTGTCAGTCACTGCTGCAATTCCTGCAGAGCAAGCATGGAACACTACCCCTGAATCAGTGTGCAGGCAAGCCTACAGTCCACTACCTGTGTCATACCGCGGGCCAACTGGACTGGAACAACTTTGTCCAGTCAGACAGGTAGACAAATAGGTCTGTCTTGTCTCTATGGTGATAGAGTTCCCATTGTGTACTCTTTGTCTCACCTGTAATGGCTACTTCAGCAGGGAATTAGACATATTAAAATGAGTCTCTGGTGTTATGTACATAGTAATTACGTTCGATATGGGTGTTTTGGACCAGTCTGTATTTTACAGTATGGCATGGGCTTCAAAGTTGTATTCAGCAGCACAGGCTTCCATCCAATAATTCAAACACCTTTCATGTGTGCTGCTGTTAAAAATTCAAATACTGGATTCAGAAGTTGGAATTGATGTTTCATGTTTTTTGGTTTAAGGACCAAATTTTCTCAACTTCTGGTACCTTTCACATTGAAATGCCTGTTTTTATGGGTGGGCATGACATAAATAAAATACAACACAGTGTATTCCGCATAACCCTCACTCCAAGCCTCTCGGTGATGCGGAATACACAGTAAGGTTATGACAAAGTCTATTTTGACTATACCTAAGTATACAGTCATGTCTATGAAAATTTCCTGAGGTTTCAAGGAAAGGGCCCAAGTTAAAGCCAATCAAAATGATATTACTCATTGTATCCATAAGGCTTCTGTTGCATGATATTAAAGCTATAAAATTTGTTAGAGGAAAAGAAAGAAATGAAATCCAGTCCAGTTAATACATATTTTGGTTAAAGACATATTATTCAAACTTAGGACCAAGACTTTTGATTGAAAGCAACTGGGAAATTCCACATTTGCAATGTGAGGCACAATAAGAACAGAATAAGAACAATTGGCAAATCAATTCAATTTGTTGGTTCTTGGATCTCCAAAAATTTGCTGATCATGAAGATTAACATGAAAACAGTGTCAGCAGAAATGTTGTACTTTGGTAACGTTACACACAGGGTCAGGTCAGGGTAATCAATTTAGACTCTGATTCAAGTTTTCCTCCATGCTGTCTTCATGCATAATTTTGTATCTAAAAATATCAGAGAAACAAGGAAATAGATTTAGTGTTACTTAGCCAAAGGTAGATATACCCAATTTGTCACATTTTGTTGGGCATTAGAAGCATTTGGAGGCTGTGTTGCATTTCTTTTAGAATGCTGGATCATTTTTGCTTCAACAGTCAACAAAACTATATCTTCTGCACTCTGTTCACCACCTCAAAGGCAAAAGCTGTACCCTTTGCAAACAAAGCATAAAAATACAAATAACAAATTGTAACCCTAAAGAACTCAAGGTTTATGTAGCTTATTGCATGTATGGACTCTAACTAATAAAGTAAAAGTCCCATCAAATATTTATCAAGAGGCCAGTCAAGCCAGACAAAAGCACCAAGTGATCCCACACCTGTAGCTCTTTGGAGCAAATGTCGGCTTCAGAGGATGAATTATTCATGTAAGGAGGGATGGAGAGGGATAACAGGGATGGAGGATCTGTTCAAAGAGGTTATACTATAACCTCCATGATCTGTTGAAAGATAAAACAGGCCGTGACAGCATTTCCTACAGTAGGATTTACAAGACAGATTATAAAACCTTCTGATTGCTCTCTGTAATAATAAATGCAAAAATGTCCAAGGCAGTTAAACCATACAGATTGGCTGTCTTATACTGTTGGTGACACATTAAGAATGAAGAAGCACCCTGGGCACAAGTTATTATTTGTTCACAGAGTTATGACTAAGAGATGTTATTTTTTTTATTCTGACTGCAGACTTAAAAAACAATATCATCGTAGAGTGCGGTAACTGTTTGAAATTAATTTCATGTTGTAACTGAAGTTGTAACAGAAGTAACAATTTTGGTAAGATTATATTCTGTCCAGACATGAAATATGAAATATCATTTTTGAACAAAAATTTGAAGGAAAGTACAAGGTCAATGTGGATTTTGTTGTGTAGCGCAAATTCAAAAAAGGCTATCAAATTTTAGGTGGAATAATTATCACTTCACCCCAAGACAGACTGGTACAATAATCGTTTTTGCATGCAATATACACATGTCAATGCACCATCATTACGATGCATCCTCAATGCTGCTATTTTTGTTTGTGAGAATGGAATGGTTGCAAACCAGTCTGGGTAAGGGGTGATGTCTATAATGACTTTGTTTCAAGTGTCATGTATAGACCATTTATAATCTTATAGGTGTGCTAATGTAACTGCAGATTCTGAAATGTTCGCAATGGTTTTATGTTCGCGGTTTTCGAGGTGTACTCATTACCACTAACTTGAAACCACCGCGAAAAGCCGTTCCATTGTGTGACTGTAGAGCTACTATTGTTAAAAATGCGAAATTAAAACCCACAAACTTAGATGCATTTACAGTATTGTTGACTCTAACAGACACTTTGAACCTGAAAGTACTTCAATTAGAAATCAGGGTGTTTTCTTAAGAGGGGTACAAGGGTGCTGCACCCCCATGTCCTAACCATGAGCCCCCTCCTAAAAGCATAAAATTCTGATTGACCAGAGATGCTGCTCGGTCACTTAACAACTTATGGCCAAAGTCTTTAACTGTGACCTGTCTGACAGTAATTTGCCCCCTGAAGGAGCCTTAGGCGCAGTTTACATTACGTTTTTCGCGTCAGCGGCGAAATTTCCCGCTGTCGGGAGGCCGCTGTCGCGACGTCTCTAGACACACCGCCCGGAAATCTGACAGACACCTGCGGTGCTTGCATTTCGCCATCTTGTAGAAAGTATCGGGCGTAAGCATAACAAAAGCAAGAAATAAAATTGTATGATTGTACAACGGTAGACGGCGTCTCCCCGCCCGTATTAAACTACAATGCAAAGCCTTGTTTATGTGTAGATATTCCATGCTCATCACTCGTAAATGTGGGGAGGGGGGCACAAGTACGATAAATATATCCGCGGGGAAATGAATGCACGGCACAAAAGTCGCCGCGGATCCCGCGAATCTCTCTCTCTTTATATATACCGGGGATAAGTTTTACAGTATGCTAATCAACGCGTGCTTTATGCTAATCGCCGAAACCCTGACTCCCGCTGACGCGAGTCCGACGTATTCTCTTTAGACGGAGTTTGAAGTTGACGGGGACTCCCGCTGTGCTGACGGGCGACGGCTTCGAAGCTGACGGGAGAAAATTTGCTGACAGCGGGACTACGTCGACGGGAATTGTCTTTACACGGGGTTCCCGCTGTCGCCAGTGGCGCTGACGCCAGTGGCGCTGACGGCAAAAGTATAATGTAAAGAGAGCCTTAGAATCCTATAAAATGCCCAACCATGGAGGGGGAAATCAACACCATACCTCCCTCTTTAGTTGCTCCTATTCTGCAATGCCTGACCCAAGGATATTTTCTGTAGGAAAAGACCTGTACTCAATATTGAGTCTTTTCTCAACCACCCAGGGATATGACATGGTGAAGACCCCTGTGGCCAGAGTGTACCATTCGGGGCACACAGGTTCAGACAAACGGTGGACAGATGTGGACAGCCCCCTGGATGCCAGGCTACACGCCTGTAACAGTGTCCCTGACACCCTGGCAACTGTGGATGATGCTGGCCTGCAGGATTTCATATATCAGTCGTATGCATCGACTCCTACAAGGTTTCCAACTGTCATCATTACAGGTTAGTATGTTTGTGGCTCAGACTGTAGTTATGAAATCAAGGTCAACCAGTTGGTGGGATACTGTAAAAGGGGAAATGTTTGCAGGCATTTAATTTTGCAGTTGGGAGAAAATGAAGTGTCCATGGTGTAAGTTCATGGTTGAAACTGCCATGCTGCTTGTTGAAACTGTTACTTGAATGTGTGTAACTGGACAAATACTGTAAAAGGAGAAATGTTTGCGGTGGTTTTAATTTCGCAGTGAAGACTGGTTACTGTAAAAGATGCAATCATAAAACTACCATAAACATTTGTCCTTCTACAGTATTTAAGTTATACTGTATATTCAAACTCATGTTTCATGTGTAACTTAACATTCTATCTGTGGTACTAAGTGCAGTCCATTCTCTAACATTTTCTACAATCATCACTGGTTAGGTTACACTTGCGCATGGCTCAGTAAATCTTTCATCAACTCAAACTTTCAGATGAGCAGCCTTCCTGCATGTTAAGGGCCATGGCCAATCGCTACTACGCTTTCTTCAGCTTCCGTACCATGATCAACCCATCAGACAAGGATCTCGCCATATTTGGCCAACCATTCAAAGACTTCGAACTCCCCACTATCGCTGTGCTGGTTTCTAAGACGAAGGACAAGACAGATTCAATGACGTTTGAAGCGGTTCTCTACAACGAAGATATGATGGGCAATGTCAACTACGTCAACCTGGTGAAGTTTTTGTTTGCTGTTAACAAGCAGTATCGCCACACGCTCCCAGGAGAGAGCATGGCGGGGAAGCGAGGGATTGTGGAGATGAGAGATCTGTTGGAGGTGGAGAAGAAAAGATTCCAGGTCAATTTTTTACCTCCGGTACAGAAGGCCAAGAAAGAAGGTGGCCTGAAATTCACAACAAAAGTTGTAAAAGATGAATTCTAGATGAAATGTTTACTGTCAAAACAGCAAAAATACCTTACTTTTTCAACATTTCATATCATATTAGCATAGAAATCCTGAGTGTTCTGCCCAGTATTAGAACATGTGTATCTATTAGGTGATTGTGTTGTGTGTTTGGGTCAATTATTACTCCTAAGAAAATTGAACTCCCTATCAAATTTTTAACATGATGAAACAAAAAAAAAACTTTCTTAGGTTTATATTAGAGAGGACCTACAATTCCAGTTGATTTTGTGTACTCCTGAGTATGAAGGCAAAGATATGAATTTACAACACTCTTTGTCAGGCTACATAAACCTCAGTGAGCTGCTAAGTACAAGTAAGTAATGTTACCACATCTTGTGTGCCAATAAGGCCTGAGGATGTTGGTGTATGATGCTGTGCATGTCTGTGAGACATTACCTACAAGCTGTCAAGTGGGATTTCAGACTTGTATTGCTGGTAATCAACATTTGGCTATGTGGTCGCCATGAAGAGGATTCCACTCATAACATGTTTCCAGGTCGAGGTATTCAAATATAGTGTAATACGTAGATGGATGGAAAATTATGTGATTTTAGACAGCATGACCCCCACCAGGTTCAATTCTCATTGACAGAAAGATCCTACAGAAATTACATTTTCTGTTATCGTTGTAATATTTGTTTACTGGTACATCGTGTACAAATTTTTGTCATAATTTTGACTAAAAAACAATCTGCCTCTATGATCTCGCAGCGCCCTCCCGTATTCACACGTTTTGTTTAGAGTACACACACACACGCACATAAAATCTAGGTTTTAAGGCCTAAGACAAATCCCTAAAAAACACCTGCTGATCCCAGCCTTCTTTTGGGCACCAACCGCTGGATAAAAGGGGCAAAAGTTTTCGATCTGACAACTGAAGGATGAAAACGGAAAGTTGTGATACCGCTCCCGACCACATCGAAAGGTAACAGTGCAGCAGAACGCACAGCGTCGGCGATTACAAGCAAGCAGTGCCCAATAAAGGTTTGTGAGAGTCATGAATATAAAAAGAAATAAGAATATTAATTTTCATCAATAACGAGAGTATTCCAAATGTTCATACACAGAAGTGTCGTGTTTTAGAAAGGTCAGCGTTATGCCGTGCTGAAACCAAGATGGCGTCGCGGACCAACATGTCTCGACCGATGTTTTGCCCTCCACGAAGTCATTTTCTGGCGGAATTTAGTAAGACAGACACATTTTTGTTGAAAATAAAAGAAATGGATAGTAATTTCTGTGAAATCTGACCCCATGCATGTGATCGTTTTGAAAATTGAGTTCGAACCGAGCTTGCGGTAAACTATAAGATTACGATGGGCACAACAACATTGATATTAAAGTATTCACAAACCTTTGTATTTACAATGTTTATAGTGGGAACGTTTTATTAAAACACTTCTTGGAGGAATCGATGCTATTCATATATTTTTGTCCATCAAGCCGGTCAAGGTCTTAAAACTATTTCCGCGAAATCCGACAGCAAAATCTGATGTCACCACACGATGAAAAACGGTCGCCATGGGCAGGGATTGTGCTCTGTGCGGTTCCAATTTGTTGCGGTCGCCTTGGGCAGGCCGCTTAATGCTTGTGCCTATGGGGAAAATTTTCGGGACCGAGAAAAAGCTGTCGCCATGGCCAGGTGGTCAGGTTGAAGAGGTGGTCGCCTAGGCAGGTTTGACTGTATATCTCGTCAGAAGTGAAGATCTAGACTGGTTGATCTTTTAATATGATTTGATATGTGTATACTAGATATAAACAGACGCATAATTCCCTTTGTATTTCCCACGTACAGTTCTGTTTCCCCTTTATTCAGTTTCTTTTTATTGCTATATGGTAACGTAAAATATAATTTACGAATATCTCTACTGTCTACACTTCAAGAAGACTTTGCTCTGCCTATAAACATGCAACCTTCTCAACTTCCTATTTGACAGAACATGGATATTGTTGCATCTTCTAAGATACAATTGTTCAAACAGTTTATATCAGAAAAATGATTATTTCAAACTTGTGAAATACATTTAACATGTCTCACAAGTTCTTAGGAATACAAGTACCCAATATTTCATTGAATACATTATATCCTGCTATAAATAAGTCTTGCTTAAATGTGTCCATTACAAGTTTGAGGAATAGCTTGAAACCTAGGACAATGTTCAGGATAGGGCCTTTGAACAATGTGACATCCACTGTCCAAATCATGTTTTACAGTGAACAATCAAAATTACTACTGAAGTGAATCATTTGATAAGTAATTCATTCTTCTCTATAAAGGCATCTACTATAATATAGAGATCTCAACACAACCGAAGATGTAACTGTAACGACATTTGAACAACTGGGAAATCTAGACTTTCTGTCTTCCCTCTGGGAAGTCTTTGGCAAGCTTCAGCTCCTCTTTGTTGGTGTCTTTTGGTGGTGAGGTGGTCCAGCGCCAGTACGACACCCTCATCCGGTCCCACACAGCTCCGAACGAGTCCAGCGCAGGTCGCACATCCAGGATGGTAAACTGGAAGTTCTCCTTCACACTCCCACCATCGTAATAGTCAATGATGTACCTGACCTGTAGGGGAGGAGAAACAACGCTTTAAGGTTGCAGAACCACAAAATTCATCTGCAACCTCCAGAGTTTCTCATAGTTCAGTGTTTGTTCAGATCTTTGTAGTGCCTAGTGGGGGTCTTTCAGTTACCAACTAATTAGAACCAGGATCTCAACTGTGGGGCTGCTACCAGTTGAGCCACAGGGACATCTCAGGTAATAAGTAGTGTGAAAAATTCCTGAACATTTTGTGACTAGAAAAATGAAGCAGCTTTGTAGTAATAGTTAGAACATGGCTGAGGCCTCTCTATGGCAAAATAGTGAAGCTCCTCCCACAAGGGGCTTCCTTGAATCCCAAGGCCAAGCCACATCCCCGAAGATTCTCTTTCTATCAATATGAATCAAAGATATTGTTTTCAGGACATCATATTATATTGAAGAAAAATGACCTGTAAAGAAGCTTTGTCCATGTCCTATCTGTTTTAGAACCTGGCCACTACCACAAAGTTTCTCTTTTCATCATTCATCCCCGCATGGTCTCAAAATATTACATACAGATTTTTGGAATGGGATTTTTTAACTGTGAATTACTTAAATGTTCCTTTTTTTCATTGGGGTATACTGGTTGAACTGTTTGAGTTGAGAGCATTGTGCGTGGTTTTTTGAAAAATCTAAAAAATGTGATTCTGATTCACAGTTTCCCAACTGTTTATAAACTTTGACTTTCAATTTCATTGCAATAATTACTGTAAGTCTATCAATATTCGCGAGAAATTTAAGTTCGCGAGATTCGCGGAGACCTTCTCTTCGCGAACTCGTAGTAAACTACTGTTGTTATGACTATTGATGCTTTTGTTTTTTTTCTTCTGAATTTGTAACTGTTATTCTTTAAAGATTTGCTTCGTTTTGATACTTTTGAGAAGTTGTTCTTGTTGTGGCTGTAAGGCCGACTTTAGACCTACGATTATATACAGTCGTGCGATCATCGTCGTGGGCGACGGTTTTCTTTAGACACACGGTCAGGAAATATCACGGGACTCCCGCGGCGCATAATTCCATTGATGTGCGTGTGTGACCTCTTGCGCGCAAATTCAAAATGGCGGGGTAACCGCTTGTTTTCGTCATGCAAAAGATGAAGTTTTACTGACTTTGCAACAACTGTTGATGAGAAGTGCTCAACAAAGAAAGAGATTGAGGCCGGTACAGAGACGGGAAATACCTGGGATTTAACCCGAGTTCGTGGCCGCCCCCGGGGATGTCAAGGGGATCAAGGAATAGGGGCACACCAGAGAAGTAGCCACTGGTGGCAGGGCGTCGCACCAGAATAACCGGTTTCGGATGAGAAAAATATGTTTCCATTGCTGACTGCATACATATTTACAAAGAAAACAATAGAAACTTTCCTTCCCGGACAGGAAACAGCACGCGGTAGGCTTATTAGCATATCAGCCACTTCCGTCGTCGGCAACGGTTCTTCTTTAGACAAGAAAAAAACAGCCACAGCCCCCCCCCCCCCGCTGAACGACGCACGCCTGGGTCCGAGGTGGTTGTGACAATGATTCCAGGATTCCCGTTTATTGCCGTCGCACGATTGTTTTGATCATCTTTAGACGGCCAAAAAATACCATCGCCGGCGACGTCGTGACGACAGCCAGTCGTACGACTGTATATAATCGTAGGTCTAAAGCCTATTTATGCAAATGACTTCATAGTACATGTACCACACTTTTTTAATAGTACCACACTTTTCTGCACTACCGAGATATAGTCACAGTAATTGAAGGGCTCTCATTGGCTGAGGGGTAGTGGCCATGTTCTAGCAGATCATATGAGATAAATTATGAAATTTTGCCCAGTCAGCATACAATTTGCTTGCATACTGAAATTGCCTTTTGCACTGAGTCGGCAGGACCCTATTTAAAAGTGCAAACCTGATAAAACCACCAAAAAATCTAAGGTATTTTGTGAATTGTAAAGTAAAAATCATTTTTCATAGTTCTCTCTGTAATATAATCACAGCAGCCCCTTTGTCGTCCTTGAATATAGAAATCCTATAAACTGACCTTAACACTAATCTAGCAACAGCCTCACCCTAACTAGGATTCTTCACCACAGAAAGTAACTGACACACTGATTACAGTCACTGACAAGTGCTGAATATAAAGAATACAGACATGTTGGGACCAGTAACTTTTAGTATTTATCATACTTACTTGTACCCTATCCTGCGTGTCATGTTTCACATTCATTTTTATGGAGGTGGCAACTGACGCATAAGATATGGGAATAAAACCACACCTGATGACATTACAATGGTGCTATTAAACACCTATGAATGAAAAAAAACTTACCTGCTTTCCACACCTGTCCACGATCCAGTCATGGCGGTCAAAGGGCAGCTCATACCTGCACAGGTGAAGCAAAGAGATAACTTTCAATACAGCAATCATAATAAGCCAGGTCACAAGTTACCAGCACCACCTAGTGTTTACCTCAGAAACTGCAACTTGTTACATTTTTGTAGGGGATCAGTAATGGACTTGCAAAGTAGAGCCCTTGCTGTGTGCTGACAACAGTTTCTCAGCAATTCCTCGGGTTGAGCCAACTTTATAATATTGGGCCTAGTTTGAAAAAAAACATTGTCACGTAATATGTCAGAATCCAAAAATGTGCTCCTACTGAATTCATGTATACATCTATCTTTTGTTCTGACAGAGATACACTGTAAATATCATAACCATGGTATGTCCAGATTCTGGACCATGGCTATGATATTTTACAGCGTATCTCTGTGAAAGAGAGTTTCATGAGCAGTATTATTTTTGGTGTCTCCTTCTGTCTGATGTAAATTATGCAAATAAGAAGTTAACATAATAGATTAGGCTACACCAATTTTTTTGTTGCTTCTCAGAATCGCCTCTCCTGCTTTTCCCATTTTGAAAAAAAAAATTGGATCACTATTCCCATTCACAAATTTTAAGTCACGATTTTACTATCTGTTCTGTTGTAAAACTCAATAGCCACCAAAATAGGCCTGCATATACCTAAAAAGTGTGGTCACATTTTATCATAAGGTATAATATTTCATTTCTTAAAACTATTTCTCAATACCAATCCACATATTATTGTTTATTGTTTATTGTTTCTTCGCATATGTACAATACAATATAAAAACAAAGAGAAATAGAGTAAAGAATACATGCAGGAGAGGCCAGAAGCCTATACGGCTTTTCGGGGGCCTCCCCTAAACTACTCAAATGGGATTTTTACAAAATTATATATCATCGAAACTAAGAAAAACTAACGAAACAAGAAATTGGAATTTTAACATAAATCAATGAAACAAATGAAAAGAAGAGGAACTACAAAGTAAATTTTGAGTTGTAAACATAATAAGTATTATAATGAATAACAATTTATCAAGAAATAGGTCAAAATTATACAAAAATAACAATCATATGAATTATTTTGTCTTTAGATACCAAAGGAAAAGTGGAAAACAAGGAAAACAAACAAATCAGGAGAAAGTAATACTTGGATGTTCTATGATATCTATCTTTAAAAGTTTTTTGAAACTTGGTAAAGACGAGCAGGACTGTAGAATTTGGCTGAGATTGTTCCATACGGTGGGGCCTCTAAACATTATTGTATGTTGTTTTTGAGTAGTTTTTGTCATAATTGATCTTAAAAGATTATGTTGTCTCGTATAGTGGTATTACATAGCAAAAGGTAATTTTGTTACTGAAATTATAGTACTAGATCAAAGAAAGGGGTTCACTGCTTAAAATGAGCCATACAAAGCTGAAACTTGAATAATCCTCTTATTCTTAGTTTGTAAACCCTTATCTTCACCCAAGACTATTTGCAAAAGTTTATTTTTATCTTTTTTCGCCCTGTCGCTCCATTCATGAATCAACAAAAAAAAATTGGTATGGCCTTAGGACATTCTTTATTTATATATTAAGTGTAAATTTATAAACTTTAAGGTACAGTACTGGCAAAATGATGTTCCACAATTTGGGACCTGTATCAAAAAAAAGGAACATTCTTTCCGTTCCACCATAGCCTTATCTGTATGTTTATTGTGTACTATTTTTGAAGAGATAGGTTTTCCTGGTTTCAACTTCAAATGAACAGGCCTATTTCCAGGTCCTTTCCCTAAACAGGACTGCAGTACACTCACCCCATCCAGCTCTACATGTGTACATGCTAGCAGGACGTCCGTGAGGGCGTCTGCCCTACACTTAGAAAACAGATGCCCTCCTTTGGCAGGAGACACCAGGAGGACACCCTGCAATTTCTATTTTTTGGACGCCTTGTCTATAAATCCGAGCCTGTTACAGGTAGCTCCTTATAAACAGGGCTGCAGTAAACTTACCCCATCCAGCTCCTCATCCTGGCTCGAGGGGAGAACTCTTTCGCCTTTCCACCAAACTTGGCCAGCTTCGGGCCACAAGGGCACTCTCTACAAAATACAACAAGTCACAATTAGCATAATTTGCACTTCATTATGTATATCTCTGTCTAAGCTACCTGCATACAAAGTATCATATTGGCAGTCTTATAGTTTTCCAGTTATATGAGATATGGTGTTTTGCATTAATTATGCAAATTAGGAATTTATTTGCATAATTGGTATCTGTTGATGCTCCACTTGCCATAAACTACACCTGTTACAAGTATTTGAGTCTGATAATGGAAAACACTGCAAATATAGATTTTCCTCATTAGTTATGCAAATTAAGTCCCAATTAGCATAATTTGCACTTCATTGTGTACATCTCTGTCTAAGCTACCTGCATACTAAATATGATGGAAATACGTCTTTCCTTTGTTCAGTTATTCCCCTTTGAAGATTTTCCCAATAACGCCACTGCAGTTCCATAGCAAGCTGCTAGGGGGCCCAAACCGACACCACTTCTTTATTACATCACAAGCTATCTGCCACCCAAAAATCAAGACCACAGCACGTCCAGGTCAAAAGATACAAAAATTGAAGTTCCGCTGCAGTACCAAGATCACATACCAGGGGGCCCAAAATCGACCTTGAACTTCGGCTTCACAACACCCGCCCACGTACCAAATATCATCGTAATCCATCAAGAGGCTCTTGAGTTATGCTGACTGGAGTGGTGCGGAAACACAAACAGACAAACAGACACACAAAAAACAATATCTCCATTTTTCATGGAGATAATTATAGCTATATAGACATACATGTATGTTCTTAACTCTTCTTCTTGATTGAAGACACTGTTAAGTAAGGGAAATGTCCCTTCGTAACTGAAGAGGAACTATGACTAAGTAAAGTGGCATTACTGCCAGACAGGCATTTTGCTGTATTTGCATGAAGGGTTGACTTTTTTTTTTGCAGTGGATGTCTTATAGACCCCAGTAAAACTATATAAATACGGGATAATGTAAACTATAGCCTTTATGTGCCTGGCAGCCGTACAGTGCATATCAGTGGAGGCCTGGCTGAGAAAGTTTACCATGTACAAGTTACTCTTCAATTTAGTCATGTTTGAAATCTATAGATAACATATAAGAATTTGAAGTATGGCTACACATAAAGAAGTTAGCTTGAAGGACAGTTAGCCAAGAAATAAAGTAATGGCAACACTGGCTTACAATTTAGTTTGAGACATTGGCTAGCAGTTATATGATTGTACTGTTCTACAGAGCCCTATTCTATGCTGGTTACAACAACAAGAAGACGCAAAAAATCCCAAGTCATATTTCTAGACACACTACCTAGGATAATGTTGGAAAGACATTGGAAATTTATATCCATTTAGACACTCTAACACAACGTTGACAGGGTCAATTTGAAAGTTTGAAAATTTGAACAAGGTTGACTTCCCCCAAACTGAAAGTTGTAGATAGCATTGTCTTGATTATCCAAGGGATCTTATCTGATTGAAACTTCCTTGGATAATGTGACTTTTTGATAGACATCTGGGCCATTCTGCATGGTTTGATACTGTTCATAGAAAAGCCAGTACAGAAAGAAGTTTGAATTCTCAGACAGTTATTATGGTAATCTGTCCCTGCTATTGTCCCAGGCTGGCAGACATCTAATCCTTTTATGAATCTATGTGGATATGGGGGATTAATCCAGCCCTCAACCTGCTGGGCAGCTCACAGTAGGAGCACTCCCTTTACGACTTGCCCAGGGCAAATTTTTGGTTCCTTTAAACAGTGTCTAGGGCTGTTTGATATATCTTTATCAGAATGTCAAAAGTGCCATGTTTTTCCTTGACATGTCATTATCACCCTGAACATGAATTCACTATTAACCCAAGCCATGCTAGTAGCACACACACACACACACACACAATCACATGTGCACAAACACATACACAGTATAACACAAACACACACTCACATTCAAGCACACAAGCACACACATACTCGCACCCCCCCCCCCCCACACACATTCTCGCAAACATGCACGCACACATGCACACACACATACCAACACACACACAAAAACAGAGACATACACAGACAGACACAAATACATGCGCATGCACACATACACAGTATAACACACACACACAAGTGCAAACACAGACACGCACACATGCACACACGCATACAGCCCCCCCCCCCCCCCATTCACACACATTCACGCACACATTCACACACACATGCACATTCTCCATACAGCCACTCACTTGGCATGCATGGCCTCCCACTTCACCACCTCCTGCCAAGCCTGCTCATTGTTGCCATTATGGACATGGATAATGTTCCTCATGTCCTTCTGGGAGAGGGCGTCGTCCTTCCAGCGCCAACTGACAAGCAACAAAAGAGTTCATCACCCACACCCACTCACCTGGCATGGAGAGCCTCCCACCTCAACACTTCTTCCCAAGCTTGTTCATTGTTAGCATTGTGGATACTGATAATGTTCTGCATGTCATCCTGTGAGAGGGCGTCGTCCTTCCACCTCCACCTACAATCCAAACAAACTGTTTCCATCATCTGAAATATACTGGTACATCACTATTATATACAACTGCCTTGTTCTCACAATTAGAAAAAAAACTTTCCCACAATGAGATTTCCAGAACACCTAATACAGAAAGTGCATCTTTGGGGTTATCCAATTTAACGTCTTTTGTTCCCCATCATCTGGGGGTTAGACGTGCTTGCACATGGATGGGGAAGCCCCAGAACTCACTGTCAACATACTGCAAACAGAAGTCAAGTGATGAATTTATCATTGTATGTAACAAACTGTGAGGAGCTTTAAAGAATGCCATATGAATTTCTGACTTCTTGGAATTTTTGTTAGAATTTTAACCCTTTGAGGGCAATGTGCCACAACCGTGGTTCAGTGGTAAAGCGTGATCAATGATTTTCATGGCTCCCCATGACGGGCCCAAAACTTGCCCTTGGTAACCCATCTATCAGCAATCCCGTGCAGACTTTAGGGAGTATATTCGTGTGAAGTGTTTTTCCCAAGGGCACAACGTCAACAGGGCATGTCAGTAGATTTGAAACCAGGACCTCTGGGTTCTGGGCAAAAACCCCTTGCATTATGCAACATCTAAACAAGAAAATAAAGCCAGCATAGTTGGTGAGAATCTTAGAATGTAAGGGGGGTGACAACAAGCTAGTTGGATGTACCAGTATACATGTATAGGACACAATAAATGCCACAGCCAACATCCTCCACACATCTCTGAACCCCTCACTTCAGTTTGGAAAAAAAAATCTAGAAAAAAAAAAATTGAATTGTTTTTTCAAGTTTGAATGAATTGAAAATAAAATTACAATCAAATAATATAATCAAAAAGAGTCTATAATCAAATCAGTTATAATCAAATAATATTATAACAAAGAAAGGAAAATAACTTTATAAATTTTTACATTGGCACTCTTAGTAACCTTAAGACATGCCATATTCCAATACAAGTACAACATACGCAAAAAAAGAATCATTCAGATTGAGATACTATATCTTTTAGTACTACACATGAAGTTGGATCTAAAAACTACACACAGAATAATTCAAAATACTGCTGTCCTAAAATGCTGTCCTGCTATCCTAAAGTGGAAAATATAAAAAATGTTCCATGGAGCAGTAAGCTTTGATCACAATAATAATGTTGTGTTTGGCATGCTAGCCCTTCAGACAGAATCGGCTTTAGCTATGACATTATAAAAGAGACTCGGACATAAGGAAATGAAGAGTTCCTACCCCTTCCTCAGCATGGCGTTCCAGAACATCTGAGGCGAGGGGTAGACCCAGCGCTCACCCTCCTGACCCGCCTTCGGGATGGACGACACCACTCTCTCTGTGGGGAGGAGGAACGGTTGGTCCGAAGCAGGCTGTTGGTTTGGAGGTGGCATCTGAGGAAGGAAACACTGCTTATACAGATGCACATAATTCCACATTAGACAATCAGATGGCAGGCTTAACCCCCTTACCCAAACTGCTTCGCATCCAGTCCCACCATGGGCGATAGGCCATCAAGTTTTAGTTGAAATCGCTGTTGCTTTGTGCACTCAACACACATTGGGTACTCAGTATACCGAATCAAATACATGTAATAAACACGCACTGTGTATTCGGTCCGCAGAATCATACACTAAACACGCACTGGGTACTCAGTCTACTAAATGAAATAATAAACATGCACTGGGTACTCAGTCCACTAAATCAAATAATAAACATGCACTGGGTACTTGGTGCTGCGTCGTTCTTGTCAGAGGGAAAGTTCGCGCAAAGGCCAACGGGAGTAGAACAGGTTTCGCAGTTTGCTGTTCGAACCGACAAAACTGCCAGGGGGCTAACATCACTAACTTCATAAAAATGACAGGGTAGGAAAAGCTACCTGTGGACAGTGTTACCACTTGGGGTGGACAGCGCTTTTAGGTGACTTAGAATGGGCTGTCGAACATTGTGATACTGTGGTTCTGAGTTGTTCTAACATCTCAAGGGACCTTGCGTTTTCTTGCCTGTAAACTCCACTTAGAAATATGCAAATGTCAACACCTTTCTGCCAGGCTTCGCTCAGAAAACAGTAATCTGGGGTACAGTCATCTCTCAGGTCTATTGGAGGCAGTTGGAAAAAATCTCCTGCAAAGACCAATCTGATGCCACCAAAAGGAAGACAGTTGTTCTATACCATTCAAAGCAAACAATCCACTTTACTCAGGATACACCCGCTCAACATGGACACTTCTTCGCATATACCAGAACCTCCAGGTTTTGAAGGCGTCTGAAGGATTCGCCATCTCCATTTGCTCATATGTTACATTTGCCTCCTTCTCACCCAACCCTAAACTGAAAAACTGTGAATTGTCGTTCCATTGATAAGAGGTGCAGACTTTCCAGTTGGTGCTACAACAGCCACTCCCTGTTCCCCAAATTTCTGCTGCATGTTAGCAACGATATGCCTGATAACAGCAGATTTACCACTGCCCACCCGGCCAGTGATAAAAATATTGAACTCATTGGACAAATTACAAACATGGAGTTGTTCTTTTGAAAGAGAGACCATGATACAGCGGGCCCAGTATTACACTACAGGGCTCGAAATAGTGGGTGCATGTGCACCTGTGTGCACCCAAAATTGGAGCTGTGCACCTAATTTTTGACAGTGGGTGCACCAGTGCACCTAGATATTTTTGTAGGTTATAGGGTAAAGGCACTATTGTACACTAAGCATACAGAATATTCTTGAAATGTAAGTATCAGAATAGCAATATCACCTTTTGTGATGTATCACTTGTTTGAGATTTTAAAGTTAGTTATAGAATTACAGATTGAAGTTCTTAAGAGTGTTAAACTTTGTAATTACATTTTGCTTACATTCAAATTTATTCTATGTGGTGCACCCAGAATTATTTCTGTGCATCTAATTTTTTGGGCTGGGTGCACCAGTGCACCTATTTCCAAAAATGAATTTCGGGCCCTGCACTAATAGTCTGATATTTATTTATCTATTTAATCTTTAAACATCTGAGTGGCCCCTTCAGCCATAAGCTGATTTCCAAGGGGCCCAGAAACACATGAGATAAAACAAGTAGGTAACACAGGGAGTCACAGAAAAATCCCATGGTTGAAAATCACATATAGCAAAATCCCATGGTTGAAGATATTGCTTTTTTTTATTTATCCGGGCTGCGCAATCAAAATTTGACTTTGAAATCTATTTAACAGTACTGCCCCCAGAAGCAAGTTAAACCTACCCCGCTGCAAAGCTGGCACGATAGATGGTAGTTGGAAGTAAACCCAAAATAAGAAAGAATCCGGTACTCACCTTATACTCGAATGGCCAAGTTATCCAGCAAGTTAAAGAAACAAAACTCTTGGGCAGTACCCTTGATGAGTGCCTGACTTGGGACAGCCATACAAAAGTAACGGCAAGGAAAATGGCCTGCTCACTGGGAATGATAAAGAAATGTGCCACCTACCTGGACTCTTCACTGCTTAAACTCCTCACAGAAGCCCTCACACTTTCACACATCGATTATTGCTCACCGGTTTGGTCCGCCACATCACAGAAGAACATTGAAATTCTGCAGGTTATGCAGAACAAAGCGGCGCGCCTTGTGCTGCACCTTGACTATAGAACCTCAATACAACACCTACATGCGTCGCTTGCATGGCGGCCTGTTAAAGAAAGGCTACAAATCAACACTGTGTCCCAGTTCCGGAAGATACTCACCACACAACAACCTGCTATTCTCTACCAACAGTTGTTTCCCGTTTCACAGCAGCACGGCTACAGGACACGCAACGCCAGTAAAAACACTTACAAACTTCCAAAACCAAAAACCAATGCTATGAAAAAGACCTTCATGTATCATGTATAGAGCAATATCTATGTGGAACAGTTTGCCGCATCGAATACAAACCGCAACTCAGAGCAGTTTTAGGGAAGAGATGTCAAGGAATATGTGTATTAGTTAGCTAATTTTAATGCAGTAATTCTATGTAGCCTGTAGGCAATTCTATGTAGTGTGTCTGATGTATTTTCTGTGGTTACTCCAGGAAGAGTAGCTTCATACTATGTATGTAGCTAATGGAGGAAATAAAGTATCCAAGTATTCAAGTACGATAATTTAAAACATAGACAATACAACAAACATTAACTTTCATTTACTTTCTCATTTCTCAGTGTTTGGCACAAGGTACTCGTAGCCTTGTGGCGAAAAAATATCGCTAATAGCCTCAATCGTATATTGTTCGTATAGTCAGGGCTATTCCCCGTCCACATCTAATCTAAGATATCTAATCTAAGACATCTGAAACTACTTACTACAGGTACAGGCTATTACTGAGCTTGCCAAAAACTTTAGTAAGTAAATACAGTGTCCGGCGCTAACTTGAATCGTAAGCTGTTTTAATCTAAGCAGAGTTAAATATCTATTATTTGACTTAGAGGCTGTCACATTGCACAACGCATGAGGCAGTTATTAGTTACGTTTATGTGTGTTTTAAAACAGCTAAATATCTCATTCGCTAATGGAACAAACAAATCCAACCACAACAGCCATCAATATTCTACTTATAATCATGTTCAACCTGTCTACTTACCGAATGTCAGCCTACAAATGTCGGCACCCCAGCCTGAAGCACCAAGCGTGCCTTTGCCGGTGCAAAATTACACACCACCACCAATCACCACCGTTCGATTCCATACCGAATGGTGCACGCACGTGGTTCCATCTTCGAACAGTGGCGGGAAATCTGGGTCTCGCGTCTGATTGGCTATCAATGATGTCGTTGCCTTGTGCAGCAGCGACATTAGCGGCCAGAGATGGTACTGCTGGTAACGCTGTTCCCCGGAAATCAGACTTTATGAAATGCTGCATATCTCCTCTAAAGTTAGGTATTGTATCCTAAGGAATTCTACATGGCTAGTAAGTAACCCCTAGATTATAATTAGTATCAACGTGTTTAATTTCATTGCGTTTTTTTGCCGAAAATATGGACTTTTGAAACTTAAAACTGCCCAAAGCATTTGGAAATCTGTGTTCGGCTCTCGGCAATCTTGAGCGGGTGACTTCGGCATACGTTCGTATGATTCTTTGGAATTGGAATCAACGGCGGATCAGGCGTTGTGGTTGTTACAGTTAGTGTACGATTCTCAGGAATCTTTCAGTGGACCGAGTACACGTTAGTGTACGATTCTCAGGAATCTTTCAGTGGATCGAGTACACAGGTGTGTTAGTGGATCGATTACACTGTGTGTGTTAGAGTAAGTTCTCAGGAATCTTTCAGTAGGCCGAGTACACAGTCAGTGTGTTAGTCTACGATTCACCGAAATCTTTCCGTTTGTTTGTTACTTAGCGGATCGTGTTTATATATACGGCACAGTAATACTGATTTCAACAAAACCTCGGTGGCCTACAGCCTATGGCCCTACAGACAAAACTAGCCACATTAAGGTCTCAGTTCAGAGTCTGTTTCACGATGCAAGGTGGGTCTCACTCTGTTCTCAAAAAGGCGCTAGCGCTTTTCCAAACATCGTTTTTCGGGCAATTCAATGTTTTCTGTGGAAAGGGGTGCCTTGCCCCTGACTGCCATGCAGCTCATTTGACATTTTCTGTGGAAACGTTATTTTTTATAAATCCATAAGTGAAAGCAAATTTTTCACCTAAAAACTGCCATTTTTTGCGGACGACCAAAACTGTGCGACTGAAAAATGCTACGAAGATCGGGCTTTACGGAAAATATAAAAGATTACACATTGCTATAGTGATAGCAGAAAAATCTGGAGCCAAAACTTTTGAGAAAACCTATGATTTGCATCTTATTTTCACATACTCTTTAGCCGTACGGTCAAATTAAATTCCAAACTGGAACCTTGAGGAAGTTTCGCAATGCTGCATAGGCTGACAACAAAAGAACACAGACAGACACACAGAGAGACAAACAAGGCAGGCAAAAACAATACATAATGTACATGTATACATGTATTTCACTCCCTTGGGGTGAAGCAACAAGATCACTGACTACAGATACAGATTAACACAATTACATTGTTCTTATGCCAAGTAAGTTACCAGATAAATTCTAAGGAAGTCAAAGTTAGCATTAGCATGCAAGCTGGTTTA
The DNA here is from genome assembly GCF_035083965.1 of Branchiostoma lanceolatum. NCBI lineage: Eukaryota > Metazoa > Chordata > Leptocardii > Amphioxiformes > Branchiostomatidae > Branchiostoma > Branchiostoma lanceolatum. The sequence continues at coordinate 18,002,949 of NC_089732.1, read as the reverse complement.
TCCAAACTTTAATTTTTTGCAATTGGATACCGTCTGCTCTTTTCACCACTGTCGAAATATATATGAATACGAGTAAAATTAAGAAAAAAAAGGGGATCTAGATAGTTCTCTTTGAAAACAATTGATCCCTGTTTAGCCGTTCCCTGAGCTGACTTGGCACAAATCAGACGATATTCTGCCTTCCTTACCCTGTTGTCTGGGTTGATGTCTGACTCCGGCTGCTGTGGGAGGAGAGTCTGCCCCCCTCCCCCGCTCATGGGACACTCACTGGGCAGCATGGACAGGCGAGAGTCTACAGGGCAGAAACAAACATCACCGTTATCTACTGAAGATATTCATTTCACTCATGCATGTTTATACAAATAACTATTTGACATAATAATAATCATTTATATTGCTTAGGCCTTAGACAATCAATGTTGTATTTCCCATTACATGAAAGTACCTGTTGTTGGGAGAGAATATAGAATACAACACGGTACATTCCATATCACCCGAGATACCAGCCTAACATGCGGGTGGGCTGGGACCGAGGGTGATGTGGAATATGCTGAGTTGTATTCTATCTATGTCATACCCAGAAAACACACATGTCAATGCAAAAGGCACCAGAAGACGAGAGAATTTGTAATTTGTAAAATTGTAACGACAGCAATTCCAACATCCGAATCTGGTATTCTACATTTCCTGTAGGTTCATTATTGTCTTAAAACAATAGTTATATTGGTGCATTCTTAAAGAATGCTTCCATATAACTACTATTCTAAGACACATATTCTTACATTGGCCGCAATAGAAGGAGATAACACATAATGCTACCCTAGTCAGCCTGTGTGACAGTACATACCTGCAGGGCTGTCCTGTGCACGCTGAGCTCCGGCACCATGCATGGGGCACTCAGGGGGCGGGACCATCTTCACATCAGGACCGGGCTGATTGGCAGACACAGTCTGGTTGTTACCCATGGCTTCCTGTGATAGATACATACATATATAAATGACATGAAGAACCAACAGTTGTGAGGAGCTTCATCATCAGGTTGGTACTAGTAAGTGAATTAACATGTTGCTAGTCCTTCTGCTTAGGCCTCCATTCCACTAGACGGCGATAGGGCTGGTTATATGTACCTTATTGAGAAGTAGGCACCTTTAGGAAAGGTGAATACACCTGGCCATACATTATGATAATGAGGACAATTTGGAAACATGTTGCGAGTCGATCCTCTTCAAGGCGACCACCTGTCCAACGCGACCGCTTTTCCTTGGTCCCCCGGGTGGTCCCCTTGGCAGTTTTGACTGTATTGTGCAAAAGGTAAATTTACGACTGAAGAGACAACAAAACACACAAAGCAGAAGATCTGGGGTTTTTTCGATGAAATTTGTCAACTTTGAGCAACCTGACAAATTGTAAGCCAAAGAAAGGTCCTGTAGAAAGGTAGCCTTCCTCAGAGCAATAATAACTGGAAGTGATCAGATCGAGGTAGCTCCAATCTGTATTGCATTGAGGAATGTAGGAGTATTGAAACATTGGTTGGTATGTTACTTTTGGTTATATCCTAGGGTTGACTCCAGCTCGGACATGTTGAAAGGGATTGCATTCGTCATTTCGGATGGTGACGTAAACCCGGCGGTCCCCTGTAAGAGGGAGCTTCAGGCATAAGCTTCAACCTAGTTGAAGTATCAAACCTCTGCACGTAAAAGAACCAAACACACTTATCGAGAAGAGTAGAAGTGACCCTGTGTGCGTGGCCAAAAACGCGTGCCGTAGCGAAGCCGCATTGCACTACTACTAGTACTAGCTACTTGAAAAAGCATCATGCTTCTTTATTTACTTTTGCTTTTTATGTAGAAAAAAACTATAATATCAACAATTTAATATGCTCAATATCTAACTTCTAAGAAGAACAGCAGACATTTTCTCCATTGTTATGTGCCAGATATCCAATGGACTTCAAAGCGCTGTGTTTGTGTTGTGTAATGTTGGTGTTCTATGTCTCTGACAGAAATCGGATTATCACAGCTACATTTTTATTCTCACAGTGGGAATTGCTGTATTGAGAATTACAATTGTGGGATTTATCATAATTGTTTGGTTAGTTCTACCCAGTCCTATCTTTCTCATCTCTAAACTAGCTGCTGCAACCTCTTTTACACAAAAACGATGCTATGAATTCTTCAAAATACAACATTACTTGTATTACAAGTAACAGATCTTTGTGTTTGCTTTGATCAATTCATTTTCCAGTTGATCTATCAGCATTTGTCCATCATTCACTGACACTGCGACTTATAAGTTCACAGATAAAGTAGCAAAATACTGATTAAATCACAGATTGAATGGCTTGCTGCTTGTATATTGGAACATAACATTACAGGGTTCGAAATACAGCTAATATAAGCAACTTGCAATTTGCAAGCGATTTTCAAGATTTGCAAGTAAAAATAAGATGAACTTACAATTTTGTAAGATGAAAATACAAGTTTGTATTCCATGAATGCCTGGGAGCAAGCTACTCTCGTTACACACACACAATCACCCCATAAAATACAGTAAATTTTCAATTGAACAAAGAAAACACAGAAATCATTGATTTTTTGTGTGTTCTTAACCATCTAAGATCCTTGTTAGATCGTGAGATGAAACCAAGGAGCAAGGACACTATAATATTCTTCAAATTACATAATTACATGTAAAATGTTTAGTCTTCTAATAATTGAATGTTAAAAAATTTGCAAAAACACGACGTCATTGTGATGTGAGAACTCACAGAAAATTGTCGCGCTATCGGCACGCCTGGGGGAGCAGCCATTCTACAAACCTCCCGAGCACGGTCGAACTTCGCCGACGTGTCCCGAACGCTTCCGGGGATTTGATCAAATGCGTTGCCAAAAACACATGTGTCTTGAGTCTCTCCTAAGCTTTCCTTTTCTTGACTGGTGTAGAAAACTCACGGGGTCGCCCAGGCGGACGTTTTCTCGTTGTTTTTGACGGGACACCAGCGGCAAGACATGCCACCGGAATTTTCCGAAACCTCCCCAAACCCTGCCGAAGACTGACGGGCGAAAAACGATTGAGTTGCACAATTTCGCTGGAGTTTTTGTGGCCTCACGAAACTAAGGGGATCATCATTAGGCTCGTTTTTGTGTGGTTTTAAAAGCTCAACGTATGAAGTTATTACGTAAATGTGCTTAACAGTGCTAGTAAATGTCAATACCATGAATATTTCAGTATTTATTCATTACCACTTTTTTGGCCATAAAACTGCTTTACCTTCCTTTAATAAATCGGCTAATGGCAATCACCTAAAATCAGCAAGTATATATGAAAAGTATATTTGCATTTTTTTTTTCTGTTCTACATTTTAATGTCTTTCAAGTAGAGCGCTAGAAGGAAAAAGACTGAGATGGACCATAATAGGTAACCCTAGCACAATTTTTCATCATAGACCTCAGTATAATAATAATGGTTTATTGGTCTTTGGTTCATTGGTTAGAAATTACCCGTGCAATGGCAGCCAGTGCTGAATTGCTGCAGGGTTTACAATCACAAACAATACAGAACAGATAGTATATTTGCTCCACACTTGGACTTTGTGGAAATGTCGCAAGCGTCTGGGCGGCTGCCATTCGGCGACAGCAGGTGACCTCAATACGACCTTCCCCAACCAAAGTCAGGTACCCATTCACACCTGGGTGGAGTGAGGAAAGTCGTGTTAAGAGCCTTTCCCAAGGGCACAACATCGGGGCATATCGGGGTTTCGAACCCGGGACCTCTCGGTTGTAGCCTGGAATCCAGACCTATTATAGCTCCCGAGTCTCTCTCCGCAACTCGGGAGCTATAATAGGTCTGGATTCCAGGCTATCTCGGTTGTGGGCAAAACACATTACCGATTGCGCCACACGATGCCACACTTAGTATAAATACATGCTCGCATGGCGTTAAACAGGTGGAGAAAAGCTTACAGATCATGCATTTCTCTTTTTAGAAGAGCTGATACTTCTGCCCATGGGTTAAACATTTGGCTCTGTCCGCGGGGTTTTAACATAAATGACGTTTTGAATAATTTGGACATTAATTGGTAGTGCTACATTACTAGATTTCCAGAAATTTAAAGGGAAATCGTTCACAAAGTATACCGTGATGGTGAGGATTTTCTGACAAGTGTAGTCATACCTTCCTGAACTTAGTTTAATAGAAGAAAACTTTATTGCAAATTCCTGCCCGTAGGCTAATTGCAAGTACATGTACGTGTAATACGAAGTGGACGGACAGACAATAATGAACAGTATAACATATGTCTACTCTAGTCTTAACTACTGCCACTAAGTTCTAACTTATTGAGTTCGACTTCTTTTTCCGAGACTGTGGAAGACGAATGATCCCACTTTTTCTGTAATATGTGGGTTTTGTGATGTTAAGACGAGAGTAGTTTTCTTTTCGTCTGAAAACGTGGAGAAATTAGGATGAAATATGGTGGCCTCTTTGAACAGCTCATTTCTTTCGTTGTCGTAGAATGGGCAACTTGACATAAAATGTATTTCGTCTTCCACCTTGTTTGACATACAGTATTTACAAGTTCTTTGGCACACAGGTAAGTTCTTGTAATGCCCTTTCTCAATTTCAAGGGGGTGGGCACTAATTCTAATTTTGCTAATTGCAGAGCGTAAATCGAAGTTATCTAATACCTCCTCCTGTCTCCTCGGAACCCCCAAGTAGACCCTCACTGAGGTGTTCTCATCCATGGTCCATCATGTTAATAGTGTTGGCTGAATTCCGTCATCCTTTCCGTGGGAAAATTTTGTTGCATGGGAAAATTCACTTGGATTTTCACATACACAAATAACAACCAGCCATGATGTGACATCCAGGTATGACTATGACATTATGGTCTACAGCGATCAATCAAAATCAACCTTTCATATCTGTATCTGTATCCAACCTCCTTGCTGTATCTGTATGACCGGTATAACCGCCCTTCGGCGTAACACACCAGCTTCGCAGGCACGCGGCCTGTTACACTGAATGGTCTGTCACACCAAAATTTTGCACATCTGACTGCAACCGTTTTTTAAAGCTATTCAGTGAGGATGTCCCTATAGTATTTGATGACCAGTTCCATTCTACTAGGGGGAAAATCTGTGGTATGAAACAACCGGCACACAGATAGTTGTAGGAATCATCTTCTGTCGTCATAAAGTATTTTACTTTTAGATCAGATCAGTCCTGACGAAACAACTTACATAACTGGCAAAGACAGTCGACAGGGCCTCCTTGGACAGAGGAAGGAGAGAGGAGGACACGATAAAGTATAAACGCACTAACGTTATAAAGCAAATGTTGACCTAACGTAAGTCTCATTATCGACAACTGTTGGGTATCTGGATGACTTCTAACTTACCAAAACGCTAACGATGTGGACAAGTCGAGTTGAACACAGGACAGTTCTGGCTGTCACGTCCTTCCTACCGACCTTTCGCGTTCTTCTGTGTCTCGGCTTGTGTTTCGCAAGTAAGGTCACATGTCATGACCCCGGAAGTACTCTTTTCACTTGCTCTCCTTTTTTCTTCTGGCTTTTTTTTCTGCTGTTTATTTTACTGTGGTGCAATCTGAATTTAAAGGACATAGAAATAATGATGATCAGTTCAGTTTCTTTAGTTGGGGATTTCTTAAATGAACGTTGTGAATGAATGTCAACCAGAAATGGCGTCACTGTTAATTTTGGCGGGAAATTCAAGCAGGGCGATGAACAATGGACATGCGGGAGTGGTTGAATTTCCAAGCAGATGTTGGGATGAAAGATTGTAACGTAACGTTTTATTGTTGACGTCTCAGCTGTCATTCAGCAGCTGCCACCACTTGGGTCAGATGTCTGTCAGAAAAGTCTGATTGATTGATTGATCATAACGATCATAACGTTAGTATTGGTATTATATTACAAGGTTGAAGAATTAACCAGCAAATGCAAAATATTTCTGTCCTCCTACATCTTTTCATCTAACGTTATCTTCTCTTCTGTATCAAAGATATTCAATGGACATCATAGTGAATATGTGCAAAACTGATTTCAGTGAAAAGGACATTTCAAGTGTTCACTGTTTCATATCCAGTTTCCCATTTGCCACTTGTTTTGTGCTGGCTTGGTGCATCCGACAGCGCCTCTCGGGTATGCCTAAACACCACAAACCACCGCAAACGACCGCAAACGGGTCTAATATGTAGTGTATATGGGCAGGGACCTTATGTCACGCACTGAATACATTGTATATGTTGAAAATATATATAAATAATAATAAGATACTAAGCAAATCTTAAGTGTTAACCAGTTAAATCAAGTTATTCCGCTCATATCAAGATCGGAAGAATTTTTTGCCGCCATCATGATTGATTGGATCGTAATTGTATTTGAAGCTGAAAACACTCTGTGTACAAGTCTTATGACTTTATAATGATACAATTACACTATACTATAATCTATTACCAACAATAATCAATATCCACATTTTATCGATAATTATCGCCTCGTCGTCTGTCAAGCTAGAGAAAAGGTATCAAAGAGTTCTCCACTAGTGCAGACCCCGGACACCGACGATCCAATATGGCGGCCAAAAATTCTTCCGATCTTGATATGAGCGGAATAACTTGATTGAACTGGTAAACACTTAATTTGCTTCATATTTTTTATTCATTATTGCATATACAATGTATTCAGTGCGTGACATAAAGTCCCTGCCCATGTACACTGCATATTAGACCCGTTTGCGGTGGTTTGCGGTCGTTTGCGGTGGTTTGTGGTGTTTAGGCATACCGTTCAAACTCTACAACTGGTTAAGAATTCGGAGATTTATTTCCGGACGATGTACCAAAGATGTGTATAACAATGGGCCAGTACTGTCTAGACACTGTTCCCACATGTGCCAATCACGAAAACAAAAGAACACCTTAGTTATGCAAATTACAATTGTCCAATTAAAGTAGTCATGTGTGTGTTGATACTACAATGTACTTTGTGGAGACATAGATTCCAATCCTGATCCAACAGACTTACATTTACCTAAAAAGGGAATTCACTTGGGCCATCTGAACATTTGTAGCTGGAAAAATAAAACCCACGAACTGCAGGGATTACTGGACCATAAGTTATAACAGTTTTCACATTAATTCTTGCACTGCTGAATCACACCTGAACTCCAGTGTAAACGACAATGAACTGTGCCCTGATGGTGGTCAGTGGTCAGGAAGGATCGAATCGGCATGGAGGAGGTGTGGCCTTTCTAATACGGGACGGGTTTTCTTGGAAAGAAAGAAACGAACTGGAAAATGATCATGTGGAGATGCTGTGGCTAGAGGTTTATATAATGTACCACGGTCCAAACCAATGCTGATCAGCCAGCTGTATTTACAGACCACCTGGATCCTCCATTCAGTATTTCGACGGCATCCTGGATGCCATTGACAACGCAACAGACGCGAACAAAGAGGTCTTCGTACTAGGGGACTTGAATGTTGACTGGTCAAACTCAGAGTGTTCACTGAAAGAACGTTTAGCACAAACTGCAGTAAGATACAAACTATCTCATGATCAAACGGTGACAGACCCTAACGTTGGGTAACATAAATTCGCGGGGTACTTAAATTCGGGATTTTTCGAAAACGGGGTATTTAGGGATATGTGCTAGATGCAACATCAGTAATACCGCTAGAAATGCAAACTTGACAGAGTAACGTATTCAGAACACTGTCTGAAAAGCTTCGATAACCATGCATTAGAAGTTGGCTACGTCAAAAACTCTCCGTCCCTTATTGTCAAAGTCTGAGGGCTTCGAGGGAGAATCACACTGCATCGTTGTCGGCTGGTTTATAAGACAAATGTCACATCCGCTTCCTGCTCAACACAATTATTTACAATACAACTTATTAGAATCTCTTTTGCTAACCTACAACTGGACCCTAAGTGTGATTAATCATCAAAACGCCTCTTTGTTGCTACAACCAATGGCTACGGCACTACGGTAAATTTTCCCGCCGCCATATTTGTTACCCAGAATCCTGCTATTCGGCAGACGACAAACGTTTGCGAGGAACACTTTTTTGTCTAAATGTTGTGTGTGATAGTGGACTGATGGCGATATTTTCCTCAAAGTTTGCTCTTAGCACAAGCAGAAATACATGGACATAGTAGTATTACCATTTCTACTGCATCCAGCTAACGCCCCGATGAATAATGTACAAATTTCCATCACGATGGGGGTGACCTTTGAGTGACGTTCTACCGACTCAACACACGGGTTGTTCCCGGAGGCCTAATGTGTGCGGTACGGCCGTTTTTTCGTGTATTTTTTTTACTTGGACACGTCTATATCCATAGCACTCTCCTCAAGCCAAGGATGGAACGAATAGCTGCTGTATAAAATGTAATTAGCGGTAAGATATTCAAGACGAATCTTCTCTCCCGAATTAATGTTCACCCCTGTCCGACAGCACCGTCATTGTGCGTGCGGCGGACGGTAGTTTCAAGTTGAAATATTATGGTGTCAGCACGACTAGAGACAAAATCTACCATACGTATGATTAGTGCAAAGATAGTACATGATACTGACAGAATAATAGAAAAAAGGATGGTTTATTGTTCTGCTAGATTGATTTCAGTCAACCATTATCGGAAAAAATCCCGAATTTATGTTACCCAACGTTACCAGGATTGCAGTTAACAGGTACTCTCCAAGCAGAGGAGTGGGTCCGGCAGGTTTTTGACGTGTTTTTAGGCGTTTTTGTCGGGCTTTCTACTTTGTCATGGTATCTTTCTATCTTTTAGGCGTTTTTGTCGGGCTTTCTACTTTGTCATGGTATCTTTCTATCTTTTGGTTAAAGATAGAAAGATACAATGACAAAGAAGAAAGCCCGACAAAAACGCCTAAAAACACGTCAGAAACCTGCCGGACCCACTCCTCTGCTTGGAGAGTAGTTAACAGGAGGAATCATAGAACAGCTACCTGTATTGATCTGGCTTTTACAAACTGTCAGGAAAAGTGCACATCAGCCAAATCAACGCCTGTGGGTTTTTCAGACCACAACATCATCTACTTGACAAGGAAAACTTAAGACTCAGCCACGTGTAGTCCACGAAAGGTCCTACAGCAAGTTCCACCCAGACGACTTTCAACATGACATCAGTATGGTGCCATGGCACTAATCTCCAAGAAGATCTAATGGTTGCGAAGACCGTATCCACCGTGTCTACCGAGGCTAAAGAGCAGGGCCCCTACGCGAGCGAGCCAACGAATCGAGCGATAGGGGTCCTGCTTTTAGGGGGGTGTTGTAATTATCCCGTGATTGGACCTGGACCTTGATAGGACACTTTCGGGCACGTTTCTTCCCAGTCGCTAGGCGGCGTGTATGTTGGTGGCGGGAACGACAGAACAGGCATCCTGTCACATGCCAGACCAGTAGTCGATGTCGTATGTAACCTCTGGTCCTGACGGGGAGGCAGATAGAGGGCAGGACTGAGACAACGAACTGAGGGCCTCCTCATTGGGCTCAACTGCGCCGGAGTAGCCGTAACACCAGCAGACCGTCACAGTCCCTCTTCAGTAGGAAGATTTTTTTCCCGCCTCAACTTCGGTTTGAAGACAACCATCAGCACCCTCTGTCGCCAGAGACACTTGTAATTTCTCAGGTAGAATGCCACCTTTCAGTGAACAGCATAGACGGATGTTTGCTTCCTGGTTGTTGGAGATTCTTTCAACATCGCCGAATACCAGTTTGTTGTCGCGTGTGAAGCGGTCGGGTAGAGTTGGCTCCGTGGCAGTAAGGTTTTGGCAGATGTCGAGAAGGCACCCTCACTTGCCGGCTGGATTCGATTCGGAAGGAATCGTCCGGAGTCGTTGATCAGGAAGAAGATGTGGTCTTTGTCGTATTCGGTGTAGTGTGAGTGTTCGCGAGACTTGCCGAAGACAACCACGTCGGCGTATCGCACAGACTCGGCAAAACTCGGGTCAAACGACCATTAGGGATGACAAAGTGACGGGGAGCAGGCCTTGACAATAAGCACACTAATATTGAAATAGAACTTCGTTCTTCAGTGCAGACAGGACAAGTGCGGGAAGAACGTAAAGGTGCAAATGAAATGTAGAAGGTCCGGGAATGTTTGAAACATACGTTACATAGGAAAACACCTGTGAAATGTCAATGTTTGAGGCGGAGGTGGCTAACCGTATGGTTATTCATGTTTTAGACAGCATTAATAACAACATGTTCAACATGGACGGACCAGTTTGGTATGGAGTTTTGTCAGGGATGCAGTGAAACAATTCAAATGTTCGCTCGATGCGACCCACCCCCAACATGACCCATGCCACTATATTAGGGTACATTGAGGAGCCCCACGCCTATCGGCATCAAACCAGTAGGCTCACTGGATCCTTTCTGCATCAAGCTATCCGTATAGGAAAGAAGCTAATTTGACCTTGTTGTTAATTAATACACCTATCCGTATAGACAAGAAGCTAGTATGACCTCGTCGTTAATTAAACTTATTTAGACAGAACTGTTACAGTGTGGGTATATGCCTAGTCAATATATGTGGCCTACATTCAACAAAATAAATTAAACAAAAATCTACTATCAGACCGACCTTCTCTGTCAGGTTAATATATAATGATGGCATCTGTAACTCTGGTAGACCTGATAAATGTCAACTACTGCTTAGGAGGTCATTTGCATAATCATTAAAAGCACGCTCCGTTCGTTAGTTGTGTATTTCATACACGTTGGAGGTATGTGTTCTGCGGACTCTAGTTTCAACGAACGACTTGACAATTAACCAATTGCAAAATACTATTTCCAGGTACTATAGCCTCTTTGGCACATTAAGGACTACATACTGACCTCCAAAGGACGGGAAGTCGGTAGATATCCCGGCAAAGTTTATTTGTTCCTCTTGCACGGTGCAGGCCTAGATGCCCTCCTTCAATGTCCTTGAAGTTTTACCCAAAACAAATACAACGGTGGTAACCTCGCAGACTTATATTTTGCCGATGCTGGGGTATTTTTGCCTTCGCCGTAGGCAGAAGGGTATATTTTTGGTCGGGATTTGTGGAATCATGGTGTTGGCGATATAACTCTTGATACCATGGACGGATGTTTGTGATTTTTAGTAGGTACGTTTCTGTTGGGGAGACGAAGGTCAAGTTCGAAGATGGGTCTTCTGGGGGATTCCTTTGGCGCTAAAGTGGACATTTTGTGTTTGTCAATTTGTTTGTTGGTGGTATAACTCGCGAGTAATTAAATGGATCGTGACGAAATTTAGTAGGTTGTTGGGGGTCGGGAAAACGAAGGTCAAGTTCGAAGATGGGTCTTCTGGGGGTTCCTACGGTTACTACAGGGGGCATTTTATTATCTACATTTTGGAGGAGGATAACTCAAGCAGGGTTTGGTAGATCTTAATTGTTTTGGGCAGGTAGAAACAATTAGTGATGATTAACAAAATGAGATGCAAATCAGGTCACGATTTTTCATGATTACTGAGAAAAAGTTGAAATTCCCTTTCAATTTGCTTATTAAGTCTATATATTCAGGTTAAATTGCGCGCTCCCCGTGGGACGTCCCTGGAGGACACATGTGGAACTTTACTTGGCCTGGTGCAGGGCTCTGTTTTGGGGTCTGGGAGGTCACACAGGCATTCAAACACAGCAGCCTCACGATCTAACGCTCTCCCTGTTGGAAGGTATAGGTTTGATAAAAACTGATTGATATGTCAATTATGAAAGTAAGGGCATAATTATATCTCCTCCAGTAGGGAGGGAATATTCTGTTTTTGATTGCCTGTTCTTCTTCTTCTGCCATAAGCAAAGTAGATGTGGGGTAGTAGCTCTACTAATGGTATTGCAGAAACTTATATGTACATGGTTCTGATGTTATACTTGAAATGTAGGTACCTTTAGGAAAGGTAAATACACCTGTCCATAAATTATGCTTATGAGGACTTCATTTGGATAATTTATGCTGAAACATGTATTACCCTTACTGCAGAAGCTACGGATGTCATATTTGAGATGTCGGTACCTTTAGGAAAGGTGAATACACCTGGACATAAATTATGCTAATGAGGACCTCATTTGCATAATTTTTGCAGAAACCTGTATTTCCTTTACATGCTATGGATGCCATATTTGAGATGTAAGCACTTTTAGGGAAGGTGAATACACCTCGACATAGATTATGCTAATGATGACCCAATTTGCATAATGTATGCAGAAAATTATATCTTTTATATGTCACATGCTTTGGATGTCATATTTAAGATATAGGTACCTTTTGGAAAGGTGTATACACCTGGACATAAAATATGCTAATGAGGACCTTTTTTACATAAGTCATGCAGAAACTTGTATTTCCCTTATGGTACATGCTACGGATGTCATACTTCACATGTAGGTACCTTAAGGAAGGTTAAATACACCTGGACATAACTTATGCTAATGCGGACCTCCTTTCCATAATTCATGCAGAAACTTCATAATTCCCTTATAGTAAATGCTAAGGATGACATATTTCAGGTGTAGGTAATGGGAGGGGATATCCTGCATTTTCTCGAAAATGTTGCCTTTCTACTTTGCTTAATTGATAAGAAAATGCCATGATTCCAAAGTTCTAAATAACGGTAATTTGATACTTGCATTCGGAAGTTAAATGAAGGTGAACATCATCATAAATTAAGTATTCAATCCATAACACATTTCAAACACATCTTTCTATACAAGTTAACACCATTCGGCGAAGGTATGGGATTGCCGAACTCTAGTTCAGAATTCGTTTTGAGGGGGTACTTTAGAATTTGACTATTGGCACTCAGATTCGACACACTGTCTCTCACAGACGCTCAAAATTGAGTCCCCATTACGTTGCCTGACATCCGATTTGAGATGAAACCTCAGCTTTACGCAACACGTGTGCTGTCAACCTGGCAGATATTTTGCTGCAAGGTCCTGGCATTAGTTTCTTACTGCACCGATTCCATAATCTCCAATCAGATCCTCCGGTGGTAAAATCGTAAATTATGTCGGCCATGCATTTTTACATGGGGCACCCGGGTAGAAAGGTCCCCGATTCTTCGCGGAACCGGGAGCTTGAGAAACGATATAATTTTGTTTTTCTACATCTGGTTGGAGATCGTTTCCTGACCATATTACCAGCTCAACGGTAAAGCAATTGCAAATGCATGGTAACAGAGTCAGAATGCTAAAAAAGACACCACATTGTCCCCTCTATATATCGGCTGGAAGATTAGCTCATTAGTCACGCAAAGCGCGCAATACATTGGAAAAACAACTCCTCTAAACACCTCAGATATCTGCTGAACTCTATACGTTAAATCCAAGTGAGCCCCGAATCATGGCCCCGGCCAGTCCACGCATAGTTCTGTAATGAACCGCAAAGTGACGGAAGAACATGTTTGTGCTTTAAGTACTATGTGCATGCCTTTGTTTATGTTCTATTGATGTTTTGTTTTTTCAATTTTTGTTTTTAGAATCTTTATAAAATGAAGTGCAAAAAAAGAGCAAAACTGCTTCCATCCCCCGGGTTTCCTTCTTGGAGTCTGTAGATTCAGCCCTAGGCCCAGGCCCATGAGAAAAGCGACAGCTTGTTTAGTATTGGCCAAGATAACCTATCATTCGTGTTAGCGAATATATCATATCAGACCCTCATATAACATTTCTGGTATCCGTCATTACGGCCTGATAGCTGAGAGCGTGCTTTGCCGCTAGTTATGTCACTCGGGGACTAGGTAGTACTGTACATTCGTTCATGGTGATTTTCGTGATATGGGAGGGGGGAAACATTTCGGTGTTATACGTTCGTTGTTGAAACAACGCGAAGTAACTCTGAGATGACACATGTTCGCTGTGTTATGATTTCGCAATGGAAAGGTCATCCCGAAAATATTTTTTTAACCCGAATATTTCCAAATTTACCGTACGTATAAAACAATCGGCAATGCCTCCTTGATTGATTTTTTTATCGAAAACGCCCTTGTACAACAACGGCGTGCCCAGTGCTGAGAAAACCGTCACCTGTCGCAATTCTGTTAGATATAAAATCATTATTCCTCCGAAATGCGCATATCTTATAACAGTTTATAATCGTAAAAATGACACGTTATCAGCCGATACGTATTTGGTTTTCGCGCGCACGCATATGACGTGGCAAAGTTATCTTATCGATATTAACAGCAAAATGTATAAAAGTATTCAGAGAACACAACTGAACAGTCTGTTCTGTTAGGAGCGGTGGACATCATCAGGAGTCACAATGGTGAGAAACGCTTCTTATTTTTATAGAATACAACAGAATTTCCTTTTCATCTAGTAATTCTTTCTTCCGTTGAAACAAAATAAAGAGCATCGGACACAAACCGTAGTAACCATAAAAAGCTTTTAATTTCGAACAGATTTGTAACATGTTAATCTATTTAGTTTAAATCAGGCAGATGAAAAAACTTTCTTGAGAATGCCTTGCTATTCTCGTGTTCCTGTCCTAACGTTGCAGCCCACCGCGAAACAGAGCGCACAAATTGATATCTGATATGTGACTGTGGAACATATTAGCGAAGCCTTAGGGGCAAGCTTAATAGTATACTTTACGCCCGATTTGCAAGAATTCCCAGAATTCCACAGGAATGTCAGGAATCCGTACGGCGAACTCTGTGGATGCCCTCCTGTCACTTTATACCTCGTTAGCACATCTGGAATCCAGGCACTCAGCTGTCAATGAAAGATGACCTACTTTTACGTGGTGTCCGATTTCGTACTGGTGGGAGTGTGTCAGGGAGTTCACCGAATCTAGTATTCTAGCTTTGGGTTTGCACATCCCCGTTGATCTATTATCATAAGAACGTGCTGAACATCATGCCTCCCACCAAGTAACCTCTGTGAAAACCAAAACTTGAGGAGATTTAAGCATATATAGAAAGTCAAAGTTTTTAACGGAATGATAAATAACATGGGTTACCACTTGGGCAGTCTACACTGAACGCTTTACGGGGAGGCGTGCGGTGTCGGAAAAACAACAGTAGCTCCTCGAAAACATATCCTACAGAGCTCGAATAACAACCAAAACGATCATAGGAGCCCCAGCAAACCGAATTTCTAAACTTCCGGCCTAGTTTCTCACTCCACCTATCCAACAATGCCAGAGAAAAAAGACACTTCAACGGCAGTGTGCTCCGGCCTTTCCATATATGCTAGGAACTCTTCGAGTTACATGGTGCTTTTCTATATCTGCTTGGCAGATGCCTTTCTGATTTCTAAGTGCATTTTGCACAAATATTATGGCAGAGCTAAGATCTAGAGTGATATACGTTGGTATCCTTACAGCGAAGTAAGACCAGTCCAGACACCTTCGCTATGGCAATAATTTTTAATTGCCACACTTATTTATGTTGAGCCCAACATACTGTTGGGCGCAACATATTGTGTTCGTAAGGTTTCTTTCTCCTGTCAAATCTTGTAATCGACGCAGCTCGGTCGTCCCTGTACCAACTGAGCTGAAATTTGGTATACAGGTAGAGTGGGTAAATACCCTAGGATCTTTTTTTCATTGTTTCGATATTGACCTTGAAAGTGATTTTATTGAGGTTTTTCTGACCAAAAACGTACATTTTGGCCTCCTGTACTCTGGAAATACATCCAAATGACCTGAAATTTATTATGGGGGTACATTGAACAAATATTCAAAGAATCCCATTCGCACCCCCCCCGGAAAAATTTGAAAAATTGAACCTTCTGAAAGGCCATTTCCTGTGTTTTTGAAAGGCTTTCAGAGGAAAAATCAGAGACAAGCGAGCAGTTTTTTTCTAGGTTTTATCCTCTGTGGCCTTGCTGCATGGTGACACAAATAAGTCCGCCTTGAAAGAAAATCTTGAACATTAAAAAGTGGACCTGCAAGCCTGTGAAAGTGGACCTTCAAGCCTGGTGGGGGGGGGGGGTTCTTCCGAATCCAGACGTGACGATGCAGCCTTAAAACAAGAAAACAATTCAGGATATCCAGTGGGAGATGCTGCCAGTCTGCATATTTTGAATAAACTTATAATCCACCTCAATTCACCCCCGGGAGGTGGATTGAATGAATGCGAATCAATACCGAATTCGGCTGTTCACATTCAGGACCATTCAGGAAAACCTTTTCGAATCGATTCGAATTGGCCCTTGATGCAAAGTCTGTGAATTTAAAGATAGCCCGTCAAAAGGCACTCAGAACTTTTCAACTAAGAGTCATGTCAGTTTAGGTCGACGCGTTGACTTGGCATTTCGGATTCATAAATGAGAGACCTTGAACTGGTACCCCCTAACCATCTCTGTCGAAGACTCCGATCGGGATAGTTACCGGTAGAATCAGCCATTATGCCAGATCACACGTATACAACTATACAGCTTTGTCTGGTGTAGTGTTATGTTTAGGATTCCAGGTTGTTTCACCATGTTGGCATAGATCAGGACTATATCATATGACAATGGGATGTAATTTACATCATTAATTAGTTGATTTATTGATCATATCACTGGAGTAGTCACATACTATATTGCTATCCATTGTTTCCGCCCTTTTCATGTTACTTTCATGTTGGAAACTTAATTCAACGTCTTTGTATCTAGTTCAAGGCCGTGTTTGTGTGCATCATCGCTTTGGCGACGGCAAAGGTACGTCCACGAGAAACTTTTCTTAGAACTCCAAAATACATATGAATTA
Organism: Branchiostoma lanceolatum; assembly: GCF_035083965.1. Lineage (NCBI taxonomy): Eukaryota > Metazoa > Chordata > Leptocardii > Amphioxiformes > Branchiostomatidae > Branchiostoma > Branchiostoma lanceolatum. The sequence goes on along the minus strand of NC_089732.1, from coordinate 17,986,206 downwards.
TGGACTTATATTAGAACATGTATATGGTATGTGTGCATATGTGTGTGTGTGTGTGTGTGTGTGTGTGTGTGTGTGTGTGTGTGTGTGTGTGTGTGTGTGTGTTTGTGTGTGTTTGTGTTTGTGTTTGGTTCCGATTGCATTTTAGACGGAATTCAGGAAGACAAGTAAGGTTGATTTGGGAACTTCCCTTCGCCTTTTGCACTAAACTGCATCTGTGTACAAGTGGAGTTATTGATAGCATACTTCAAATACCCCGCCGCGAGGCCAAGTAGGGGGTACTTCATTGACATTTTACCTTAAGCCCCTGTCACACTTGTGCGTATAAGCAATTCCGTGTGAGTTCCGTGTTGACTTTTGACAATACGCAGTTGTACGTTCAAAATATAAAATTTCTTAAGTTACGCGTAACGCACATATAGCGTGTGAAAAGATTTTGCGTAAGAGACACGTACGATTTGCATATGAAGTGCGAAATGCTATTAGACTTGCAGCGAATAGCTACGTATCAGGTGCGTGTCGAAGGGCCAAGCATCGAATATTCGATTCTACTTCCGGGTTTTTCTAAAACGGCACAAGATCGAACATCGTTGACACGAGTAGCGCGGGGACGAGAGGCCAGGTTAGCTTCTGACGTTTAACCGTTTACCCGCAAAATAAACACCGGGGGCCGGTGATAACGGTGAGATCAAGAAGATAAGGACCAATTTGAGCCCTTTTTGTAGCTAAACTTTCAATTATACATGTTTTTCTTCTGATAATTTGGCGAACATTTGGGTCTGACGTCAGGGATTTGTTAACAGTGGCTTATTTCTAGTCAGTATACTAGCAACCATACTCTAGACGCTCATGTTTATAAACGGCAACTGTTGTACAGAAAGTATCTAATGTTTTGTGTCAGTCCAAAAATAGGGGGAAAAAAACTTGAAGTTGGGTCAGCTATAAACCCGGACTTTTAGTTGCCTCACAACCACACACCATCCACCCTCCTCACCCTCTTCTCCCGTTATATTGATTTGTACATATACAATGTAGCCTGGGGTTCAGCGTTGGTAGCTTTAGTCCGCTCCCAACGGTCGCTACCCCGCGGGAGAGGTAGACAGGAAAGTTTGACAAAGCATCTATTAGGTATATGGGACAGTGCAATGTTGCCGTAACGTTACATGATTTTTATACACAACTTTCTATTGACTACACACTGTGGCAGTGCGATGCCCGCAATTGGACACGGCACAAAAGGACTGGGTACGACACAAAGTTCCGAGTACGGCAGGAAATTCGAGTGGGTACGGCAAAAATCACCGGGCACAGCACGAATTTGTAGCGGGTACGGTACGAATTACTAGGTACAGCTAAATGAGTTTTGTGGGGGTGTTATAGAGGCCCGCGCCCAACATCGGTCAGGGCGGAGCCAGTAACTTTCTCGGACAGTGGAGTTGGCATTACACAAACTAAACAAACTAAACAGTCTTTGGTTAACAGGTAAACATGTATATAATTGAATACTTTATGCACTTTGTGACAGCTCAGTGTCTTCAAAATCAGCAGATTATTTCCAGTCACCAAAACCAAAGTTGATCCATATCTGTAAGCGTAAAACCCATTACAAGCTGAGTATGATGTTGATCACAAAGCTAACAAGACTGTTTTTCACATCATAAACAAAATGTTCAAGTTGACCTGCACATGTTTACGTCTTGGAGTGTGAACAACTCTAACAAGAGGAGAAGGGGGCTGTTCCATTGTATGAAATCACCGGGAGGACAAACTAAAGCCCCTGTCACACTTCTGTGTACAAGCCCGCATGAGTTGCGTATGTACATGTTTTTGGTTTACAAGTTTGCAGCCTAAGAAGTATTTCCTTCTTTTGATAACTAGACTGCTCTACGGTGGGTCAAAGTAGAAAACAACTTCCTCCCCGCAAAATTTATCTAAACAAAAAAAAATGTTACTGCGGAACTCACGCGCACTTGAATATACGCACAAGTGTGACAGGGCCCTTATATAATGTTATATAGTACAGAACAGCCTTATCGAAATTACCTGAGGGACCGCGTTCCAATGTACAACGCGCAAGCAGCCGCGTCTTTAACAGAGCGAACATTACTGCGCCATCAACCATTCAAATCTACAATAATCCAAATTAGTAATGTTCCTGGAAATCATGGCACACGTTTGCGAAGGTTTCAGGAACTCTACGTGCTTATGATATGGATAAAAACAAGACGGACAGGTTCATTGGCTTCATGCTCACGGGGTAGAACGCGCGAGGAGCCGCGTCTTCATTACGGAGTGAACATTTTCTATATGAGTGCTGCGCTCCCCTATATACAAGTCGACAATAAGCTATATATGAAATAAAAGCCATGGTTTCTAAAAATCAGGTAACGAATTTTCATGACGATTCATGAACTTTACATGCTGACAACGCCGTTACACTTTTGACCGCGAAGTTCCATGATTGCACGGAGAGCGACCGCACGCGCAGGTAGAACGCGCTAGGTGCGGCGTCTTCATAACGGAGTGAACATTTTCAGTATTGCACGTCGTGTACTCAACTATTTTAATCAACATCAAACTACGTACCAATGGAAAGCTAAAGTTTGAGAGAATCAGCATACAAATCATAAGAGGGCTAGTGAAATCTTGGTGTTTACGACGCCGTGACAAAGGTGAACATCAAGCCCCGTGGTTTCTGCTTCGCCGACGCGTTCGAATTGTATTCGGAACGCGCGAGGCGCCGTGTCTTGTTTTTCAACAAAGTGAACATTTTCTATACGAGTGCTGCGCTCCCCTGTTTTCAAATTAACAATAAATTATATATCAAATGAAAGGTAAGGTTTCTGGAAATCAGCACAGATATTTTCAAGAATATTCATGAACGCTACATACCTGCTGCAAGCCATCAAAAATGGCGTAAAATACGCAATGTTCAGTGGATAATTTCTTATAGTGTGACTCATTTAAAACCAATAAGTTGGCCGCTGGTGGGCGCACCAATGCTTGTTTTTTAAGCACGCCAAATTTCATGGACCTGCAGTCAACCAACTTTCTGCTAGGAGTGTTAAAGTAGAGCCTACTTGAGGGTATTTTCACGGGAGAGGCGCGTTGCGTCGTTTTAGCGTTTTAACAAAATAAGCGTGTTCTAGAGCATTGGCCCTTCGACTACGTATGCTGAGCGTATTCCGGAAGCACACAACGTCTGCCGACCGCATGCCTGACACAATTCCGACTAATGCTAATTAAGAGCGTATTTAGTTGAATTGATATCAGTAGTTACTTAATTAAATCATTATTGGAAGACGCCTCTACAACTGACGACAAGTAGGACTTTTTATATATGTGTAACAGGGAAATTCATGATCATTTACATTATGTTTTTACTCTTTAAAGATTCGAACGTAGCATTCCATCATTTCATGTGAATCATTTCTTGTGATCATCTGTGCATTTAGCCCATCTGGGCAGGAATATACAATAAATACTATTATCATTATCATTATTACTAAACGTTATGTATACTATTAAGGTTGTATTTGTTATCTCTCTGCCCTTAACTCAATCAAATACCAGACCCGACCAATTAAATACCAAATCTGGAATGTACCCCGGATGTTCGCCGAGTACGCTATGTATACGCTATCCGTACGCTATCTGTGCGTTTGCCAAACGTTACTAATACGTACAATGCGCTGTCCGATCGCAAGACGAACGGTATTAATTCGTGACATGTATTCTTATTCGCTATACGTTCGTTTATCGTGCATTGTATCTGCGCTGCAAGTACGCTCTGTGTACGCTGCTCAGAGCTCGTGCCGCAAGAGAAGCGTATTGCCGCGTATGAAGGGCGAACACATAGCGCGCTCGTACCGCACTCGACCCATGCCGGACGGATGCACTACGTATCCATAACGTCTGAGCTGCGTAACAGCGTTCGCACGAAGGTTTTGGGTTGTTCCAAAAGTTTCAGGCGTACTGGGCCGTACCTTGCGTATGCCTGCGTACCTAAAACTTTCACAAAACGATTGAGATACGCATTAGGTTCGTATGACAAAAACGTTAATACGCAACTCACACGGACATGATATACGCACACCTTAGGTAAAAATACATGGTAGCATATGGTAGTACGTAAACAGACAATACGTATTGCTAAGAAAAATTTCTGAAAGAAGTAAGATGGGAATCGTTGTGCATTAAAACTTCCGGGGACATTAAGTATTATATGACTTATCATGTCGAAAATAGCTTGAACTTGAGAAAAGATTGGGAAATGACTTGCAGATGTGTACACGTAGCTTCGCCTTATATCTTTTTGCGGCGTTTGTGCGTGTTCTACTACTATAACGTACTGCACTATATTGCTGGCTTGCAGGCGATGCGTCCAGAAAGTAAGAGGAAAATACACTAGTATAACGTCGCAATAATACACAATAAAAAAGGTGAAGCTACTCATCTGCTAATAGAAATGACCGATGTTCTTCCTCTTGGCGATAGAAATACATAGTGCAGCCGATCGAGAATGGCGTAGTCTTCAGCCAGGAGATCGACATCGACCAGACGAACGGGTTGCGCACCGTCAGCGTGCCGCAGCACAACAGCGTGGCCGCCGCGGAGATCATCCACTCGTACAATGACGTGAGATCATTGGTGTTTATTACCCTCGCCTTTATTACGTTGGTAGATGAAGAAATGAAGACAAACTGAAGAAATTATTAGATTAGGGGCCCTCCATGGTACAGCAGCAGGACTTCCGGTTTTGATATCTGATGGTCTGGACATGCTATAGTCAAGATTTTTCAAGAAGGTTTAGGCCCTGTAGCAGCAATTTTGATACTGCAGGGGCCATTTATGCTTGAAGTTTTAAAGAAGAATCATTCAGGAACAAGTTGGCGGATCGTAATGATAGCTTGATAAGGGGTGATTGTATATTCCACCCTGGCCTGACCCTGTACTGAGACATGTTATTCCCATGTATGTAGGGCCTGACCCTGTACTGAGACATGTTATTCCCCTGTATGTAGGGCGTGGCCCTGTACTGAGACATGTTATTCCCCTGTATGTAGGGCCTGACCCTGTACTGAGACATGTTATTCCCATGTATGTAGGGCCTGACCCTGTACTGAGACATGTTATTCCCATGTATGTAGGGCCTGACCCTGTACTGAGACATGTTATTCCCCTGTATGTAGGGCCTGGCCCTGTACTGAGACATGTTACTCCCCTGTATGTAGGGCCTGACCCTGTACTGAGACATGTTTTTCCCATGTATGTAGGGCCTGACCCTGTACTGAGACATGTTATTCCCCTGTATGTAGGGCCTGGCCCTGTACTGAGACATGCTATTCCCCTGCATGTAGGGCCTGACCCTGTACTGAGACATGTTATTCCCATGTATGTAGGGCCTGACCCTGTACTGTGTCATGTTATTCCCATGTATGTAGGGCCTGAGGATGCCTTGAAACAAAACGAACGAATGTAGGACCTGACCCTGTACTGAGTCATGTTATTCCCCTGTATGTAGGACCTGACCCTGTATTGTGTCATGTTATTCCCATGTATGTAGGGCCTGACCCTGTACTGAGACATGTTATTCCCCTGTATGTAGGGCCTGACCCTGTACTGAGACATGTTATTCCCATGTCTGTAGGGCCTGACCCTGTACTGAGACATGTTACTCCCCTGCATGTAGGGCCTGACCCTGTACAGAGACATGTTATGCCCATGTATGTAGGACCTGCCCTGTACTGAGACATGTTATTACCCTGTATGTAGAGCCTGACCCTGTACTGAGACATGTTATTCCCCTGTATGAAGGACCTGACCCTGTACTGAGTCATGTTATTTCCATGTATGTAGGGCCTGACCCTGTACTGAGACATGTTATTCCCCTGTATGTAGGGCCTGACCCTGTACTGAGACATGTTACACCCATGTATGTAGGACCTGCCCCTGTACTGAGACATGTTATTCCCATGTATGTAGGGCCTGACCCTGTACTGAGACATGTTATTCCCCTGCATATAGGGCCTGACCCTGTACTGAGACATGTTATTCCCCTGTATGTAGGGCCTGACCCTGTACTGAGACATGTTATTCCCATGTATGTAGAGCCTGACCCTGTACTGAGACATGTTATTCCCCGGTATGTAGGGCCTGACCCTGTACTGAGACATGTTATTCCCCTGTATGTAGGGCCTGACCCTGTACTGAGACATGTTATTCCCATGTATGTAGAGCCTGACCCTGTACTGAGACATGTTATTCCCCTGTATGTAGGACCTGACCTTGTACTGAGACATGTTATTCCCCTGTATGTAGGACCTGACCCTGTACTTAGACATGTTATTCCCCTGTATGTAGGACCTGACCCTCTACTTAGACATGTTATGCCCCTGTATGTAGGGCCTGACCCTGTACTTAGACATGTTATTCCCCTGTATGTAGAACCTGATCTTGTACTTAGACATGTTATTCCCCTGTATGTAGGGCCTGACCCTGTACTGAGACATGTTATTCCCATGTATGTAGGGCCTGACCCTGTACTGAGGCATGTTATCCCCCTGTATGTAGGGCCTGACCCTGTACTGAGACATGTTATTCCCATGTATGTAGGGCCTGACCCTGTACTGAGGCATGTTATTCCCATGTATGTAGGGCCTGACCTTGTAATGAGACATGTTATTCCCCAGTATGTAGGGCCTGACCCTGTACTGAGACATGTTATTTCCCTGTATGTAGGACCTGACCTTGTACTGAGACATGTTATTCCCATGTATGTAGGGCCTGACCCTGTACTGAGACATGTTATTCCCACGTATGCAGGGCCTGACCCTGTACTGAGACATGTTATTCCCCTGTATGTAGGGCCTGACCCTGTACTGAGACATGTTATTCCCATGTATGTAGGGCCTGACCCTGTACTGAGGCATGTTATTCCCATGTATGTAGGGCCTGGCCCTGTACTGAGACATGTTATTCCCATGTATGTAGGCCTGACCCTGTACTGAGGCATGTTATTCCCATGTATGTAGGGCCTGACCCTGTACTGAGACATGTTATTCCCATGTATGTAGGACTGACCCTGTACTGAGGCATGTTGTTCCCATGTATGTAGGGCCTGACCCTGTACTGTCAGACGGAGGAGGGGAAGTGTTTCCTGATGCCGCTGGCTGACCGGAATGAGCCGGGACAGGCTGAGCTTCAGGCCGGACTGGACATCCTACAGGTGCATGTTTCATAAATTCAGGCTGCCTCGAAGTGATATTTTTCTACTCTCTATTTCAACTTTACCAAACCGATGTGCTGTATGAGTTAATCTAAAATTTTGAGGTCTATTTGCCGCTGACAGAGCGAGAGATCTGGATTCCTCCCTGACTGGGAGACCGAGGTTGTTGTGAATAAGTGGGCGGTGGTGGGCCGAGCAGAACGCGGCAGCCTCAGTGCCGTCCTGGCCGCCTTCCATGCCGACCTGCCCGTCTACATGGTGGAGAAGATCGACGACTCAGCACTCACGCTCGGCAGCTCCCCAGGTATACACGCCAGCACCTGGTCTTGTTTTTTACTTGAAATGCCAACAAGTTTTCCACCGGTGCGTTTCAACACAACACAACACAACACAACAACACAGCACAACATACCATAACACAACACAACATACCATAACACAACACAACACAACAACTCAGCACAACACCACATAGCACAGCACAACATAACACAACACAACATAACAGCACAACACAACAGCACAGCACAACAGTGCACAACAGTTACAGCGGGCCGGTATGATCTACCGAAATCGACCTTCTGAATCTTCTGTGTTACATATAACTTTATCATGCATCCTCACCAAGGCAAATTTACATGCCATGTGGAATGATTAGAGTTGGGCAAAACAGTAATGAAAGCGTCAGCCAGTACGATGTTTCATTCTATCATGTAGTGTTTCTGTAGGCGTCTTCTGAAAAAACAATCAATGTTTTCATCAGGGTGTAATAAACTCTGCTACTCCTTTCCGCAAGGTGGCGTTTTGACAAGGAGAATGCGGTCCAAAATTGTGACTGTATGTAACGTTACCCCCTCGTCTTTATTCTTGTGTATGGCTTACGTACCTGACGAAGTTATTAACGGAACTAAAGAATGGCGTTATGTTTTTAGCCGTCCACCCGGCCTCCCCCCTGACTCGGCGTCAGACCTGCGGGAACGGTGCGGACCCGGTCCGACAGTACGCCGTCAGCAACCCCGCCGGCTGCGAGTACCTGGTCTTCTGTAACGTCGATCACACAAGTCTGTACTCCAATCTCAGTGTCTTTGATAATAGATAGTCACAGTAAGTCAAGTTGAAAGACAATTTATCATAAATAAATGAATGAATGAATGATAGATTCATATGAACAATGAAAAGTAGTGTCCTAGATATGTCATTTGTTGTCTTCACTAAAGAACAATGAATAATGTTTTGAAGAAAAGAAGAGAATGAAAATTCGGAAAACGAAGGAGTCAAACTGGTGCCATCTAATGGCGTTTTTCATAAATAATCTGGAAAGTATACTAACTTTACCTTCCATAGCGAGGCTAGTGTAAGATTGTGGCGGCAAAACTGAAAATATTCAGGAGAAAAATTTTCTTGTTATTGACATTCAGGCACTCTTTGGCACATTTGAGTCATTATTTCCTATATCTAATGTTTACAAACGTAAGAAAACATTTGTACCAACTAAGGAAGGTTCCTTTATTTCTGTGACACCACAAATATACACTAGCTGCATCTGTTGCCTGTTCCAGATGGAGACTACAACGAGTGCCCCCGTCGTCACGTGCTGGACCAGTTCTTCATGGCGTGTCTGTGCTGCCCCGAGCACTCCACCCGCGAACAGTGCATCTACTGTGTCAATCTGGAGTAGTCCGGACAGAAGGAGTATTCCCAGAGTACTGAGACTGTCATCAAGGGCCTGTTAACGTCTCGAGATTGATTTCGTTTAATAACAGAATCTGGTTTTACAACGCAATGCGTCCTTTTGAGACGAGAAAAATGACTGAATAAAGTTTACAAATAAGAACAGTCTCAACTTTCTCTGCATGCATCAAGGTGCCCTTTAACTTTAGAAGTTGAAAATGTGTTATTTAACTAATATGTTACTTAATAAATGTCTACAATTAAAATTCAATGCATTGTTGGACATTTACAAATATACAAAAACATATGTGTGTGTGTGTGTGTGTGTGTGTGTGTGTGTGTGTGTGTGTGTGTTTGTTTATTTCTTTGTTGGAATAGTATTCAGGACCAAGGACAGATCCCTTGTGACTGGCCTAGTTGCATACTTTTGTTCGTCAGCTGGTTGATCGCTTCGTATGTAGAAAGTAAGAAACACGAACTGAACCATTTTGGTCATTAGATGTCCATGGATCAAAAGCTTCGCCTAACAGTGTACTTCTAATTGTTCGAAGTCAGGCGTTGCCCTGTTAAAAAGCATTTTGCTGTGCCAATGACATGTTTAGTTGTCGTTGGGTAGGTGGGCTTGTGTATTTGTTCCTATATACTGTTCAGCACCAAGGACGGGTCGCTTACTTGCGTGTGAAACCGCCCTGTTTCCTCGTGTGCTTTGAAAGTAAGAAAATCACAAGCATTCAACAACTTTCTTCATCAGTCAAAAATCTTCTACTGATGGACCAAAAACGTCTCCTAGCAATGTTCACTAGACCTGCAACTGTTAGCGTTCAGGTGTCACTGTGGTGTTCAGTATGAAAGCCAGGTGTGTTTATGTATAATGGGGAGACGTAAGTGTTTGATGTACATAGCGTACAGCACAAAGCTTGTCTCTCGCTTATGTTTGAAGATCTGGCCTAATTGAATCCGTTTGGACGTGTGCTTGATCCTATTTTCTCCGGTGGCATTATAGTATAACAATATTGCTACCTGAAGATATGCTTGGAGATTGTGTATGTGTGCTTGTGTGTGTGGTCAGTACAAAGTAAAAGCTTCTTACGTCTTTGCAGAAAACTTTCCTAGTTGATTTTTGTCGTTTGCTGGAAGAGACTGTAGCAACAAGCGAATATCAACTTTTGTCATCACTGAAATATTGTCAAGACTAGCGTTTTTCATGGATCAAAAGTGACGCCTGTCGATCCTTACAACAGCAATTAGGCCACAGCAAGTAATTTTTATGGATGACATCAGCGCGCTCATTAATTTTCGCCTGATTTCGAAATAAAAAACAAGAAATTTCATTGCCCTCCGACGGTGGTCAACATGCTAAAAATTGGCAAATATGTCGTAAACGTTGACAGTCTAAGGTGTTTCATTGCATATGAATACCCAGTGTAGTTCCTGCCCATGATGGTATGACATTAGATGTTTTCTGCGTTTGTTCTAGTTAATTGAGCTGTATACACATCTTCAAGAACAGTTTAATGTTGACAGTCTAAGGTGTTTCATTGCATATGGATACCCTGAGTGTAGTTCCTGCAAATGATGTGTGTGTGTGTGTGTGGGGGGGGGGGGGGTTCTGGTTAATTGACAAGGTGTTTCATCACATATGAATACCCAGTGTAGTTGCTTCATATATATATGATGGTACAACAAGCTCTTTTCTGCATTTGTTGTAGTTAGTCTATTGAGATGTATACACATCTGCAAGGACATGTTTACTGTTGAATCAAGGAGGTTTTATATTAGGAATGAATGAATGAAAGACCTTTATTGTGCATTCATGCCCCGAGGGGCTAGGTACAGGTCGTCTAACTTAACACATGAAACATACAAGGACATAAATACAACAATACAAGCTGTAAACATATAGAATAGACAAACGTGTTATTAAACTAAGCTAGTCTAGTAGAGTCGACTTCTTCTCGCTTCTTTGTACATGTGTAAATGTATGAACAGACAATATTTCCAATACAAGGATTATCTAGGCGTAATAAAAATATAAATTTGTCTGTTGCATTTAGATGTTTGAAATATGGGAATTTTTCTTTGACAAGGTTAAAAAGTACACTTCTTTCGCTATCGTATAATTTACAATCTAGGACGAAATGTTGCTCATCTTCTACTCGATTTAAATTACAATGTTGACAAAGTCTATGTTGTAGAGGCGTGCGGTTGTGCCTTCCTGTTTCGACATGTAATCTGTGACAGCTAACCCGGAGTTTAGTAGTAGCCACTCTGTGTTTGATGTTGCTAATGGATAGATACTCTTCTTCTTTATACAATGGCTTAAACAGGCGGTAGGTTCGGAGTTTGTTGCTGTAAGATTTATCCCTGTTATCGTTGTGGATTTCGGCTGAGAATGTTTGAGTATAGATGTCTTTTAATCGTTGACTAATGGAGTTAATGATATGTGACATATTTGTTCCTAAGGATACTTGTGGGCTCCAAACGAAGGCATAACCGCATTCCTCTAGCATGTTACGGACACCGGACGCCCAGCATTTTTTGCCATTGGCTTCTAATTGAAGTTGGCACAACAGGGCGTCGGCTTGTAAACTGTCAGCTGGTACGTTGTGGCGCATCCTAAGAAAGCATTCAATGGCGTTAAGGGAGGCCTCTATGTGAAGGGGGTACCTCCCTAGTTCTGCCCGTACTGCAAGGTTGCAAGCTGTTCTTGGAAGATTAAGTGCGTATTTGCAAAATTTCAAGTGTGCGGATTCAATAGGACAAAACTTTGGGCTTTTGAAGGACCCCCATATCCCAGACCCATTATTATTATGTATGAAAACTCATTGGTTGAATACAGGAATAAAAGACCTGTTGGTCATGATATCATATTTCGTCACCTCAATTCTTGTTTAACAAGATTTATGATCTCAAAATTTGAGAATATAGGAATCTTGTTTTCTATGGCCCGCCTTGTTTTCGCCCTATCTCATTAACTTTGGAGTCTGCGGAGGATGTCATCCATAAAATTTACTTGCTGTGGCCTTATCTATTGTAAAAAAAACTCGTCTGTTTCATAGATAGAAAGATCCAAGGTGATTGCTGTTCTCGAAAACATTCTTTGGTGACGCTTTTGATCCATGAACATGGAGGTTCTACAGCAGAAGATCTGCTTTTCACTCATGACAAAAGCGTCTTAGGCTTGTGAGTTTCTTATTTCAATATATCTAATCAAACCAGTTGTCCACGTGCAAGCAAGATACCGGTTCTTAGTGCTTGACGCTTTTTGCGTTTCGGCGCATGCGCGCCGGAACGCATTGTCCTGGCTTTTACCTTGCAGGAACCAGGGAAGCTTGGTTCAACACTGTGTCGCACACAATAAGACCTTATATGGCAATACGTTCCCAAATCCTTGTATAGCCGTTGCCTTATATGGCAAGAGAGCACGAAAAGGCAGGCAGGCTAGATTTGCATGTGACACAGGAGGGCGACCGCATGTAACTGCTACAACTGTTCGGAAATATCATTGCATTGTGGTTTCGGACTTTGATATCCTGAAAAATGACCATATTACATCTATTCCACAAGATTGCAGAAGAAAAAAATGATTTCGTCAAGAAAACGACCAAAAATCGGCATAAATGATACCATATAGTGAGGTTATAGCATTACGTCTAGTGACGTACCGCAGCTTGGCCGATCTGGCAACGCGAAGCACTTCGGACCCAGAAGTTCCGGGTTCGTGTCCGTGCATGGATTTTTTTTTCTTTTTAGATATTGAATATCAAAAATATATATTGATATTATATTAATCTATCAATATCATTTTTATGAATATCATTTTTTTTCATTAATAAATAAAGAAATATTTTATATTTGTTATTTTTAAATATTCATTTAATATATACAAGGCCTTTGTCTTATGAACAGGACTTCATAGATTCCAAACCCGGCATTCGAATTTTTCTGTTCATTGTAATGGAAAATACCGTGCAGCGGCTCCTATGCGCGGTAAGATGATTCTTGCAAAACACTCGCCACTAAACTTCTATCCCCGATGTAAACAGAGGCTCTTGATGTTGTTTGCAAAACAGCGATTCTTTGTTACAGTAGCAAATGCTCCATTGTTCAGAATCGACTTCATTCAGACAACACGGACGTGGAAAGTGGCGCCCCTCGGCACAAAACTATGGGAATTTTCATGAATTTTAGCAAAATTACCCAGGAAAATAAGGAAGAAATGTTGTAAATGCGGAAACCAGAATAATACGGATGAGGTAGCTGTTGATTTGTTTGACATTTGGTAGTCATTTTAGATAGAACCTTAGCTGTTATGAACTTCTATTTCACTTAATTACCATAGTGCTGATGATTCAATGGTGCTTTTTCAAATTTTATGTTTTATTGCGTGCCATGTACATAATTACATTGATAGCTTTTATAATGAGCCTATTATACATTTTACAAATAAGTACAAGTTGTAGGCCAAGACCAGCTTTTTCAAAAGCACTTAAGTTAAGTGACGTAACTTCAAAATTGCTTTCCCCAATCTGCCTTTCTCTATTAAAACAGTACTCATTTCCCAAAATGACAATTTTTCTTATAGACTGAACAGCCCTTGAGTGACTTCCTCTGGCAGATTTTACTTCAAGTAAAGGGAAAAGACAATTCACACTCATAAACGTAGCCGAAACGCCAGCTTTTTTTAAAAGCTCTTGTTTCTCATACATACACAAACACGCACATGGATTTTCGTGATATGACCCGCAGTACTAGCAAGGATGCCTAGGCGACGCTTCTTATTCATGAACAAATAGGTAATTAATCAGAAAATACCTAACACTTATTATCTCCAGATTTGAGATATTGTTTTTGGCGTGTCTGTGTGTCTGTGTGTTTCCGGACTACTGTAAGCAGCATAACTGAAGAACCTCTGGATGGGTTACAATGATATTTCGTATGTGGGCGGGTGTTGTGAAGCCGAAATTCAAGGTCGATTTTGGACCCCCTGGTATGTGACCTTGGTACTGCAGCAGAACTTCAATTTTTGTATCTTTTGACCTGGACGTGCCAAGGTCTTGATTTTGTGCTGGCAGATAGCTTGTGATGTTATAAAGAGGTGGTATAGGTTTGGGCCCCCTAGCAGCTTGCTCTAGAACTGCAGGGGCGTTATTGTGAAAATCTTCTAAGGAGAATAACTGAACAAAGGTACAACGGATTTCCATGATATTTAGTATGCAGGTAGCTTAGACAGAGATATACACAATTAAGTGCAAATTATGCTAATTGGGACTTAATTTGCATAGCTAATGAGGAAAATGTATACTTGCAGTGTTTTCCATTATAAGACTCAAATACATATAACTATTTAGTTTATGGAAAGTGGAGGATCAACAGATACCAATTATGAAAATAAATTTCTGATTTGCATAATCAATGCAAACACACCGAAATTCATCAAATTGGAAGATAATAGGACTGTCAATATTGCAACATGTGTAAGTAAGATAAAGGTGTTTATGATTAAGTATATATTATGTAAATGTGTATGGAGATATTGTTTTGGGTGTGTCTGTGTGTCTGTGTTTCCGGACTACTGTAAGCAGCATAACTCAAGAACCTCTTGATGGATTACGATGATATTTGGTATGTGGGCGGGTGTTGTGAAGCCAAAATTCAAGGTCGATTTTGGACCCCCTGGTATGTGACCTTGGTACTGCAGCAGAACTTGATTTTTTTCTATCTTTTGACCTGGACATGTTATGGTCTTGATTTTTTGGTGGCAGATAGCTTATGATGTAATGAAGAAGAGGTGTAGGTTTGGGCCCCCTAGCAGCTCGTTCTGGAACTGCGGGGGCGTTATTGTGAAAATCTTCTAAGGAGAATAACTGAACAGAGGAACGTTGGATTTCCATGATATTTGGTAGGCAGGTAGCTTGGACAGAGATGTACATAATTAAGTACAAATTATGCTTATTGGCACTTAATTTGCATAACTAATGAGGAAAATCTATACTAGCAGTGTTTTCAATCATAAGACTCAAACACATGTAACATGTGTAGTTTATGGCAAGTGGAGCATCAACAGATACCAATTATGCAAATAAATTACTAATTTGCATAATGAATGCAAAAGCGCCATGATTAATCTAAGTGGTAAATAATAGGACTGTCAATATTGCGACATGTGTAAGTTTGTTATGTAAGGTATTTATGACCAAGCATATATCATGTAAATGTGTAAGGCATTTGTATAACAGAATAGTTCATGGTGATATGAGGTCTACGAACTCTTGTTACAAAGGTTGTTGATTTTTTGTGAATTTCTTAATTTCCCAACAAAGACTAATCATGCAGTTTATGACAAAAAGATTCAATTAGGATAGGTGCCAACACATAAGTATAACCTTGGTGCTGAATTCTGCACCTATTAGACAAATACAAACGGTCCTGATCTTGATAACACACCTGTTAGACACTCAAACACTTCTTCTTGGTACTGAGTACTGTCCACACAAACTAGTGGAAATCTGCCCAATCAAAATGTCAGGAGAAGAAACATAGAAAACAATAAACTTTCTCATTTACAGCGTATCATATAATCAATCAGCCCTGATACTTAAAGGGAGGCTAAGCTTAAAATTTAAAAGTCTACTATACTTATATATATAATCTACTATACTTATATATATAAATATAACCCAAAGTCAAGTCCTCACTTGTTTTACATAACATAAAGTCAAGTCCTCACTTATTTTACATAAGACCGCTATAGTTCAGGGTTCTCCCGTCATTAATCAATTGTAAGGTCACAATATGTGACGTCAAGTCTCGGCATTTCCCATTCAGTATGAACAGGGATCTTGGATCTGGCTTTCATGGGGACAGAATTGGAGGCATTTTCCGAATTCATAGCTCACTATCTTGTCAATTCCTTCGAATTCGTCGGAAAATTCCTCTAAATCCATCCTCGGGAATGCCAGATCGAAAAGCCATATTCACTTTGGTTTGGAAATGCCGAGATATGACGTCACACATTGTGACCTTACAATTGATTAATTCAATTATCAGGCGAGTAGTCGTCAAAACTTAGCCTCCGTTGCAGACACCTTCCGGCTGTTTTCATTCTCTAAGTTCCAGTTTTACTATTACATTTTGTTGTTGTTGTTGAATTATTAGAAAAAAATGTAACAGTACAAAAACAATAACTTGAAAAAGAAAACCGGGAGGAGTCTGCATCGGAGGCTAGTCAAAACTGCCCAAGTTACAAAAGTTATCTAAAACAAGTGAGGACTTGACTTTGGGTTATATTTAGCAAAGTATAGTAGACTTTTCAATTTTATGTTTAGCCTCCCTTTAAAAGATTCAAGGTGTGCACTCATGTCAGGTGTTTTCAACAGACTTTAAATTGTTTGAAAAGCTGTAAAACTGAAATCTGGCAGTGCCTGACATGTATTTTAGCAACATTTACACATTCACGTCTGTCTGGCTCCATCCTTACAATAAGAATGTATAAGAGAGAGATACAGTAAGGAAGGACGGGTGGGGGGGGGGGGGAGCCCTGCAACTGGCACAATCTGCACCCATATATAATATGTCATTATGTCCAAGAACGACAATCTCAGTACACTTCAATTCATCAAGCATTTTTATTGTTTTTTCCATACTTCAACTGTTGGGGAGTTCAGGTCCCAGTTTATTAAAAAATACACGTTGTCAAGCAGAAAGAGAGCATGTGATAATTCTACTTCTGTAAAACAAGATTATGAAAGGCAATTACAGGTCAATCTCAATATCGTATTACTTCTGGAAACAAACTACGTACGCGTGGGGAATGAAAAATGTAATAACATGTATCTCCAAAGTTACATTCCTGTGTGCCTTAAAGATGTAAGGAAACGTCATGCCAGTCATTTCTATGAGTTGACTTCTAAAGTAATTATAGAAGTCAATGAAATTACTCAGGATTGTAACTTAAGTGTTTAGATACAGTTTGATGTAAGCAACAAACTTACAGTAATTATCCAGAGTACAGTTCTTGTATTAGAACTTAATTGTTGAAGTACTTAATTGCTCATGGTGGGTTTTTCAGTATCACATGTTCTAGTTATGTGCACTGTTGAAAGGCTAGGCCAAAAGATGATTACATTATTGTGAACACAACACATATGAAAGGGATATACAATCAAACTAGCATCTGCTGCAAACCACATACTTTCCACATATATCTAGGAAGACGTCTGAGTGACTATTTTGAAGTGTAAGTGTGCAAGTTACTGACTTTCCTTCACATCTGGGAGAAAGAAACCAAACAAGTATCATTGGTGTACAGCCCTGCTTCACAAGCCTCTATATGGGCAAAACAGAAGAACTACAGATTTCCAGAGAAATTACTGTGGTTAATGGGTGAATTTCTCAGCAGCTATTGTGTCCAATGTACATGTAAGCTCCGAACATTGCTATGAAATGATGAAAAAAAAATCTATTAGGTTTCCTGTTGATGTTCTTTTCCCAGCAGTTTCCTTCCTTTCATGTTAATTTGACCAACAGGTTTCACAGAGGAAAGAACCTACACAGCAGTACTCAGTACAGACATGTCACATAATCACTGCTCCCTCCATCACCTGAGCAAAACCACCAGATACCCCTTAACCTCAAGTCCCTGGGATGTTCTAACCTCAACTTTGGACTAAACCATTCCACACTTGCATCTGAAGTTTTCTACATCATGTCTCTACACTTCTCCCATGTACTGTAATTCTAACAAGCTCCCCTCAAATGTCAAAATGATAGTCCCTTAACTGAAAGTTGGTTTTATATGAAGCCAAGTTTCCTGTCGTCTCTAGATTACATGTGCCCTTTTGGCAACTAAACCCACCCTCCTATGTTGCCTGCAAGCATGTTAGAACAGTACAGGAATATCTGAAAAAGAGATCTTGAGCAGGGACAGAAAAAATTGAATCTAAAAATGATGTTTTACTGTATCTAACGTTACATCTTGGAACCCAACAGGCAGAAGTTTTAACATCATCAGCATCATACGGATTTTTATCTTTATGTATTTTTGTTGCTGTTGTTGGCTTTCAATTACAACAGAATGTAAAGTGAATGTATATATATATAATATGTATATAAAACAAAGTGCCACATTGCAGGTTTACATGCTTAACAGTCGAGGCCACAAAATTATCTTGAGCCATTTCCTATACCATGGTTGTGTTGGTCCGGGAGGTAAATGTAACAGAACTGTTGTGGTCTACACCGGAACTTTTACTCTGAACTTTTCATACATTTTCAGTAATGGGAGATCACATTACCTGGGAAGCAGATGGAGAAATAGCAGCAAGATGTAGGCTATACAGGACTATGCATCAAAAAGTATGGCAGACCAGCGTATGTGTGGTATGGTTGCACACGTGGCAGACCAGTGTATGTGTGGTTGTACATGTGGTGAACCAGTGTGCATGTGGTTGTACATGTGGCAGACCAGTTTATGTGTGCTTGTACGTGTGGCAGTCCAGTTTATGTGTGATTGTACGTGTGGCAGACCAGCGTACCCGCAGTTGTATCTGTGGCACACCAGTGTAATGTGGACTTACATGTGTGCAGACCAGTGTACATATGGCTGTACATGTGGCAAACCAGTGTACGTGTGGTTGAACGTGTGACAGACCAGTGTATGTGTGGTTGTACATGTGGTAGACCAGCGTACACGCGGTTGTATCTGTGGCAGACCAGTGTAATGTGGACCTACATGTGTGCAGACCAGTGTACATATGGCTGTATGTGTGGCAGACCAGTGTACGTGTGGTTGAACGTGTGGCAGACCAGTGTATGTGTGGTTGTACATGTGGTAGACCAGCGTACACGCGGTTGTACCTGTGGCAGACCAGTGTACATGTGGTTGAACGTGTGGCAGACCAGTGTATGTGTGGTTGTACGTTTGGCAGACCAGTGTACATGTGGTTGTACGTGTAGCAGACCAGTGTACATGTGCTTGTACGCGTGGCAGACCAGTGTACATATGGCTGTACCTGTGGCAGACCAGTGTACCTGCAGTTGTATCTGTGGCAGACCAGTGTAATGTGGACTTACATGTGTGCAGACCAGTGTACATATGGCTGTATGTGTGGCAGACCAGTGTACGTGTGGTTGAACGTGTGGCAGACCAGTGTATGTGAGGTTGAACGTGTGGCAGACCAGTGTATGTGTGGTTGTACGAGTGGCAGACCAGTGTGCATGTGGTTGAACGTGTGGCAGACCAGTGTACATGTGGTTGTGCGTGTGGCAGACCAGTGTATGTGTGGTTGTACGTGTGGCAGACCAGTGTACATGTGGTTGAACGTGAGGCAGACCAGTGTATGTGTGGTTGAATGTGTGGCAGACCAGTGTATGTGTGGTTGTACGTGTGGCAGACCAGTGTAAGTGTGGTTGCATGTATGGCATGTTTTTGTCACACCACGTCCTTCCACCTGTTGGTACAGTAGCCCTTTTTAGCTCCACTTTTGTAAATTCATCTTACTTCTGGCATCACATGAATGAATCTTGATCTGTTCTTATCAAAAGCACAGAGAAATGGCTCCTGTGTACCTCTACAATGTACTAAACATGCTTTACAATGGACTATTCCAAATTCAGAAATTCTCTAAAATGTCAAAATTTCAGTGCGGTCCTGTCTAAAGTCTATCATCCATGCATGCATTGTTGCTATGGTTATGATACTCATGTAAAAAATGACAAGTTCTCCAAAGTATCTACTCTACAACATTGACAAGCTCATTTCAATGCTGTACAAACAATGTTCTTTGGTCAGTACAAAAATATGACAATTTTCTTTTTCTTTTTGCAAGTGAGGGCAACTTGTGTTCTGAGGGTTGAAACAGAATATTTCATTCAAATAGTATGTGTCATTATGTAGCTGGAGGACATTTCACCTAAACATGATATAACTTCAACATTTTTATTAACCCTGAACTGTGTAAAATGATCAAGAAGGCACAAAATCCAAATGTGCTTGTTACCCCTCAGAAGACAACAGCACCATACAATTTTATGTTAAACGAAATCCCCAGACCCCCCCCCCCCTTACCCCTCCGTACCCCCCTACATTTGCTATCTTGGTGGTTGTGCTCCATGTGGTTGGTAAGGTGGACTGCTAGAGATGTGGAAGGGTGCACTGTAGGTGTGGGGGGTTGACGGTGACAGGAAAACCAGACCCTGTGTGGTCATCACTACTTGCTGTGGCACCTCACCTGCAAGAACACACAACATTGTAGCACAATATCTCGGGACATAGCAACCAGCTGATGTTTCAGAAACATCACAGAACACTTATCCAAACATCTAGGTGATGTAAACTTGTCTATTAAACGGACATTTATAAATGCTGTCCTCAGAGCTGGATTCCATCCAACTATAAAGTTTTGCATACTTTTCACAGTAACTACTGTACTAACAGCAACTCTCCTATTTGTCCACTTACATGTTGCAGATTGGTAACATAACAATGGTGAGTTTTGTTACGAAAACAAACCACATCAACCTCCCCATACCTTTACCAACAGTTATTTTCTCATTCACTACATGTATGCAAAGTATGCCATAATTTGCATACTGTATGCCTAATAATGATAACCTAAACAAATATGAAATCCCAATCATTTACTGTACCACTAATTAAAGATATTAATTATAGAATCATTCATTTTGCAAACAAAATTATGAATAATTCATATCCTGGAGTAAACCATGATCTTGTGGACCAACTGACCTCCCATCAAAAATGACTGTTAAACTAAGAAGCTCCATATCCATAAAATGTTTACATTTCTATCCTTTTTTCCCCCTTCATCTTGACCAAAGTGCACAGGGTCAGTTCCATCTAAAAATGGGCACCTGAATTTTGGTGTGACCATAAGCAGGCTACATGTATCCTTGCTGGTAACGTACCTACCCCAGTTCTGTCTGGGTTGGGGCAGCTGCCTGTTCTGTGCTTGGACTACCTGTGGTGACACCTGATTGGCCAGATGGTGCATGGGTAGTTGCTGATTGGATCTTGGCGAGGCTCCCAGCTGCTGATTGGGGGAGGATGTATGGGAAACAAATTGCTGATTGGCTGGAGGTGAAGGTGTTGGCTGCTGATTGGTTGATCGAGGATGATGTGTCAGTTGCTGATTGGTGTACTGCATGGTGGGGATGGGGAAATAGTTGGTGCCCCCTCGAGGATTGTGGGATGGTTGTGAGGTAGTTTTGGGGCTGGAGGTAAACTGGGGGGATTCGTGGGATCTTGCATACAAGGGCATCCTCCCCTGGGAAAGAAAGTAGATATGACCAAATCAACATTCTATTTTACTTCATCTATACCTTCAACAACATCCTGACATGGAACAGTTTCTATCTTGCTCTTCTTGCACCAACATACCCATAAATCAATGTTGTTGAACAGCTGTCACTGTAAATATTATCATCATTCCTAGTCATTAAGAATCATTCTTTTCTAACCATTTAACGTCAACTTGAGAAACCAGAAATCAAATTGATATGTCCTTTACAATGAATGTGATTACTAGTATGCATAATGTGAAAAAAAATCTGGAGAGTAATTTCACCCTGCAGTTTTGTGTATTTGCGATCCTTACAGACTATGGATCTGTTCTCCCGCGGACTAACCTCGGGTGATCTGCCATACTGCTCCTGCTCCCTGGAGTTCTGCCTCTGTCTGCTGTAGTACCCTCCCCCCTGTCTGCCGAAAGGAACAGGCTGTGGGGGGGTTTGGTACATCTGTCTGGGTGGGGGGTCTTCCCTGCCCCCCTGTCTGTGGGGACTGCCCCGATACTGACCCTGGTTGGGTGTGGGTTGGTAAGGCCCACGTGGGGGACTGCGTGGGTCATGATCCATCATGTTTCTCCTGTCATAATAGCCCTACAGGGGGAACATCACATGTAGTAAATGACGTTTATGCCAAGTTTCATACTTTTACCATAATTTGAACAATTTTTGGCATCAATCGCCTAGAGCAAGGAAATTTTACCATAGCCCCCACAGCTAGACCCTGAGAAACACTCTGGTTATCCTCATTCAGGTGGCCAGCCCCATGACTTTTTTCTTTCTCCTCAACATCCAGCCATCCCCTCAATACCCTGGAAGCCAGGTTACCGTTGGTCTGGTTCTACTCAGTGCCCCTATAGTGACTTGGGCCCATATAATGAATTCAGGCAGCCCATGCACATTCACCAGCCCCATGGTACTCTGGCTTCCCGAGGGTTTACATGTAACATGTCCTTACAACCCCTCCACTATCGGGATGTTTTGCAGGGGGTAATGACCTACAATGTAGAGTAACCATAAATCAGGGCCAGCCTTTGGCTCATACAAAACTGGGTGCAGTAGAAGGTCAGGTATATGCTCAAGTTTTTTAAACTCAGCAAAATGTCAACATCATCCAAACCCATCCAGAAGTAAGGAAAACATGCTTTTTTTTAACAACAACATATCCAGTAGCAGATGCATTCGGCAAGCATAGCACAGACAACCTTGCCATGATACATGAAGCATGCATATTGGAAAGCTCTCATTGTACAGATAAGCCACATATCACACACAAACATACATTGAACAACTGTTATCTGTTTTCCCTTTTTGTCAGTTCTCTAGCTGGTCTTTTTCAAGATAACTGAGGACCTGATGAACATGTGACCTTCTGGAAGTGAGACATGAGCAACATGTATGGAGGACACATGTACATGTAGCTGGAAGTCTGTAGTGGCCCCCGTCCTGGTAACATTAAGGCTGAAATAGTCTTATTCAGTGTCAGTTGTCCAAACAATCATAGAGTCCCCATGTATTGGCCCAGCAACCTTCATGGAACCTCGACAGGGGCAAGTAATGATTTCAAACCACCTTTGACCCGCTGCTCATGTATATGACATGGCCTCACCTTTGCTGATTGAGGTGTGCCCCTCCCCCCTGGGGTCCTGTTGTTCCGGGATGGTCCATTGTTTCTTTGGGAGAGTCTTTGCTGGTCCCCACCTGGCTCACCTGCTCAAGGGGCATCACATGTCATCTTATCTTAGTAGTTGAAGTTAGAGACAAATGTGCTGAAGTATCATACATAAATCCTTACGACATTTCATCACCACAAGGAGTATTTAAAAAACAAGTGAACACGTAGGTCATGTGACATATCCCACCTTCCCTCTTTTTCTCCTTCTTACCAGTGCGTCTCTTCGGACAATCCTTCATGAAGTGTCCAATCTTTCCACATATCCTACAGCACCTGGACAGGGGACAGAAGCACAGCAAATTTGGTTCTTTCTGGAATATGAACATCATTGTGTTCAATTTATGTCAGATTGAGTAATAATTTCTTTGTGACCTGCAGGCTTTTTAGGTGACATCAATCTAACATCTTGGTTCTTAAATATACAAAAGTGTAGATTTTTTGGAACTGCAGGAACCGGTTTCGTTTCAAACTTTGAAAGGGAATAACTCAAGAATGGGTTAACGGATTGTCATGACATTTGGTATATAGATAGCTTAAGTGATGATTGACCAAATCATATGCTTATTATACAAATCAGGAGCTAATTTGCATAGTTAATGAGGAAAGTTTATAAATCCGCTGCATTCCATTATACATTATAGGGCTCTCAAACATGTGACATGTGTAACTGAGAAAGAGAGGAATATTGATAGATATCAATTATGCAAACGAAGACCTAATTTACATAATGAATGACAAAATACTATAATTCCATAGTCAGTAAATGAAGAGGATTTCATTCTTGCAGCATTTGGAAGGTAAGTAAATGTGGACATTATCAGACAAACATCATGCAAATGAGGGCCTCATTTACATAATTTATGAGGAAACACTACAATAGCCTTTTTAGACTTTCATACTTTGAATAACCTGTGTTATTTGGGTAGAGAAGATGGTCAACTGACATACTTCATGCCAATGAGGTCTTTATTAGCATAATAAATGGGAAACATTTATGATACGCCACTCGAAAATGTTAACACCAGTCGGCAAAGGTATGGGGTCGTGGAACTCTAGTATATGTATTGTCATTTTTGTGTGCATATCATGAAAGAAAAATCAAGAGCCAAGAAGTTAGATTGGATAGCCCAGAGAAACAGCTGTCTGTACCTGTCAGTAGGTGGCTGGGCTCCATCAGTTAGGACCTCTGCATCAAACAGGTACTCCTGAAAAACACAACAGGCAAAAACAAGAGCTGTGAGAGGCTGGAAATGCCACTGTGTAGAAAGAGATTATCATAGAGATTAACAGAATGAAGAAGCTGTCAGAATGATATTAAGTTGAACTGAAATGTCCTGTCTTTTTCCTTGTCCTTGGTATATGGTGACAGAAGACCTGGCTGGATCGTCGCTCACGTTCTTCATTTGGTGGTACTAGTACATTTGGTGGTACTAGTACATTTGGTGGTACTAGACATTTGGTGGTACTAGTACATTTGGTGGTACTAGTACATTTGGTGGTACTAGACATTTGGTGGTACTAGTACATTTGGTGGTACTAGTACATTCAATGGTTATAGGAATCAGCTTGGCCCTACCTGGATGTCACCATACACACCTTAGGTTGGGACATCAACATTTTATCATTCTAACATGCAGTTACTACAGATCATACAAGGGGTCTCTGGAGCAGCAGCATTCATACGATCCTGGGGTTATCTAGTACTGTAGACAATGCAGGGATCGAAATACTTTTTTTGGTTACATTACTTTACTTTCAATTTGAAATATTAACTTACAATATCATACTTGGTATGTAACTGCTTTTGCTCTACATACATACTCAGCCTGACATACAAACTTTTATAGCATTATTAGATGATTACAAACAATTTACATCTAATGTAGAAAACATTCAATGCAAAATTGTATACAGTCAGTAGTAAACACAAAAGCTCAGTAGTAAACACAAACAGTATCATAGTATTTCAACATGCCTACCTGCCTACGTGCTCAGGCCAGAAAATGGCCCCTTTAATTAACCTGTACCACTTAAAAATAAGATGTTGTAGTAACAATACAAAAAATTACCTAAGTTTTCCCCTACAGATAAACTAGAGACTGAAACATGGTGCTTGAATCATTTACCAGCCTTATGACCACTGGAGGCATCGTGAAAATTGCTGGAGGTCAGCATGTTATTTACATGTACGTTGGCTATTTTGATTTTCTGACGGTATTTGTTTTCGTCCTTTTCCAGCGCAAATTTCAGCAAAAAAATTCTCGATCTATGGAGGGTTTTAGATTGGCATTGATTTCTGTGTTTAAATTGAAAATCTACCGTATAATTGTGTGTAACGAGAGCAGCTTGTTCCCAGGCATTCATGGAATACAAACTTGTATTTTTCAACTTGCAAATTTGCAAGTTCATATAATTTTTACTTGCAAATCTTCAAAATCACTGTCTTGCAAATTGCAAGTTGCTTCATTGTATTTCGAACCCTGCAATGTTAGAATTCACCACCACATCAAAGTTTATCAACAATATAAAATGTTCCCATTATTGCTAACAGATAATGTAGAAGTCTTGTAAGACTTGAATCTGGTCTACTTACCACTATATACGGCATGGGTGTGTACTGATGGAGGAAGTCACTGCGCATGGTCATACCGAAGGTTTCACGCCCCTTGATAAAAGCACCAATAATGAAGTTGTTCACTGGAAAAAATAAAAAACAGCTGTTAGAAATAGCTGTTTATGTAAAATACTATCAGCCAAGCCCCTTAGAAGTTGCCAAAAAGAAAAATGGAAGATTACAGTTACTGTATCATGCATGGGCGAATACACATGTCTTCTTCAATGATGATAGTTGCTGACACAACAGATACTTAGAAAAAAATAGCCGGCTCCAAAATGTAAGTAGGAGGCCTGTTTGTACTGTGAACATTTCTCAACCGCTTAGTAAACAGTCATTGACATTAGTTATCCCACACAATTTTTTCTTTGACATGTGCAATATGTGTAGAAATATATCTTTATTTGAATCACACTATGTATGATATAATACAACAATTCTAATTAACTATCAATCAAGTAGTAGTATTCCAAACTCCATGCGATGGTGTGCAGTTGGCTCCCATGCTGATTGGCGATTTTTCGGGGGCAGATCCCCCTCTAACTTAAGTTAGTACATCCCAACTTTGGTGTCTGTCTGAAACACCAGCTAGCAACATAATTAGTTAAAAAAGTGTGTATTTGATCAGAAACTATACGGTACAGTCGGGTACACCATCCTATTTCAGAAGAGGGTGTAACATATTGTACATTAAGTATGCAACATCAGTACATTGAATGGAAATCTAAAAGCCACCGAAATTGAATGGCAATACTAATTGGGTGAAATAAGAAATAGTTCAAAGATTTCAATGTATTCTCAATGTAAAAAAAATGACATTTCCCAATAGCAAACCAGACTTGTTACCAAACATGACAGAATGCAGGAAACTTCTAACCCCTCTCACAGACTTAGTTGTTATTGTATGCTTCATTTAACCTTTAGCACTCTGAAGTAGCCATTTGGCACACAATTCTTTATTGGTTACAGAGTTAGGCAGCAGGGAGAAGGTTCATGCCCCCTTCACATTTCTGCTTTCCCACCATTGTCCAAGTTTGTAGTCTGTAGTTCCAAGGGGCACAATTTCTATTTGAAACTGGTGAAAATTGATGAGTGCGTGGACTTCATCTATATAATCAAGTCAGTGTGGCTTAATGCACAATGATAATGTGAACAGGTGAATCTTTGATTCTATTGACGATTTTCTATCAATATGTGAATTCAAATTAAATACAAACTTTTAATGTGGCTGTTTCTCTTTCCGACACATGGGAATTGAAGGGCATGCAGACATATACTAAAACATTCTGTTTCTATCTATATCTGTATGTTTATTGCCAATATGTCCACCCTTCGACAAAACACACCTGTCATTCCAGCTTTGGCTGTCATTGTGTGCCGTAAATCAGAATTCCCCAAAGCACTTACCGCAAGTTCAGCACCATCTTACTGTTGGGTATGTGCACTAAGTAAAGGTCCATGTTGGTAATAATGCTGTTTGTCTTCAGTGCTACCCACAGTGTCCCACACCTCATAGAATGCAACAGGATCCATGAAATGTCCTTTAGAACCTTTTCTGCATTTTGTGCTCCCTTCAGTAG
Source organism: Branchiostoma lanceolatum (assembly GCF_035083965.1). Lineage (NCBI taxonomy): Eukaryota > Metazoa > Chordata > Leptocardii > Amphioxiformes > Branchiostomatidae > Branchiostoma > Branchiostoma lanceolatum. The sequence continues at coordinate 17,959,135 of NC_089732.1, read as the reverse complement.
AAGGCACTTCTTCACAGTGCCAGTACCAACCTGAAATAAAGTACAGGACATTTCTACTTACTTTTCCTGGACACACCAGCTCCAAGGTTATGATTCAGGTCAAAAGGGTCTGTAAGAAATAAGAGACGCATTGTTTATGGTGTTGGAATGATGCAGTGTAACATTTCAAGGTACAGTAGAAACTGCTTTTTTGCAAAGCCTATTTGCCAGCGGAATTTTCTCGGTTACCCGTTTTGTCCAATTATGAAGTGTAGCTCAAACCAAGCCTCAAACTAACTTGAGTGAAACAGGACATCATACGACATAAGGAATAAAAACATAACATGCTGCACCTCTCTTTAAAAAATTCCAGCACCAATCTCTGATGTGAAACTTATGGGTATTCTCTTTGTATTTTTGGGGACAACCACCATAAAACATTTGAATTCAAAGACGTTTGACCGAGCGACACTGTACTTACCTTCTAATGCTATACCTCATGCAACAGTTGTCTGTACTTAACACATGTACCTTCTATTGCTACCGGTATACCCTATGTGACAGTTACCTTCTATTGCTAAACCCTATGTGACAGTTAGCTGTACTGACCCTCTATTGCTATACCCTATATGACAGTTAGCTGTACTGACCTTCTATTGCTACAGCTATACCCTATGTGAAAGCTGTACTGACCCTCTATGGCTATACCCTATGTGACAGTTAGCTGTACTGATCTTCAATTGCTATACCCTATGTGACAGTTAGCTGTACTGACCCTCTATTGCTATACCCTATGTGACAGTTAGCTGTGTGACCTTCTATTGCTAAACCCTACATGACAGTTAGCTGTACTAACCTTCTATTGCTATACCCTATGTGACAGCTGTACTGACCCTCTATTGCTATACCCTATGTGACAGTTAGCTGTACTGACCCTCTATTGCTATACCCTATGTGACAGTTACCTGTACTGACCCTCTATTGCTATACCCTATGTGACAGTTAGCTGTATTGACCTTCTATTGCTATATCCTATGTGACAGTTAGCTGCATTGACCTTCTATTGCTATATCCTATGTGACAGTTAGCTGTACTGACCCTCTATTGCTATACCCTATGTGACAGTTAGCTGTATTGACCTTCTATTGCTATACCCTATGTGACAGCTGTGTGACCTTCTATTGCTAAACCCTACATGACAGTTAGCTGTATTGACCTTCTATTGCTATATCCTATGTGACAGCTGTACTGACCCTCTATTGCTATACCCTATGTGACAGTTAGCTGTACTGACCCTCTATTGCTATACCCTATGTGACAGTTAGCTGTACTGACCTTCAATTGCTATATCCTATGTGAAAGCTGTACTGACCCTCTATTGCTATATACCATATGTGACAGTTAGCTGTACTGACCCTCTATTGCTATACCCTATGTGACAGTTAGCTGTACTGACCCTCTATTGCTATACCCTATGTGACAGTTAGCTGTACTGACCCTCTATTGCTATACCCTATGTGACAGTTAGCTGTACTGACCTTCAATTGCTATATCCTATGTGGAAGCTGTACTGACCCTCTATTGCTATACCCTATGTGACAGTTAGCTGTACTGACCTTCAATTGCTATATCCTATGTGAAAGCTGTACTGACCCTCTATTGCTATATACCATATGTGACAGCTGTACTGACCCTCTATTGCTATACACCATGCGACAGTTAGTTGTACCAAGGAGGTGGCTGTACTGACCTTCTATTGCTATACACTTGGACGTCCACATCTTCTCAAACCTGGTGAGGATGGTGGACTGGCGGATACAGATTACGTGCTCGCGAAAGTTGAACTCCTCGGTGTAGAACCTGAGCAGACCAATCCACAACTCACCCACTGCCTCCTTGTTCTCACCAAGGTGTGGCCATTTCTTGGGCTGCAGAGCAAAGTCAAGGTCACTATCCAGTTTTAAACCAATTGTGCATGTGGGAGACCCAATTTTTCAAAGTTCAGTATATAATGCTGAGAACATGAATAAGTTTAACAGTACATGTAGATGTACAATCATTATTTTGTAAATCAGATTTTGGACTGAAGTTCTTCTCTGTTTGGACCATACCATACAGTTCTCACCAACAAAAACTCCTTCCATGCAGCTTCATTTTTGACAACACTGTGATATATCGGCACTATGGTCCTTATAGTCCTGTTCCATGATTATTTCCTTGGTCCAGTCTACTACATGTGGGGATTAGACTTGTTTAAGCACTGGACTGTGCCAAATTACACTGTCTAGGAATTGTGCCAACTTTGCTAATTTGTGCCAATTTTCTCTCACAGTCAGACTGATGTGTGATGCAAGTTTAGTGTCTGAAGCCCAGATGAGCCTAAGATTGCCAGGCCCAGAATGTCAAATTTTCAATTTCAATAAAAGATAACTTAATTGGAAATAGCAGTGTTGCTAGTGAATTAAAAACCAAATAGAATCTACAATGATTAAAAATTCATCAAAATGAATATGCAATGATAACATGTTCAATGTTTTACACCATTTTGCACCACTTTGCACCCATTTCCGAAATTTTGCCGGTTTTTTCAAACTAAAAACTTGGCAATTTCAGGTGAAAAATTGTGCCCATCTTCGTCAATTGGCACCAGTTTGCGAATGCCTAGTGTAATTTGGTACAGTCATGTGAGATACCTGCTTAAGAGTCAATGATTTATCTCACCAGGGACTGCAGGTCGTCGTAGAACCAGGCGTTCCACCCATCCACCATCTTCTCTGGTTTGGGCTGGCCGTCGTGTAACTGGAATACAAGGAGAAGTTTTCAGTACTGGAGAGAAGCACAATTGTGTTTCATTGTTCTGTACTGTGAAGCTCTGTTATGTAGATTTATGACATTGTAAAGCTAAAACAGGCCCAAGACACATTAGGGTGGGCACTAAAAACATACAATGTATTACATTAACACATAGCGTCAAATAATTTTGCAAGTATGCACAATTTACTTAACCCTCATACACCCGAGTGGGGTCATTTTTTACCCCAGGCGTGGATTTTGACGTGCTATTTGAACATGTTTGATCTGAAAAAAAATTCCTTCCGTGACTTTGTCGGTAGACATCTTTTCTAACCTCTCATAATTTTCTAGGGAGATGGGCACAATACTGTTGACGTTATATAGGAAAGTCTGTGTTGAGTCCGCTGGGGTCATTTTTGACCCCAGCAAAAATAATGTGCTGTTTTTGAGACCTGCCCTCTGTAACTCTTGAACTACTTATCGTATGACCACCAAATTTTCAGAGGATGATGCACATGTGAATTAGTATAACAAATTTCATGTCATAATGAGGTAATATGACGTCATTATGACACAATTTTATGGGATTCTATCTGCCATCTTGGATTTTGACGGATGACGTCATCAAATCAGCATAAAATACCAATGTTGAATCATAAAAGTTACATTGGATTACATGAGATGATAACAATGTAAGAAAATACATTTGACGTACCAACAAAGCCTCGAAACGTCGTTGTTTGAACTGAAAGTAGCAGATTTTATAAAATATCCCTGTCAAAAACCCGTTGCCATGGCAACACGAAAAACGATGAACTTACTTTATCCATTTGAAATTTTTGTTAAGGACATTTTATGAAGAGTCACCAAGTTTGGTGGCTCTTGCGTAAGCCGTTCATTAGTTATGCAACATGAAATTTGGCGCGGGCCTGAAAAATCCCCTCCCAGTCTAAATAGGAATAGTTCAAAACGTGTTCCTTCTGATCTTTTTACATAAATTATGATAATGAACGGGAATTATTCATATCTAAAGATGCCAAAACATTCCTCTTACATTGTTGAAGCAATGTCTGGATAACAATCAGCGAAAAAAGTGAAAAAGGAGATTTTATTGAACAAAACATTCATTTTTGACCCTGTTCAGTCATTTTAGTCACAAAAATAGGTTTGGGTGTATGAGGATTAAAATGTTTTTGTACACAACAGAGCCCATATCATAACTGTTATAAACGGTATAATATATATAGATGAAGGTTGAAAAATATGCTAACGATCATTGTAAATGACAGAAAAGGTAACTGAATACATGGTGGGGTTTATGTCAGAAGTTGATTTAAAAGGGCTATAATGATAAATACTTACAATATTAAATTTACAGGATTTACATCTAGTCCATTCATAATACTATCATGACAAACCAAACTGCCACATTTCATCATGACTGTGCTTGTGGGCCGAGCACATGGTCAGGGCTTCCCAAGTCTAGCTTTAATCGAATGTAGAATTTATGTGAGATGATTCCTGCTCTGATTTGGTTTAACAGTCTGGTGCAGATTGCTGTCAAATAAACTATCACATACCCCTGGCCTTGCAGTTGACTGTTTAAGCAAGAGGGCAATAGTGCTATCTCTTCTGATACCGTAATTCTTGCAATTTTCACAGTGGTTTTATGGTCAAGGTTTGTAAATGTGCCAGCATTTCCATTATTCATCTATTGAACTGTTACAGTATTGTGACCATAGTGTTACCACCACAAACACTCCATTTTCTCTGTTAAATTACCATAAACTGAAAGGCATTTCAAGTACTAGGATGTAGAACCCAATTGGTTTTATGATAGTAGTATTAGACATTTGTGTCGATTCTCAGTAACTAGTTCAAATAATTCTTCACAATACAGAACTAAATGGTGATAAAATGTGTCTAATTATTGGTTCAGGATCTACTTTATTAGTTAACAAAGTAGGCTAAATGTGTAACATAATTCAGAATTGATGCCAGAAAAAGAATCAGTACTAATTACTTTGATGGCAAAATGTAGCTTAAAATGCATTATTGATGACCAGTGTATATCATAATGAACACAAGCTACAACATGTAGGTCAGTAAAATAAGAGAAAATAATCCTAATTATCCTAATGTAAGAATTTTCCAAGGACACTTTGATATTTGATACCGGTACTCCTTGCCATGAATACTACACAGCACAGATGGCCGCTAAGGGGATGAATTAGGTCCCTAACATTAAATACATCAGATTACCCTACTAATATCTGAGTACATTCAAAACCATCTAATTAGCCCTTCCATCCATTTGCTGCATTCTGATGGGCACTCAAAGTTGACATACTATAGTAAAGGACAGCTTTGGCATAATTCTGATGTGCTCTATTCTGATGTGCACTCTGAATTAAAATAATGGACAGCTTTGAAAATAATCCATGTGATGCATTCTAACAAGCCCTTGATATTGATTGATGATGACATGATGAACAACTTTGACAATGAGTACTACATTTATCATGAGGGAGATGAAAAGTACACAATGGTGACCCTCCAAGGTTACCTCACAAATATCACAGTCAACAGCATGGTTCTATGATTCACATCCTGGACAACAATCAAGATGTAAGATTTTCTGGGCCTGGCCAGTGGAATGACTTCAAAAAGACATAGACTTACATGTAGTACTAAATACTGATAATTGGTGAAAGTGGGCCGATGGGGAAAAACTAAACTTCGGGTCTCATTTAGTGTAAGGGTCACCAGGGCTCGAAATAGTGGGTGCATGTGCACCCAAAATTGGAGCTGTGCTAAAGTTCTAAAGAGAGGCAGAAGTGTTATACTTTGTATTCATGTTTTGCTGACATTCAACTCTATCCCATGTTGTGCACCCAAATTTCTTTCTGTGCACCTAATTTGTTGGTTGGGTGTAGGTGCACAGATTGTCCAGTGCGCCTATTCCCAAAATGGAATTTTAAGCCCTGGTAACAGTATGGAAGTGTACAGAAAACAGAATATCAACCTTATCTAATATCCATCTATTTAGTGGCTTTGATCTTAAAACATTTTGCTTCAAATGTACAGAAAATCTTAACTTAGTAATCCATTCTACATGTACGTAAAGCGCATTGGCCCTATATCACACGAAGAGATTGCCTAAAAAGTCCAAACACACACTCCCTTTTTATAATATAATAAATTATGGCATTTACAAACTGCACTTAGCCACTCCCTACAAGCGGCACTTTCCTGCTGCTAGCGTATGACTGCACCTCCAACCTATCGTGCCATTGACAACAATAACATGCATGCTAGATTTCACCACATTGACATTTTACATCAGTTGGGCTGGTTAAAAGGGAATTTTCTCACGGCTACAAACACAATGTTTAGATGCAGCCCTTTTCTTTCTTACTAAGACAAAACAAAAGACAACACTTTGAATATTGTGTAACGTTGCATTTGGGTAAAGAAGATCATTATCTGATATAATCTATGCAAATAAGGACTGTATTTGCATAATCACTTGTAAAGTTTAACATCATTAGATGAAGGTTTGAGGTCACAGAACTCTAGTTGATAAGCGTGGTGGGTTCTTTAAAGGCCACCAAAGCAATATTAGGGACAAAAAATGGAAATTACAAAAATGCTGAAATCTTTATGGTAGTGACATTTACTAACATTGTTCAGCACAATTGCATAATAACTTCATACTTTTAGGATTTCAAAACCACACAAAATCGTGCCATACGATGATCTCCTTACTTTCGTGCCCCAACAAAAACTCCATGATTTTCAGTGAGTTCCCACATCACAACAACGTCATATTTTTGCATCATGGACGTTGCTATACATTGCGATAGTGTTGTTTGAACTAATCATGTATAGAAATGACTATAGTAAATAAATTGACTTTCAAAATCTAATTTTTCGGACTCTAACATATTGCCTGAGTTTCCTTCAACATGTTCAAGGAGTGGTTTTCCTCAAACAAGGGACATCTGGTTTAATATATAGTCCATCTGCACATCTGTAACCCTGGTCAGTAGCATACAAATCAATGGACAGAACTTGGACTGGTCAGTAGCATACAAATCAGTGGACAGAACTTGGACTGGTCAGTAGCATACAAATCAATGGACAGAACTTGGACTGGTCAGTAGCATACAAATCAGTGGACAGAACTTGGACTGGTCAGTAGCATACAAATCAGTGGACAGAACTTGGACTGGTCAGTAGCATACAAATCAGTGGACAGAACTTGGACTGGTCAGTAGCATACAAATCAGTGGACAGAACTTGGACTGGTCAGTAGCATACAAATCAGTGGACAGAAGTCAACTATGAAGTAACCAATTTTGTCAGTCTTGGTATAAGGCTAGGCTTCATCAACTGACATAACAAGCATCACACACTTTGTTCCTGGCAGCTGGTAATATTACATCTTACAACAACTTGTCACAGATTATAGTCAGTAACTGTACATTTTTTTCTCTGTATCAGTAATAAGATGTCCAATTTGGGACTGCATGGAGATGTCCTGGGAGTACAGGAGCATATAAATAAGAAAGGTACACTCAGGTACATGTTTGTATGCACTCAGAGGTGACAGATGCAGCTTCACATACATGCACACACACCATACACACAAACACACTCCAATACACACACAAAAACAAACAAACAAACACACAGTCACACATACATAAATACATCAAACACACACACAAACATACCACACACTTACAAATATGCACAAACACACAGACACACACAGACACTCAAGCACACACAAACTCACACACACATGCACACACACACACACACATGCACACACACACACACACACACACATGAACACCACAGTCAAACAAACAAACAAACAAACAAACAACAAACAAACACACACACACACACACACACACACACACACACACAAACACAGTCACATAAACACACACACACATGGAATTCTTGCTGAATTAGACTGTGCCAGACTGCATGTGTGGGCTGACACATCCCTGGGTGGGCGATAACTTATCAGCCTACTTTAACACAGACTCAGCAGTCTTCATGGGAATGCTACGCAGAGTCAGCCTATGGCAATATGCAGAATGTGTATTAGATAGGTACATACATGTACAAGTATTACCTGCCATTCTGCCACACTTACTGGGCATTCCAGTTGACAGTTGTGCCAGTTTCAAAATGACACAGAAATTTCTTTACATCTTTTCAAAGGAATGAAGGAACGTTTTGATTGTATGCTATAGGTTTGATTCACAAAATGTAAATCAGCAGATTCTAAGGGTACATGTACATGTGTATTGTTTATGAAAATGACCCATGGAAAGGGACTTCTAAAAAAATACCGACACAATCATTATGGTATCAAATTCTGAAGTTAAACATGAATAGATATTTATTTTCTTCTTGAAATTTTTCATCCTTCTCCATATCCCATATTCTTATACAATCAAACCTGCCCAAGGCTACCACCCGGGGGACCGAGGAAAAGAGGTCGCATTGGACAGGCCTTGAAGAGGATCCACTCACTACATGTTTCCAAGTTGAGGTGTTAATTAACTCACTGACGTTAATGACCCACCCCGAGGTGTATATGGTAAAAAATCACTGAGTGAGCTAAGCAAACGAGGTGGTTTTATGAGGTGGTTATAGCACATGGCCAGGCGTTATGACACCATATACACCGAGGAAGAGGCGGGTCATTAACGTTATTATCATATAGCCTATCCAAACTGACCCATATAAGAGTAGACAATTCCTGTATGACACATAGATCTCTTGTACTATTAAGAATGCATTTCAGAATTAACATTTGTCCTTTTTGAACAGAAGATAGATTTAATTTTGAAAACCAACATTTCCACAGATAATATTTAATAACATTGCAATATTGGCATGTCAAATCTTTTTCAAATCTATTATCTATTACGTATCATCATTCCTCCCTGCTGGGTGTCCTTCTGACAATGCTGTGGGTGGCTCCAGTTCCGCCCGTTTAGATTTGACTTGTATTGAAATGGTTTGTTCTATTTTGTCATATGCTTACAAAAGATTTGATTCATTCTAAGATAGTAAACATTTTTGGGAACAAATAAACATTATACGAATGTTAACAAAAAGACAACCTCCCTCTCTACATAATGGGAGGAATGATGATCACAGGTGTGTTATGGCGTCATAACACATGGTCAATGGAGGCTTCTGATTGGTCGACGCCATCTGGCTATGTGATAATACAGTATTACGATGGATGGAAAATGATGTGATTTTGAACAGCATCACTACCATCAGGGTTAATTCCCATAGACAGAAAGATCCTACAAAATTATATTTTCCATTATTGTTGTAAAGTTTGTGTGCCGTTACATCGTGTACAAATTTCCATCATAATTTTGATGTTTAAAACAATGTCTGCCTCTCCCGATCGAATAGCGCCCTCCTACATTCACACATTACATCAAATACATTGTACTACACACACACACGCACACACATAACATCTAAGTAAGGCCTACGAAAAAGCTGTAGCAAAAACCTGCTGACCCAGCCTTCTTTTGGGTGCCCACCGCAAATTTGGCCATTGTACATCTGAGGTGAAGTGGATCCTTTTCATATCACTCTGTGTAGTGCAATGTACTGTGCTTGGCTCTGGTCCAGCTATAGAGCTGCAACCATCCATAAACTACGGGTTACCTATCACAACGGTTTTAAAATTCTATTGTCTCAACCTGGAAGCACTAGCAATAATGAACTTTTTGTACATATGCGTGTGGACACCTTTGACGCCAAGCATCGGAAATTTATGTACTCCTTTGTCTCTCGAATGCTCGGGTCTGGGAATGATATCATTAAGCTGCTGCCCCGTTCGGAGGCCTTACCTTCCAGTCCTTTTTGGCGACACTATTGTCGACTAGTCCGTACCCAGTAAGGGGCCTCCCTGTGGCCTCTTTTTTCAGGTACACAAATTAACTAAATATTTAGTAATACTTTTTAGGTGTATTTGCTGACATGTATGTGTCTGTCAATATGGGCCGTCGAGCCCAAAATAAACAATAAACAGTATAAACAGTTATTCGCACGCTTGCATCAGTTTTGCGGTCCCTGAAGGATGTCATCCATATAATAAAATCAACATGGCCTTAGTATAATTCACAAATCTTTGTAAACAATTTGTTTTATTGAAACCCTTCATGGATGAATAGATTCATATATTTTTGTCCGTCAAGGTCTTAAAAACTTTTGCAATAGGCAGCAAAATCTGATGTCGCCACATGCTTTCATAAAATGAGGCAGTCGTCATGGGCAGGGATTGTGCTCTGTGCAGTCCCAATTCGTGCTGGTCACAGCTGTTGGACAGGTGGTCGCCTTGGGCAGGCCCCTTAATGCTTGTGCCCATGGGGAAAATTTTTGGGACCAAGAAAAAGTGGTCACCATGGCCAGGTGGTCGGCTTGAAAAGGTGGTTGCCTAGGCAGGTTTGACTGTACTAATTTTGTTTTTGTTTGTTTGTTGTATGTGGGTGTCTCCACTGTCTGAGGAGACACTGCCAGATTTTAGAACATTTGTTTTGTGACACTTGCACAAATTGTAAGGGCCCAAATCATTTGGGCCTTATGCAACTTTTGCCTATATCAGTGGAAAGGAGGAATAAAATTGAATCTTTACTACTGGACTAATTAAGGCCACACCAATTTATTTTCTTGGTTAACGGATTTGCCGCTTCATTTTTTTGCCGAATTGAAATAAAAATAAAAACAACATCGGAAAAGACGCCAGGCAGTGAGAAAAATTTGCTGCAGTTCATATTTCTCTCGGTAGGGGCGCTATTTGCACTTGCAGTCACATGATGTAAATTAGCCAATCACGCGAGGTTCTCTGTCTACTGGAGGAAGTTTTAACTTTGCCGCGGTTTTAACTTGAACAAGGTAAGTAAATTTAGTCCCTTAAAAGTTATTTGTGACTATGAATGTCCTTGAGAGAGTTTGTATTGTGTGAAAAGAAGATTTGGGGCAGGGTTTGGCGGCTGTACACCAAGCAAGACCTTTCGTACAGGCAAATTATGGGGTTGGAGGGGGGCAATTTTTTTACTTGGATTTTGAAGTGTGGAAATCTCGTCTTACTTACAAAAATAACATAAAATGTAGCTCAAAATAACTATAAACCCTTCCTAAAGCATGGATGCTACGTGAGAGGGCCTCCCTGAGCCTTTATCAGCAAGGATTACAGCGGATTGTAATCGCTCTGTGATAAGTTGTCAAAGGTGGCAACCTTTCTTCATAAGGCAGGTAGTCTCACATGCCTTTTTTTTTTTCGCCCTCCTGCTCCATTTTTTTTCTAGAAAAATCCGTTAACCAAGAAATTAAATTGGTGTGGCCTAATACATTTGCATTCTCAGACGTTTCAAGCGCCCGTCCGGCATTCCAGTAGTAAAGATTCAATTTTATTTCTCTTTTCCTGACCTGGATGTCTAATATTCACAAACGTGTTTCGTCTTTATCATTTCAAAATAATCCATCAGTCTCCCACAAAATTGTTCCCTGCAATTAAGAATAATCCACAAGGTGGTAGAAACCTATACCACTCACTCTCTGCCCCAAGAGCTATCTAGGAAAAAATCATGACTATAGCATATCCAGAATACAAGATATCAAACCAGACGTTCTGCTGCACTACCGTAGTCACAAGAATTTCCATAATAAAACTTGACCTTCATTTTTCGATGCCTACCCATCTATCAAATATCATAAAGATCCATCCACAGCTTCTTGAGTTCTACTGTCCACAAGAACATTCACAAACAAACAGTATCAAAAGCATAACCTTCTTGGTAAATGTAAGAAGTATCAAGTACATAGCTACATTTGATGTATAAAGGAGCCAAGAGATTGGCAACTTCTATGAAGATTATGAACTGTGTTCCAATTTTCTTAAACAAGGCACAGCAAATCAGTAATGAGATATCAATCTTGGTAATCTCCGTCTTCATGGAAAGCTTACAGCACAGCAGCAAACTATTCAGCACCATGGACAGAACTTAATTAGTTACACAATGAAGGAATTGTGGCTCTGCGTATAACAGCCGTAATCAGGTCTCTCTAACAGAATAGAATGAGGAATCAGCAAACCAATGAGACAGACTCCGGAGAGGAGTTGATAACAGGACCTATTGTGAACTTTGTAAAAGATAGTCACATGGCAGTGGGTATAGGGCGCGGTATTGGAAGGCAACTCTCTCCTTTCACTGCCTTTTACCTCCCAAATCAAAGTAAGGTACCCATTTTTACACCTAGGTTGAGGAAAGTCGTGAAAGTCATGAAAGAGCCTTTCCCAAGGGCATAACATTGGTGGCATGTCAAGGCATTCGAATCCAGGATCTCTGGGTTCTGGGCCCAACATTCTAACCATTATGCCACCATAATGCCACAATGGATTAGAATTGTCAGATCATGTGGTCATTACTTAGACACTTTCTGCTAATGGTCAGACTTGATGATGACAGCACTTTTACTCCATATCTAAGTCTGTTAAGTGGCAGTCTATAATAAATAGGAGCAATATGAGGCAGGTACTATAAATTCAAATCTATAGATCCATAAATTTAAAGAGAATCAAGATGATGAGGATGATATATGATAATATGGGCCAACCAACATACTACCAGCTATTTTTGCTATCATTGTTCATTAAATGAATTACAAAGATGGTACCTGACTGTACATTATGTAGTATGCATTTGACAGTTTAATCAATCATTCATTTGAAAGTCATTTGTTGTCTGGTTTTGTTATATTTCATTTCCCATATACCGTAGGTTTGAGTAGAGTAAAATATATTGTTTTTTTCTCAGGTTTCTTCTGCTCCTCCTTTCATTTCAGTAAAATTGATTCAACTCAGATAACACTCAAACCTCACGACAGGCAACCACATCTGTGCACCAGGTGTGTCAGGCTTATGTATACATGACCACTCAGATCCATTTATTTCTGTATTCTTTTACTAGGGTAGCTCCCTCAGTGGCTTGGCACTGATTTTCAGGGAGGCGCTAGGCCTATGAGTATGTTTGTATTTGTGGCAGAGCAGGTAATCATCAGCCCTTTTTTGTTGGAAATCCTGTATGAACAGCACCACTTATATATATATCAGTGCCCTAAGCAGGGTACCGTAAAAATTAAAACAACCTCTCTGGTATGTTTGGATGTCTGTCCCCGGGACCTAGTTTTGTCATCCAGGTTCCCTTGTCCCTCATCCTGGTATGTTTGGTTGTAAGCCCCCCATGACCCCAGGTCCTGGAATGGTGGAATGTGGGTCATCCATGCCCCTTCTGGTATTCCATTGGTATCTAGGTCAGGGGTACCCCAGGAATGCAGAGGATAGAATGGGTGTCATGCAGCGATTTTCAGATCATACATGTAGGTCCTGGAGTGTTTGGAATGTTAGTCAGCAGGAAGTTCCTGGCACGAATTCCTAAGCTACTACATATACATGTAGTAACACCTTCCTGGTGTCTATGGGGCATGAGCCATAAGTGTTCAAAGGATGCTGTTGCATTGCGTGTGCTGTGTCTGTTTGTAAGTGGATAAGTATGATGTTAAAATTTGTAATAATTGTAGATTTTGGCTAATGTGACATTGATGTAAACAGCAGTCCTGTCAGAGTAGAATGGTCATTGTTGTGGTGGGAACCCAAGCAGTGAGCACCGAGTGTTGTTTTAAGTTGTCTATGATGTTCATTCTGGTAATGGGATTATGCATGATAGAATGCAGTTGTGCTGTCGTTGTCTCTGTGTGTGTGTGTGTGTATGTATTTGTATTTGTCCAACAGAACAGGTACTCATCAGCCCTTTTCGTTGGAAATCCCGTATAAACAGTACCACCTATCTCAGTATCAGTGCCCTAAGCAGGGTACAGTAAAAATGAAAACAACAACTACCGTCGCCATGGCAATATATTTTTTTTCATTGCCAATCTTGTTGTAAGAGTATGTATCTGTGACATTTGTCTGGTTACTAGTTAGAAACTCATTTTCATTTGAACTAGAAAGGCCGTCATTAGCCCCTGAGCAAATACAGCATGTTTCGCCCATACTCGTCATGCAACTAGTGGGCTGTCCCAAAATAACACCTGAGCAAATCAAAATGTTAACTACAATGTAGAAATGCAACATTTGCGAGAGCAACATACTTTGCCAATCTCCCTCCCCATGCATAAATCGACTGTTCCAAAATCACCCGTGCAAAAAAAATTCTCTCTACTACAAAATGTAGATCTGCGAGACGCCAAGAGCCTTCCGCATACAAAGGCTTGCATGTTTTCCTGCAACATGACCTCAGGTAACCTGATAAGAACACACCTTCTTTAGCTAGCAACAAATGGAACGCGCGGAACCTTAGATAGAACATGGATTCTTGGCACGCAGCAAATAGAACGCGCGGAACCTTAGATAGAACGTGGAACAGGGGTAGCACTTTTGGCCGGTTTTTGGTCTGAAAATAGGCCCAAAAGTCCCAAAACTGAGGCATTTTGAAGTGATGTACACCAGAAATGTGGTTGGAGTCCTGTATGGGCATGTTCAAGGCACCCTTGCACCAAATTTCAGGTCATTTGCTTTTAGTACCAGAACACAGGAGCCCAAAATGTAATTTTTGCCTAAAAATGCCCTAAAAAACCTCAATAAAAATAATTTTTAGGCCTGTTTCAAAAAAATTAAAGAATTGCCTGTGGGTATTTGCCATCTTTAACTTCATGCCAAATTTCAGGTTGGTTGGTTGAAAAATGGCGGAGTTGAATGGACCGATCCAGTTCGAAAACTATAAGCCCCGTCCCGTGTTCTATTTCGAATAGTCCGTCAAAAACAGCCCTTGACGGACAAAAACGGCTATGCGCGCGTGGCTGTCGAACATGCAGACTGTCTTCTGTTGAGCTTTTTTGGCTCTGAAACCCTTTCAGAGCGGACCACATGAAAATGGTATGCCTTCTTTGTGGACGGATGTATCCACCGAGTAGGGTTGTTTGAGGAGGGGGTAAATGTAGTTACGGTGAGGGCGTTATGTTTTCGGTCAATGCAGAAGCGGGTTGCATCACATAGCATTACCTTGTTGGTGACCATCAGTGCCCGATTTTTGACAAGCAGCCGATGCACGTGTAAAACAGGGTACGTATATCTGTGACAGGGTTCCCACTGTGTTGACTGCATGAATTGCAGCTGCATGTCCTTTAGTAATTAACTATCAAAATGCAATTCTTTTACTTACCGTGTCGCATTCATATTAATCAGTTTCATACACAAGTACAGAACAGGCGGAACTCTGTACTAGCGGACTTTGTGGTAGTTGGCAAGTAGTTTCAAGCTCCCTCCTCATGAGTGCCCGAACTATTTTCTTTTTCATTTCTTTTTTTTCCTGAGCTTACATGCAGCCAATACAGTGAAAATCCTGTGACAGATGTACATACCCTGCTTAACACGTGTCATTTCTTTCCGACTAGCGCTGTTCTTAACGGAGGTATTCCAAATAGAATAGGGGGTTCTATATGTTCGATATGGTGTTTGACTGGATCGGTCCATTGATTTGAAGATTTGGCACAAGGAAAAGAAGAAGAAGAACGTGAACAAAAACAATATGTTGAGCCCATACCTATGGGCTCAACATAATAAGGGTACATTGGGTCAGTGAACCTATTCAGGGCAATTTTTAAAATAACAACATCAAAAGGTCCAAATGTTGTGCGACATTAACAATTTAATATCATGGCAGAAATGGAATATCATATAATGGAAATGCTGTTTCTTTCTTTATGGTATCAGAAATTGAAAGGTGAAAGCCCCAAATCATTTTTTATGTAAAACAATTTTTCTACTTCATGGATGAACAGAAGGCTTGTTAATACACAATATCAATTGGATATTTTCACTGCAAGTTACTGTTTAATTGGCCAATTTTGGCAATCTAAACAAACATTAATACTAACGTGGGGTCCCATAACTTCGACAGTACCATAACTTCGAACGAGTTTTACTTTGTCTTATTATGCAGAAGAGAGACATGTTTGTTTCTATCCACTGTGCTGAATAAAAACGCAGAGAACACAAGTTTATGCATATAGCTGTCGTCTGAATGAAACACGGATTTGTGTACAGTTAAATGATTTTTGCGCCACCAGGAAAATTTGACTATAAACAATGGCTACGTTCGATGCAAGACCATTTCGTAATGGCCACTCTTACATGAAGAACAGTCAACAATCGTAACGCAAACTTTCTTGTTTTACACATGAGGCATAAAGCTATACAAAACACACAAGAAACGTAGGTGTTCGTTAGTTTATGTCGCGATTAAACTTGTCTTGAATAACGAAATAATCGCGGCTTAGAACGCCCTTTAAGTCACGGTCATTCTGTTGACAACGATTCGAATGTGGTGCTACAGTGTTGACATTTCACGGTCCCCCTGTCCAAATCACGTACTAGCTAGTGAGGCTCCAAAACGGCAAGCCTTATCAATCTAGCTTGAAACACGTCGGATAAACTTGCATTTGATAAGTTCCCGTCGGCAAGCTTGCACATGGTTCCACAAGTAAAAGCATTGATGTTGCAAACATGTAACCTAACCTCGCATTTTGTTTGAAGATTGACAGGCCGCTTTGCTTTGATGCGGCGGCACGGGTCTCTGAATGCATCAACACGAAGTTCATTGAATTAAAATGGCGATTTCTCATTGCTTGCTCGAAAAGAAAATCAAGAAAATCATGAATGGCGAGCTTTAAAAACAATTTTTGAAATATGTCATAACTTTGCACTGG
The DNA here is from genome assembly GCF_035083965.1 of Branchiostoma lanceolatum. NCBI lineage: Eukaryota > Metazoa > Chordata > Leptocardii > Amphioxiformes > Branchiostomatidae > Branchiostoma > Branchiostoma lanceolatum. The sequence goes on along the minus strand of NC_089732.1, from coordinate 17,942,539 downwards.
ATTGACCGGGAAAACAAGGAGGATTTGCCACATACTTTCTGGTCACATGCGGTGCCATGCTGAGTGCAAATGTTGCCATTTCAGTTTCCGGTGTAACAATGCTTTGCCGGCAGTTTTGGAAGTACTTGTGGCACATTTGTGGCAATTGTTCGTGCATGCTACGGGACCATTTGTATGAAATGAGGTATCTACTCTCATTGCCATACCAAAGAACGGATTGTCAACGTTGACATTGCTTGGAACGCAACAAGCGGCGTAAACAGTCGCTAAGTCACAGCGCGCCCTGCATCGGTGGAAACTTACGCACGGTCAAAAATTATTTACTACAGGGAAGCTGAAGTTAGTTGACACAAAATTATTACGTCTGTTTACTTAAGATCGTGCCGGCAAATTAAAGAGAGACAAAGGTATTTGAATGTCGAAGTTACGGTACCCTTATTAGAATGGAACAATATGGAAAGCTATATTCATAACAACATTTTTCTGGTTTTACCGACAGAGATTAAAGTGTAAATCGTGCACGGGCGATGTAAAATCAACTCGACAACGGAAAATCCTCAAACACCGCTACTCTCATTTATCATCCTTCAAAACGCAACACTTTTCAGACAACCGACACTGGTGCAATGTGATGTCGAACTCATAAATTACGTTTGAAGTTATGGGACCCCCCGTTACATGTAAAAGGCAAATATTTGATACTTCATAGTAATGTAGCAGAGTATGAATTTGGAAGCATGTGACACATATTATATTATTATAATCATATTTACCTTCGCCGAGAAGGTTATGCAGAGGGTAGCGTTTGTGGGTTTGTGTGTAGAGGACCAGCTTAACTCGACAATGCCTTGATGGATTGTCTTGGTATTTGGTATGTTGGTAGCTTTTGATGAGACCTAAAAACGATTAGATTTTGGGCCCCCTAGCGGCTTCTTACGGTACTGCAGTGGAACTTCCTGTTTTGATATCTCGTGTTCCGGACATGCTATGGTCCTGATTTTTGAGTGGTAGATAGCTCTTTGGACAGAGAGTAAGTGGTGTGGGTTTGGGCCCCCTAGCGGCTTTTTTTGGAACTGCAGGAGCAGGTTTTGCGTCTGACTTTGAAAGCGAATAACTCAAGAAGGGCTTGATGGATGGTAATGAGTTTTGGTAAGTTGATAGCTTGAGTGATGATGTACATGATTAGATACTTATTATGGAAATCAGTATCTAATTTGCATAATTAATGAGGAAAGTTTATACATCCGCCAAATTCCATGATAGGACTCTGAAACATGTGACATATGTAACTGAGGAAGAGAGAAATATCAATTGATATGAACTATGATAATGAAGACCTCATTTGCATAATTAATGAGAAAATACTATAATAAGATGGCCTTGATAGATGGTCATGATTTTTGGTATGTGGATAGCTTGTGTGATGCTTAGTATGATTGGACGACAATTATGCAAATCAGATACTAATTTGCATAATTAATGAGGCTACTTTAAAAATCCGCTTTGTTCCATGACATGACCCTTCAAATTGTAACTGAGGAAGAGAGGCATGTTGATAGATAGAACATATGCAAATGTGGTCCTAATTTGCATACTTAATGAGTAACTTCTATAATTCCACACTGGCAAATGACGGCAATTTCATACATTTAATCCTTTTTTGTGGCATGTGAATGTGAACATCGTTGAATCAAATTATGCTAAGACTATACTGTCATCATAAACGAAAACATTGTTCTACATCTGCTTGGAGATACGATGTAACAAGCTAACGTGTGTCAAACACAACCTTTTTTAAAAGCACCAAGTCTTGTTCCTTTGGTGTAGCAAGATCCTGGACTGAGTACAAGGGTATTTCTTACAAAAGAAATCAATCTATGTATGAGAAACTTGAGAAAATTTCAATTAACCTTCTTGATCCCTGCACAGGGCCAGTTGCAGCTGTTTTTTTAATGTCTGTCACCACAGCTGGTTCCTGTCTGTGTATCTGACTGTCACCGCGCGCGGTAAGATAAAATTTCATTTGCCCCTGGAAGCCCAGTCAGGGTAGCAAGCAACACAATAGCAATAGCAGACTTGTGTTGCAGACTTGGTTCACACTGCCCGAACCGCCTTTGGGAAAGAGTACAGTTTATAGATCTATGGGCTGTCTTGTTTCGTCTGGACGCCTTTTGGGGTGATAGAAAAGCAGAATCAACAATTGCAAGGTAGGTCTACTGTGTTAAGACAATCAACTGGTATGATTTATGATTGATGAGAAACACTCCTAATACGTCAGTCATAAAGGTTAAAATCATTTGGCGAAGGTATGAGGTCGTGGAACTCTAGTTGTTCATTCATTCAGACTTATAGTGGCCCATAGGGCAGCAAATTTCGTTGCTGTTTCAGTAGCAGGGTATATTTTACAGGGAGGGGTTGCTAGCCCTTCCCCTTTAACATGGAACACAGGACCCACATTTCATGTCCCTAGGACTTGAACTAGGGTCTCCAAGTTACCAACTTGTTGGAACCAGGGGCTCATGTGAGAAGTGAGTGCTACCAGTTGAGCCATGGGGACATCCCCATACAACCAAGTACATGACTGTTAAGTCAACACAAAAGTGGCCAGCTGTCATCTCTCAAAGATTTTTCGAAGAAAAATTGAAATAATGCATATGAGATGCATAATTCTATACCTTGAAGTTAAGAATAGTCTTTTCAGCGAGACTTGAACGAATGCCTTATCTATGGTGAATTTTAACGGAATACAAGCAAAGCATTATGATTTTCTTTATATTTAATTTCTGGTTCTAAGTGTAGTGCCTTCCTTGGGTATATTGTACACATAGGATGATCATTTTAACATCTATGTTCTTGCAAGCTTGAAATAGGTACACTGTAATTTCATTGAACCACATATATAACAGACATGGTTGTGGTTTGTGCATTATTGCATACAACTTATCATTGATAAGTGACTTCTCAGCACCCATGTACATTAATCATACACAAACAAAACATCCCTTGTCGACACAGAGTTGTTCATATTACACATTTGATATCAAATACAAAGTCTTGTACATGTATGTTTGTTTTGGATATAGAACATATCCATTACGTAAACAAGGTTACAACATTTGTACCACACATGACAACAAAATGACACACTTCGTACAAGTCATTACCAAAATGCAACCTCACAACATACATGTACAGAATATATCTATTCAGTGGCAAGAAAGCCTGTTTGACGGAATGACATATATAAAGTATGTTTTCTGTGATTCTGATACAATACTCCTGTACAGGCTGTAGGACCCGGTTCATACTGGGATGTTCCACTACAGAAACATTCTGTAACCTGCTTCCAGTTCCAGTCATTATTTGTCTGTGGACTACTTTGGACAATTCTTGTGTTTTCTGTCCAATGTCCTTCAAGTACGAGCACTAGAAGAAGAATCACTCAACTGGAGAATGACTGGTTCCCCTATACAGCTAGTGCAGTTTTCACTTCAAATATCACAATAAATACATGCTGACATTGCATTAAACAGACTTCACTACAAGTTTCTTCCAATCATGGGTTTGACAGTTGTCCCTGACCACCTCTTATCGCTCTTATTTTGAATGAATTGATCAACGGCTGGTCCCTCTGCATTATGGCTGCTAAAATACAGTCAAAATGTGTCTGGCATTGTCTGAAACTAATCATGGAACTCAGCATGCCTGGGAGCATTCGTCACTGGTCTCCTACACGTCTTGGTAAACAAGACGAGTCATTTTTCACAGTCCAACTGTTGTCTTTGGCAGCCTAATCAAGTTACAGTAGTTACTGGTACTGATGAACTTCATCTTTCTTACTCCTCACAAGCCAATCAGCAGCTGTAATCACCCTAGCCAATGTGACACCAGTATGTGGTACATGAGGGTCTGAATGCCGCTTTTCTGCAAGTGGTAGGTAGCCTATTTTCATTTTCTGGTAATTTCTGATCAGTGTCTGATTTCATAAGACTAGGTCTTCCCCTACTACAAGTCCTTATCTATATACATTTGTCAGTTATATTTGTCATCTGACCATTGACATCATTAACAGCCACAGGATGTATCCACCACAGCCATACTTAAGCCTGCGTCACAATTCATGCGAACGTTGGCTGAATTTGTAGATCGCAAGAAACTAGCTGTATTTCAAAATTGCCCTAGCGTCGACCAAATTTTTTGCTGAAAATCTACCCCGAATACTACTAATTCAAAACCCACCACGAGATGACACCGTGTCTTGGACACGGCCGAAGTCAGAATCGACTAACCTGGTAAAAAGCCAATATTTGGATCAATTTTGAGTGGTAAGAAATAAGTAGAGCATGAGTGGAGTGGACGGGCACAGTGAAAATGGTAACATAAACAGGAATTTTGTGATATACCGACTCAAATGCTACCAAAGGTGCCACAAAGTCAACAGACCCGTCTACTTAACGTAAATACTATGATTTTTACCAAACGGAAATCGGTCGAAGCTAGGGTGAACACCGTCCAAGCTTCGACCGACCGTCGATAAGCCTACCGACGCCTGGGCGTGCTTCGGCCTCAGTTCATGAATATATAAATTGTGATAAATTGACACATCGAAACCAACAGCAAAAAAGAAACAGGAAGTATTGCCCTTGGTATCCACATTTCATTTATAATCAATTATCTTCAATGAAGATTTAACTTTGCAATCAAATTGTCTCTCATTAGAAAAGTTTGGCAGCATTCTTTGACAAGTTAATATAGTATTCTTCATCATTTTATGTAATAAACCAAACTTCCGTTACGTTTTATGTATAAACACGAAGGAGTTCGGCTGGAGCCCGCCCAAGCTGCCATCGACACCAGCACAAAGATCGACCGAAGCACGCCTTAATTTTCATAAGTTGGGCGGATAATCGTTCGATTATTATAGGAAGCTCGAGAGTTCAGGCGACCACCGGCAGACAAAAAAACAGATCTAACATCGTCCGATTGCCGCCCGACTATTGGCAAAGTGCTGGCCGTTGCCCGGACGCGCTACGAGCAACCTGTTGACGAGCTCTCCGAGCTCAAAAATCGCCGCCGAGGCCTCGCTGAATCTAAGCACAGCTTCCAGGGACAAGCGAACATCGGCTGAGCTCCGAAAAATCGCCCGAAGCCCGCATACTCGACAGGACGTCGGTCGAAAATACCCATTTGGAGCTTGCCGACACGTCGGCTGAGCTGAACTTTTGATTTGTGACGGGGGCTTTAGAGATACAAAAGGTATACGTACATCACTCACATTAAAGAACATGCCATGACATTAGCTAGGCCCTGTTACATGCACCTACTGTACAGCTACTGTTACATTAATGATTATATGATTCACTGAACAAGCTCCAGACAATGTATATCTAGCACATAAACAATATCAAACAATTCTACAGAAAGCATCAAAACACAAACTATTCCTTTGATGGGCTGTATGATTTATACATTGAACAAAATAAACCTCTGTAGGCTAGGTTTACCTTCACAAAGACATTTTTGCCTTCCATCTGGTGTTTGTACTCCCTGTAGTCATGTGACTGCTATACTTCTGCATCAACTACAGTCCCTGTTTTCTTTCACAAGAGCATTTCCTTCGCTTGTCAAATATTTCAGTACAATAATCTTCAACCGGCTTGCAAGCTTTCTACAGTCTTTTGTCCCTGTTGTGGTGATTACCAAGGACACATCTGTATGTATTCCTCCATAGGGGCAGTCCAATGTGTAAGCTTGTGTAAGTCAGGCTTGGTTCTCAGGAGAATTTCTGTCCTGTCATCCTCGGAAGATCTCTGCATGCTGGTACAGCTCCATTCTTGTCTGCATCTTGCTGGGCATGGAGCTGGTGATGCTGCTGTCTCGTCGCTGTTGATGGCTCTGCTCTGCGGACGGCTGTCGACGCGGCGTGTGCGCGGCGTCTTCCCTATCGGGGTGGCTGGGACGAATGCAGCTCATGATGAGGAGGAAGATCATACAGAACACGACGACGCCGAGGAACGTGGCGCTCCCCAGCAGACTGGCCACGATGATGGGGCTGACGGAATTCTGCGGGAGCGACCCCGTGTCCACCTGTCCCATCCGACTCCCGTTAGCGGACTTCCCCATGCTTTCCTCATACACCGCCACGACGTCATCTTCTACTGCATCATTATCTGTTACATACGGATATGTGTCATCACTGGCTACATATCCCTGGGGCTGTGTTTGTGACTGTGGTACTGATGCACTCTGTCCACTTTTCAGCAGTGCAGGCTGGATGACCCTGTGTACTACTGAATGCTGTTTCCATCCTGGCTCTGATGCCATGTCATTACCGTCCCCATCCACAGCATCCACATTACTGTCACTTGGCACTTGCTTAAGATGAGGAAATGGAACATTTTCCCAACTGTCTATCTGATCATTGCTGAGTTCTCTATCCTGGCTCCCCACTCTTGTGACAATAACACTGATCTCAGCCACAGCACTTCCCAGTTCATTTTCCACATAGCAGGCGTACACTCCACTGTTGTTGTCAGTAACGTTTGGTATGGTTAATGTTCTATTTTCCAGGGATTCATGGCCTTTCAAATTTCTTTCAATGTCCATCTTGTCCACTTTTAGGTCTGCATTGTGATTTGTGGTCCCTGGAATGAACCATGTAACCGTTGGGAGTGGGTCCCCTGTTGTGACACACTGTAAGTGTAGCTGAGTTCCCTCTGCCACAGACATGTTATGTCCCTGTGTTATGAGTGCCTGAGGCTCCTGGCAGGTTAAGTTATAGTGCTGCTGCTCCAGCATGTTAATGCCATGGAGATGAGCTGGAGTTCTACACACCAGCTTGGACGTTTGATGAATGGAGGCTTCCGCTGTTCCGTCCAAGATCCACTGCAGCTCACAATTGCAGTGCCAGTTGTTTCCAGCCAGGACAAGGCGGTGGATGGATATTGGCGCCCAGAATGACCTCAGTGGCAGCGAAACCAAATAATTATATGACAAGTCCAGCAATCTCAGATGGGAAAGATGGGCAAAAGCACCACTGTTGATTTCAGCTAAGTGCATGTGGTCTAGTCGTAGGGCCTGTAGCATGGTGAGGTTGGCGAATGCGCAGTGGGGAATGGTGGTGATGGGATTACCAGATAACTGTAACTTTGTTAGCCAGATGAGATGACTGATGGCCCTGGCAGGCACCTGGCTCAGACTACCTCCAGCTAGGGACAGTGCTGTTAGGTTCAAGTCAAGAAAACTGTCATCTGTAATCAAGGACAGTTGCTCCCATCGCTCTAAGAAAAGGCCTGTGAGGTTGGGTAAGTCAGCGAAGGCTTTTCCCACCAGCCTCTCCATTGGAAAATCAACAAGATGTAATGTGTGAAGACTCACCACATCTTTCCATGCTTCCGTAGGGAGGCTGGATAGCCTTCTTCCAGACAAGGCAATTCGTCGAATATTTTGCAAGTCACGGAACACGGATTCAGGCAGTGCGCTGACATCATTCCCCACCAGGGTTAGAATCTGTAATTTGCTCAGAGACTGTAGAGAGCTGTGGGGAATGGTGGTGATGCTGTTGGCATTCAAATCTAACCGTGTCAAGTTCTCCAACCCTACAAACATGGACGTGTCCACATGTCCGATTCTGTTTCCAGACAGATGCAACACTTGCAATTTTTTCTGCTGTCGGAAAGCTCCTGCCTCGATGACCCGAATCTCATTCCAATCCAGACTGAGGTACTGTAGGTGAGGGTAGCTGGACAACATCTTGACATTCAGCCTTTCTACGTGGTTCCCGCGGAAGACCATCCTGCGGACCTCCCAGTGCGGTGCCTCGGGAAGCGTTCTCAGTCTGGAGTCTTTACAGGTCACCAGTTTGCGGGCATGGCTACACTTACAGCCTGAGGGACAGTCTCCTTCCTTCCCTGTACAGCACGTCACAGCCAGGACCAACACCACGTATCTCACTGCTGCAGGGGCCATGTTTGCAGCAGACTGAGTATTGTCTAAAAGGTGAAAACGTCACACAAGGACAGTGCTTCAATAATCACAACACAAGCTCTAGATAACAGCAGCATGTTATCAGGAATGGTAGAGTTCCCACATTCTGGCTGTGATGGTGGGAAGATGTTATTCTGCTGACTAAGCCTCCGGTGAAATCTCACGTCAGCCAGTTCTGCATATAACAACACTGGGAGTCCCTGGCTAGAGCACCAGCCTCATATCATATGTACAATGTATGCTGGTTTGCCATCCTTGCAGCTGGATCCATGAAGGACAGGGCATGACAAGGGCTCCACATCTTTCAGTCAAAACCTCCTGGCAAAAAAACACTACATTCAACATGTACAGTCCACACACAGATGAGAACTGAACGCCACAGCTTGCCTCCCTCCACTTGCCTGTGATCGCGGCTCAGCTCATTTATATTCATGTCAGGACCGTCGTTGTACCGGGGTGAATTTCCACTGAATACCTGATTAAAGATTCCACCTCCACACAAAAACCAGTGGCAGACGGCTCTAATGATGTGTAACTGGTCTGAACCGTGCGGTTCCTACAACAACACTCCCAACAGCTGATTATGCTGTTTTTATTATGTGTGACATCAGTGTAATGAGATTATGCTCCCCGAGGCCCTACGGTAGGCAGTAGCTAGGCTGCTGTCATGGCAACACACATGTATTACCTTTACGTCTGTCCCTAAGTCTGTCATTTGAGAACCCTTTCCAAGCCTGCAAGACTGAGGGCCAAACTGCAACAGTTAGTGGTTATATATACTAGTTGTAATTCAGTTACTGTAATACAATATGCTTGCTTAAATACTGATCTGATCATCATTGCTAATTCCTTATCATGCAACATGCTTATCTTTGGTAATCCGTTATCATGAAAATTAAATGTGCTTATCACTGCTAATTCCTTTTCTCAAATTCTCCTTAACATGATCCGACATGTACAGCAATAACACCAAGCCATATAATCAATGTACAGTCCCACAAAAAAAAACCTGAAAAGCTAGGACCATTTCCTGGCAGACATATAACAGGGCTTGAAATCTATTTGTGGGTATAGACACTGGCACACCTCATCTAAAAATGTAGGTGCACAGAAATATTCTACTCCTGTTCATAGTTTGAATCTGGTACAGGTAATAACAATGGTTTTTGGCGACGCCTTAGGGGCGAGCCAAATTTTTACTATATTGTGTGCAGATTGCAAGAATTCTAGGAATTGTACAGGAATGTTAAAGTCCATGGGACGATAAATCAAGAATGCCGGAATGTATTGTCTTCATATTTTGTAGGTGGGTAGGTCTGTGGGAGACCTTGTAATGATTGAATTTTGGGCCCCCTAGCAACTTTCTATGGTACTGCAGGGGAACTTTCATTTTTCAAATCTCGTCTTCTGAACATGCTATAGTCATGATTCTTTAGTGGTGGATAGCTCTTTGTTAGGAAAATATGTCCTGTCGATTTTGACCCCCTAGCGGCTTTTTTTGGAACTGCAGGAGCTGATTTTGACTCAAACTTTGAAAGAGAATAACGCAAGAAGGGGATGACGGGTCATCATAATTTTTGGTGTGAAGATAGCTTTAGTGATGATTTACATAATCATATGCCAATTATGCAAATCAATATCTGATTTGCATAATTAATGAGGACAATTAATAAATCAGCTGCATTCTATTATAGGACTCTCAAACACATGACATATGTAACTGAGAAAGATAAATATCGATAGATATCAATTATGCAAATAGATACTTAATTTGCATAATCAATGACAAAATACTATAAATCCATAGTGGTAAATGATGGGGATTTTATTTTTGCACCATTTGGAAGTTAAGTAAATGTGGCCACTATTAGAAACAAATCTTGCATAGAGGGCCTCATTTACATAATTTTATGAGGAAATGGTACGATATCTTTTTTGTGAAAACAAGATTTTCATACATTGGACAACTTGTGTTATTTTGGTAGAGAAGGTGATCGACTGATATGATTTATGTGAGGTCCTTATTTGCATGTGGGCTAAAATGATATATTTCAAGTTTATTCAATTCAATTCAAAACAAATCGTACAAAGGCAGGGATTAGCTAAACCCTCCCTGAATTGTGTTCCGATTTTTTACAAGTGTTCATTTTAAAATCAGTACAGTTTCATATAAAATATACCATTTACAATTACACATTCATATCAAAACCAAAACGGGCCAGCCGTGGGTCAGGCATTTTCATTATAGAGTCTTATGGCGCAGTACAGGAATGACTTGTTTAGTCGCTGAGTCCTGGCTGATGGCAGCGTGTAAGTGTTTCTGTTTCTCAGCTGTCTGCCTGTAGCAGTCGAACGTTGGAGGGGAACAAGGTCATGGAGAGGGTGCTCAGGCGACAGCATAGCCTTGAAGAGTTTTAGTGCTGCTGACTCTCTCCTTTCCTTCAAGGTTGGTAAGCTTGGAACAGCTCGCCTGCCCCCACAGGAGATAATACGTAATGCACGTTTCTGGACACGTTCCATGCTGGCCGACAGTTCTTCGTTGCAGCCTACTAGCAGGACGTGCCCGTACTCAAGGACGGGGCGGATAAGGGACAGATACACCTGAACCAGATCGGCTACACACATGCCTTGCTTACACAGTAATCTCAAATAGTGCAGCCTACTCGAGGCTTTTGAAACAGTAGACTTCACGTGATCCTGGAAGGACAGTTTACTGTCAAAGGTAAAGCCGAGGCCCTTCGCTGTTCTTGTGACTGGAACAGGTTCGCCTCCCAGAGACAACGATGGTAACGCAGGAATGTTTCTTTTGAAACAAATCAGCAGCGCCTGACTCTTCTTGCCATTCAACAACATGTCATTGTGATGTGCCCAGGTATCAAGCTGAGTCGCTTCTACTGGCATAGGGTTCACTGTAGTGCCATTCTCCGAGGGGATTGACCTAGACAGACTCACGTCGTCGGCGTACCCCACATCTAAGGTATCCCTGTAGACCGTGGTACGAGAACTCATGAATAACAGGAATAGATAGGGTGATAGCACCCCTCCTTGGGGTACCCCGGATGTGAGTAGTCTCCAACCGCTGAACTCGCCATTTACAGAAACCCTCTGGGTGCGACCCTGCAGGTAGTTGTGTAACCACGCTACCATGCGTGGATTTGCGACCACGTTGTTCACACGTTGTAGTAGTATTGCATGGTTCACTCTGTCGAAGGCCTTGCTCATGTCAGCAAACAGAGCCTGGACTGCAATGTTATCTCTTGAGTCAAGGGCTGTCAACCACGTATGGACCATCCTGATGGCGGCGAAGACGGTGGAAGAGCCCTTTAGGTAAGCGTACTGGTTGGTTATGACCGGGGTGATAGAGGGTAGCAGTCTTATAAGGATACACCTTTCCAGCAGCTTAGCTAGAACGGGGAGGAGGGACACAGGTCTCATGTCGCTGGGTTTGGTTGCTCCCTTAGACTTAGGGATGGGAACTACGTTCGCTGCCTTCCAAACACTTGGTACCGTACCCTCTTCATATGAAACATTAAAGAGGTGAGTGATGACGGGAGCAAAGTCCTCTGCATATTCCTTAAGAGTCCAGGTAGGAAGGTCGTCAGGACCGCTAGCTTTCTTGGGATCTATGTCCTTGAGTAGAGCCTTGACCTCCCAGATGGAGCAGAGGTCCACAGCTTCGGTGGGACGTTGGAGAGGAAACAGGTACAGGGCATGTCCGGGACACCACGCTTCAGAGAAGTGCTGATTCAAAGTTTCAGCCACATCCTGGTCTGGCACGTTCTCAATGGTGGTACGGTTGGATCTCTCTTGAGACCTGCCTAGCTCACGGTTAACGAAGCTCCACCATTTGCGTGGATTTTCCTGTTTGAGGTGCTGGATAAAGTTTCTGTAGTACCAGAACTTCGCCTGATTTATGATGGTCTGGGTTCGGTTTCTGAGACGTTTCCATCGATCAGATTTCCCGTGGCGCTTAAACTCTGCAGTTCTGTTCCTGATGGCTCGTTTAACTCGCTCAGTTACCCACTTCTTGTCGCAGGCCCTGACTGACGCGACTTTCACCGGGAGGTGTTGGTTGACCAGTGCCAAGGTCAGACTATAGAACGTGTTAACTTTCTCCTCCACAGAAACCGAAATCGTTAACAGAGACCACCGTCGCCATGGCAACATCTTTTTATGTTGCCAATCTTGTTATTATTTTTTCTGATACTGAAATGTCAAGATTAAGAATATGCTGCATAATAGTGTACTATTATAGTACACAGGCCTACACTCTACACAAATATCTACTTAAAGTTGCACTGGTGCATCCAGTCAAGAGTGGTGTACAGTTCAAATTTTGGGTTTGAAAATAAAGTGCACAATCAAAGTCATGCACTCAGTATTATGACCCCTGTATAATGCACCAATGATTACCTGGACCAGGGAAGACCTGTTGCAGACAGGAGAGGATATGGGAGTTGCATGCTGGTAATTCCAGAAAAGCCTGTCAGCTGGGTATATATGATAGAAATGCCACATTTTTTTTGCATTCTTATCTGTAATAGAAATGAGTCATGCACAATTTCCTTTATACCACCAGGTGCATGTAACTCACAAGCCTGGTCACCACACCGATTTTAGTTTACTGGCTCTTGGATTTTAGAGAAAAGCTTAACTGGAAAAAAGACATGAAAACAGAGCCTGGGGACCATGTTTAAGTACACTAAGTTTTTGGCAGTGTATTCAGTCGGATTCAAGTTTTCCTTCCTGCCCTCTATCTGTTTATGATGTCCTCTAGACTTGCTACGTTAAAATATTAATCTTGAGGCGTCAACTCTTAAGTGGGTGTATGTATTATATCTGACTTGACTGTGTCAAATTGTGCTGAAAAATTGCATCAACTTTGTAAATTTGTGCCAATTCTCCTATGTGGTCACACTGACATGGAACACACAGAAAAAAATGTGACACCTACAAACAAAATGGCCGTGCCCGAAATGTCACATTCTCAGTATCGGCTTCAGATCAGGTACAAGATGATTTTATTGGTAATTGCAATCCAGTGTTGCCAATGAATGAAAAAACAAATTTAGTATTACAATGATCATAATTAATGACAAAGAGATTTGCAGTGACCTGCTTTTCCAATTGCGAATTGAATTTTGTTTTCAATTTTGGGCGACAAACTGGCGCTGATTGTTGCCCATTTGCTGCATTTTGCACCACTTTGTGAATGCCATTGGCAATGTGGCGCAGTCCAGTGAGATGCCCGCTTAAGAACTGAGGAAATAACCTGACGAGGCCTTTTGGTGGAGATATGAGGATGAGCAGGGAAACAAATGACTGGCCAGCCTCCTTAGCGTGGACTGCATGTACTTCAATCTACAGTGTCCATTCGAATACATTTAACATTCCTCCCACATACATGTACACTGTATACATGTATGTATTAGTATGCTGAATATTTGCTGCTGCGCAGTTACCAAATATAGGAAAACAAGTGCACATTTCATGAAGTATTGACGAATTACTGCAGTACTTTCTCGAGTTAAGGATACACAGTTATTAAACTTTTCAAAATCCGAAAAGTGTTGCAAGTCGTTGCTGAAGTCGGGCTACATACTAAATTTTGTGGTTATTGCCAGGATACATGTTAATGGGAAGAGGACCTCAAACCGGCCAGGAACCCAGTGGTACACGGCACGTGTGGCTAATGGAACAGCACGTGCATGTAACTAATGGGGGAGGGGGATAAGAAAATACGGTGTCTAAATTGAATACTGTTGTATAACATGCTGCAAATGCAGATAGCTGTAATTTGTAAGATGATTCTTAATCTATTTCCAGCTTCTATCTAGACACAATTGTCATTTAATGCATGGGTAAATCTTTAGTTTAATTCCTCTGCTTACAAGTTCATTTTTGTTGGAGGTGAAGGTCATCATCAATTATCCATCCTACTGAATTGACTTGAAGTTATCCTGCATTCAAAATTGTTATGTTCTAACTGAGGTTTCCTCTCACTTGATCATACCAAGGAGGTTTCATATACAACCTCCTTGATCATACAGCACCTCTTATGTTCATTGAACCATTCCTCCTCTTGCCTAATAAACCTTTTCATTAAACATGATCAATTACTCAGGTGAATTAGTAACAGTTCCACCTCGTCTAAAAACAACTTTCACTCAAAGCACGTAAAGCTGTGTACAGCCTGAAATCTCTTATTCATACATCATTCTGTTTCTCCAAAGTGTTTAATAAGAATATTTGATTCTTGTATCAAGCCAATTCTTTTGTATGGATGCGAAATTTGGGGCACTGATTCTCGAAATGACAGCTCTCCAAATTTCGCAACAACAGTTTTGTAAAAATATACTTGGGGTTTTCAGCAACTGTAGTAATTTAGCCTCTAGAGCAGAATTTGGTAGATTCCCTCTAGAGTAAGACTTAGATATATCTGTAGGTGTGATTCACTATTGGCTGCGCTTGTTACAGATGGATTATGACAGACACCCATTACAAGTTGATGCTCTTTTGTTTCAACGTAACTCTATTACAACAAGAGTTCCGCGACCTCATATCTCCATGAACAATAACTGGTATCTGTTGATGCTCCACTTGCCATAGACTACATACGTATTTGAGTCTTATAATGGAAAACACTGCAAATATAGATTTTCCTCATTAGCTATGCAAATTAAGGCCCAATTAGCATAATTTGCACTTCATTGTGTATATCTTTATCTAAGCTACCTGCATACTTAATATCATGGAAATCCGTTGTTCCCTTAAGTTATTCTCCTTAGAAGATTTTCACAAAAACGCCCCTGCAGTTCCAGAGGAAGCTGCTAGGGGCCCAAACCTACACCACTTCTTTATTACATCACAAGCTATGTGCCACCAAAAAAATCAAGACCACAGCACGTCCAGGTCAAAAGATACAAAATTGAAGTTCTGCTGCAGTACCAAGGTCACATACCAGGGGGCCCAAAATCGACCTTGCATTTCGACTTCACAACACCCGCCCACATACCAACTATCATCGTAATCCATCAAGAGGCTCTTGAGTTATGCTGACTGGAGTGGTGCGGAAACACAAACAGACAAACAAACAGACAGACAGACAAACAGACACACCCAAAACTATATCTCCATTTTTCATGAAGATAACTAGTCGTAGAAGAACGCTGTTACAACGTGTAAAAGAAATATTAGACCATAGTGGATACTCCTATTTGTTCTATTCTTGCAATTCCTCGAGTGATATCACTATGTACTATGTTAAGGTCCAGAATTACCAATATGTACATGTATATTCAAACTTTCTGTCACAATTTGAGTATCGATACTGGCAAGCTAAGGTTTTATAAGACATACAAAACAACATATACGATGGAAAAATATTTAGAACTAGAGTTCAGCAATCCCATGGCCATACCTTTGCCGAATGGTGTTAACTTGTATGAAAGATGTGTTTGAAAGGTGTATTATGGATTGAATACTTAATGTATGATGATGTTCACCTTCCTTTAACTTCCGAATGCAAGTATCAAATTACCGTTATTTACAACTTTGGAATCATGGCATTCTTAATAATTAAGCAAATTATGTCCTTATTTTCATAATCGACATATCAATCGGTTTTTATCAAACCTATACCCCAAAACAGAGCCCTGCTTTCTACACCAGGCCAACTAAAGTTCCACATGTGTCCTCCAGGGACGTCCCATGAGGAGTGCTCTGGTAAACTAGGTCACCCACCAGAAGGCCTGTCAGTGCAATTTAACCTGAATATATAGACATAAAATCAGTCACCTACTGATAATGCATGCTTAGCCATAATTATACGCAAAGTCTTCTTTCTTAGAAGGCTACTTTGCTCTTCGCGAACCCCACACTGCCACGATAAGTTTGTGTTCAAATATACATATGAGTTTCTTAGCTAAGCTAGTTTCTTCTGGTCGACCTGACATTTCACCCAGGCCACTTCAAGTATTATTTTTATCTTGAAGATTTTTACCGTGGAAAAGAACCACTACATGTATTTCATAGTTCGATCCTCGATTAGAAGTTCTTCCTTGCTACAAATTCGAGGATAGTGTGGTAAAATGTAAGGGGAGGTGGACAGGAAGCAGTGTTTCATGAAGGCTCAGAAGATCATATATAAAGAAACCTGTTGTTTTGGGGGCATTAAAAGTTGATAGATAGGTGTGGACCAATATCATTTTAATGCTTAACATCTCATTTGTTTATGTTTTATCCAATGTCCAATTCCTGTTTTCAACAAAAAATGTGAAGATTATACCATGGTTTTTCCAAAGCGGTTTAATCTTCCTTGGTCTTTCTAATTGACATCATGGTGGAAAAACACATGGTAGATCCACGGAGCTGTCAAATTAGAGCCACCCTACTGGGACAATGGCCTAGTGGGTAGAGTGTTCGCCTTGCATGCGGTAGGTCATGAGTTCGAACCCCGGCGGGGTCATACCAAAGACTTAAAAAAATGGTACATACTGCTTTCTCTGCTTAGCACTCAGCATTTGGGAAAGGGTATGGAAGTTAAACACACTTCACTACCAGTGGACTAGCCCCCTGCTGTAGTGACTTGCACAAAAGTTGTGTGGCCCAGGGCTACAGAAATGAAGATGGGCGCCGCCTTATGCACCTTCGGTGCGGGGAGTACTTTAACTTAACTTAACTACTGGGACAGGGAGCGTGCCAGCCCCAACTACGATAGTGGCCCACATGGTAACCCAAACATGTGGGCAGTGTCCTCGTATATAGGTGTCCTCGTTTATAGGTCGTCATCCAAGAAATAGCATATTGAAAGGGAATTTCAACTTTTTCTCATTAATCATGGAAAGAATGACCTGATTTGCATCTCATTATGTTAATCATCACTAATCGTTTTCTGCCTGCCCAAAACAATTAAGATCCACCAAACCCTGCTTTAGTTATCCTCCTCCAAAATTTAGATAATAAAATGCCCCCTGTAGTACCGTAGGAACCCCCCAGAAGACCCATCTTCGAACTTGACCTTCGTTTACCCAACCTCCAACAACCTTCTAAATTTCATCATGATCCATTTAATTTCTCGCAAGTTATGCCACCAACAAACAAACCGACAAACACAAAAGGTCCACTGCAGCACCAAAGGACCCCCCCCCCATCTTCAAACTTGACCTTCGTCTTCTCAACAGAAACTTACCTACCAAAAATCACCAACATCCGTCCATGGCATCAAGAGTTATATCGCCAACACCATCACTCTACAAATCTGGACCAAAAATATACCCTTCTGCCTACGGCGAAGGCAATTAGATAAATTTGATTTACATTCTGCAATTAGCAAAATTAGAATTAGTGCCCATCTCCTTGAAATTGAGAAAGGGCGGTACAAGAACTTACATGTACCTGTATGCGAAAGAACTTGAAAATACAGTCAAACCTGCCTAAGGCGACCACCCGGGGGACCGAGCAAAAACGGTCGTGATGAACAGGTGGTCACCATGAAGAGGATTCCACTCACAACAATGTTTCCAGGTCGAGGTGTTCAAATACAGTACGTAGATGGATGGAAAATTATGTGATTTTAGACAGCATGACCCCACCAGGTTCAGTTTTCATTGACAGAAAAATCCTATAAAAATTACATTTTCCGTTAGCATTGTAATATTTGTATACCGTTACATCGTGTACAAATTTTCGTCATAATTTTGACTACAAAACAATGTTTACCTTGATGATCTCGCAGCGCCCTCCTGCATTCACACACACACACACACACATGCACATAAAATCTAAGTTAAAGGCCAAAGACAAATCCCTAGAAAACACCTGCTGACCCCAGCCTTTTTTGGGGCGCCGACCGCTGGATAAAAGGGGAAAAAAATTTTGATCTGACAACTGAAGATGAAAACCGAACGGTGTGATTTCGTCGCGCTGCGCCACACCACCAAGCTCACAACCCCATCGAAAGGTAAGAGACTGCAGCAGAATGCACAGCGTCGGCGATTACAAGCAAGCAGCGCCCACTTAAGATTTGTGAGATTCATGGGAAAAAAAGAAATTAAGAATATTAATTTTCATCCATAACAAGAGTATTCTAAATGTTCATACACAGAAGTGTCATGTTTTTAATATAATAGAAAGGTCAGCGTTACGCCAATCCTGGCCGAAACCAAGATGGCGTCTGGGACTAAGGAACAACATGTTTCGAGTGATGTTTTGCCTGTCGCAAAGTCATTTTTCGGCGGAATTTAGTAAGACACAGACACATTTTTGTTGAAAATAAAAGAGATGGATAGTAATTTCTGTGAAATCTGACTTTTTGACGCCATGCACTACGTAATCGTTTTGAAAATTGAGTTTAAACTGAACCGAGCTATAAGATTATAAGATTACGATGGGCACAACAACATCGATATTTAAGTATTCACAAACCTTTGTATTTACAATGTTTATAGTGGGAACATTTTATTAAAACACTTCATGGAGGAATCGATGCTATCCCAATTCGTGGCGGTCGTGGTCGCGTTGGACGGGTGGTCGCCTTGGGCAGGCAGCTTACTGCTTGTGCCAATGGGGAAAATTTTCCGGACGGAGAAAAAGCGGTCGCCATGGCCAGGTGGTCTCGTTGAAGAGGCAGGTTTGACTGTACTGCATGGCAAACAAGGTGGAAGACCAAAGACATCTTATGTCAAGTTTCCCATTCTATGACCACGAAAGAAATGAGCTGTTTAAAGAGGCCACCATTTTCCATCCAAACTTCTCCACGTTTTCAGACGAAAAGAAAACTACTCTCCTCTTAACATTACAAAACGCACATATTACAGAAAAAGTGGGATCATTCGTCTTCCACTGTCTTGAAAAAAGAAGCCGAACCCAATAAGTTATAGAACTTAGTGTCTAGAGTAGTCATATGTTATATGTTATTATTGTCTGTACGTACGTCCACTCCGTGTTACATGCACATGTGCTTGCAATTACAGTCAAACCTGCCTAGGCGACCACCTCTTCAATGCGACCACCTGGCCATGGCGACCGCTTTTTCTCGGTCCCGAAAATTTTCCCCATAAGCACAAGCATTAAGCGGTCTGCCCAAGATGACCACCCGTCCAACGCGACTGCGTCCGAATTGGGACCGCACAGAGCACAATCCCTGCCCATGGCGACCGTTTTCCAGTGTGTTTTGACATCGAATTTTGCTGTCGGATTTCGCGGAAATGTTTTTAAGACTTTGACGGACAAATTATGAATAGCATTGATTCCTCCATTAAGTGTTTTAATAAAACGTTCCCACTATAAGCATTGCAAATACAAAGGTTTGTGAATACTTTAATATCAATGTTGTCGTGCCCATCGCAATCTTATAGTTTAAACTAGGGCTGTAAACTAGAATTGGCTGACAGTACATTGTATTTGGTTGATGAATTCTACAGTGTTGGACTTGCCTATTGCTATTCTTCTCAAGTCTCCACTCCCATCTCCTATGTCCTCGTTATGTCCATCTTGACTGTACAGCCTGATTTACAGCCCTCTTACACGTACATGTCCCGTTTCATTCCCCCGTCCTCCTATCTGTGCCTGCCAGAACTCATTCATCAGTATATTGCTGAGTAACCTACAGACCACAGATGGTACACACTCACTCAGTCCCAGACACTTCCTTGGATTGAATCCAACATTGAACAAGTTCCAGGCACTTCAAATGAAGTTTTTATTGCCAAGGCGGATATTTCATGTCAATCCTTCACATTGACGTCCTACTTTTTTTCTCATGATTGCACAAAGCTTAGTAATACGTCTTCTTCCTCAAAATGATTGTGCATGCATGGGTTGGACCTTTGAGGCAGTTTTCATGTTTTGATACTTTGCATCCAAGAACATGTAGTTATAACTACCTTCAAAGACCCTTGTGTAGAGATTGTGCTACTAGCCAGGGTGTTGCAGCTTCCAATCAAACTATATTTGAACAACAATATAAACCTAGACTGATCTCGATATTGACCTATACCCCTCTTGCCTTGAGCCTGACTGTGAAAGTGTCCAGTTATCACATGATAGCCTGCAGCCAATGGAAAGACAGCAAACCTTTAGCCTAGTTCCTGGTGCCCTGTGGTGGCACTAGATAGACTGTTTAAACCACTACCATTATTTCTACATTGCAAAATCGATCATCTGTGATCACATATGATTTTACGATAACATGAATAATGGCTAATCTGTTTACTGATCTGGATGTGATTTTTGGTGTTTGCCACCACAAGCTTCACAACATGCATATAAGGCCCCGTTCATGCTCAAAAAATCAAACCGATTTAAATCGACTTGCGGATGAAGTCACTTTTAATCTATTTTTGCGAGCATGAACGCTTCGAAGTCACTTGAAGTCGCTTACCCCTAGAGGTAGTTTGAAGTGGCTTCGAGTCAAGTCGGGATTGACGACTTTTGAGCATGAACACAATTCTGGCTTGAAGCGACTTGGCTTGGCCTATATGACGTCGTACGATTACTTTGCCAAAACAACATACATGTAGGTCGCAATTTCTCACAAATGTATCCAAAGATTCGCCTACTCCGGCTAAAAGTTCTGGAACTTGGAATCTGCAAAGCTACGGCGTTTTTTATTTTACATCTCAGGAACAGCCCACCAGTTTCCGTGAAGCACGTCAGCAAAAACAGTGATCTCCACAGCCTTGTCGCCATGTATTATAGCTACTGCAGCTAAGTCTTCATACAAAACCCGTTGTCGGCGATGCCTTTTCACCACCAGGGCCCGCCAATACTATTTTCCTCAACGGTTACGCACTGTTTTCCAAACATATAGAAACGGAAAAAGAGAGGTTGCTGTCAACTGTTTGGATTATGGCGGTCATTTTGACCTCAACCTATGACCTTTAATGACCCAAGTAGCCACATTATTGTGAAACAAATGATCAAAGCCGTTTGAAGCCAACTTACACATTTTTGAACATGGACGCAAACCCCAAGTCGACTTCAAGTGACTTTGCCCACAAGTCGATTTAAATCAGTTTAATTTTTTTAGCATGAGCGGGGCCTAAGTCATGACATATACGCATACAGAAAGGGACTGTAAAGTTATTGTGCATTCACTCTATCTAGTTGTTATTTGAGGCATGGGTATGTTTGACTGATAAATAAGACTGACTAATAAAGTTCAATCATTATCTATTTCATTGAATACAGCAATTTGGAACAAATTGGACAAGTTTTCTACAAATTCACTCACCTTATCAAAGCAATTTACAGAAGAGTTCTGTCATATCATCGTCTTGAGCATTTCACTTTTTCTGATAATTTACTCTTGAAAACAGAACACAAGAAAGAGGACATTTTGAGTTTCTATAATTATGATATTATTAAATTGGATGCTTTTATCAAGTTTTATCATATACTTTTACTTTGTATTATGTTTACGAATTCTTGCCATACTTTGTACCATGTACAGTTCTCGTGCAATAAAGTTCTTCTTCTTCATTAACCGATGTTACACGTAGTCTTGTTCAGGAAACCCTGTAGTGAGCCCATAAGAAGTTCAACTCATACCCACCCTGGCAGTCATACATGTACATGTATAACATGCTGTGGCTGTTATCACTATAGAACACATGTTGCTCTCCTGATAGAGCAAGAAGTTCGTCAGTTATGAGGCTGGTGCCATACTGTCTGACTATGTCTTCCTCTATCTCATGTGAATCTGACCCCACGCAAATGACAGCTGCCCAGGGTTGTCTGTCCCACAGGATGGCTCTGTTCAGTTGTGCGTCACAGATCCACATCTAAACACCAGGTGGCTGCAACTCTGCCAATTCACCTCTCTGGGACCTTTCAGAAGATCAGAGTCCTCATTTTAAGATTGATTATTTCGCTAAAGGACAGAGGGATATGGGAGCAGGACTAGGGAAAATGTCAGCAGTGAGTCTGTGCCTGACAGTGTGTTGCTCAGATTACCATTTTCCACATGAGAAGGGGGTGTGGTAGGGATGTTTCTTCGTAGTATCCATTTACCTTAAATTGTTCCTATGTCAACAGCTATCTTGACGCAGATTTTGTGCTTTAATGATTGCCAATTTCACTTCCGTCAATTTTGTGACTGGCATCTCAATTGCACAAGAAGTATCATGGTTGGATAAGATCATAACTAATACAATACAATAAGGGATAGCATATAGTTATTACGTTTTCGATATACATTTGTAGTGTAACAGTTATAATTGAGTTGGTTTAATCAATATTAGTTTCAGTATTTTTTCTAAATTAAATGTGAAAGCAGTCGTTTAGATATTTACCTATTTTCGCATTGTGGGGATTGTTGCATTTGAATATACAGTCAAACCTGCCTAGGCGACCACCTTTTCAACGCGACCACCTGGCCATGGCGACCGCTTTTTCTCGGTCCCGAAAATTTTCCCCATAGGCACAAGCATTAAGCTGCCTGCCCAAGGCGACCATCCGTCCAACGCGACCGTGACCGCCACGAATTGGGACCGCAAAGAGCACAATCCCTGGCCATGGCGGCCGCCTCATTTCCAAGCGTGTGGTTACATCGGATCATTTTGCTGTCGGATTTCAAGGAAATGTTTTCAAGACTTTGAAGGACAAAAATAAGAACGAAAATATATGGAATAGCAATGTTATAGCATCGATTCCTCCATGAAGTGTTTTAATAAAACGTTCCCCCTATAAACATTGTAAAGACAAATGTTTGTGATGTTGTTGTGCCTATCGTAATCTTATAGTTTACCGCAAACTCAGTTCGGTTTAAACTCAATTTTCAAAACGAATACGTAGTGCATGGCGTCAAAAAGTCAGATGCCACAGAAATTACTATCTATTTCTTGTATTTTCAACAAAAATGTATCTGCGTCTTACTAAATTCCGCCGAAAAATGACTTCGCGACGGGCAAAACATCGGGCGAGAAAAAATGTTGTTCCCGACGCCATCTTGGTTTTGGCAAGGCCCGGATTTGGCGTACCGCTGACCTTTCTAAAACACGATGCTTTTGTGTATGAACATTTACGAATACTCTAGTTATTGATGAAAATGAATATTCTTATTTTCTTTTTATTTTCATGAATCTAACAAACCTTTATTTGACGCTGTGCGTTCTGCTGCACTGACTTACCTTTCGGATGCGGTCGCACAGAGCTTGGCGGCGCGGCGCGACGAAATCATACCGTTCCGTCTTTATCTTTAGTTGTCAGATCGACAACTTTTTTACCCTTTTATCCAGCGGTCGGCGCCCCAAAAAAGGCTGGGGCCAGCAGGTGTTTCTAGGGATTTGTCTAAGGCCTTAAAACTTCGATGATGTGCGTGTGTGTGTGCACTATTTAATGTAACGTGTGAATGCGGGAGGGCGCTGCCAGATGATCGAGGCAACCATATTGTTTTGTAGTCAAAATTATGACGAAAATTTGTACACGATTACAACGATAACGGAAAATGTAATTTTTGTAGGATCTTTCTGTCAATGAGAATTGAACCTGGTGGGGGTCATGCTGTCTAAATTCACATAATTTTCCATCCATTTTCGTACTGTATTTGAAAATCTCGACCTGGAAACATGTGAGTGGAATCCTCTTCATGACGACCACCTGTCCATCGCGACCGTTTTTGCTCGGTCCGCCGGGTGGTCGCCTTGGGCAGGTTTGACTGTATACTCAAAACGGTCTGTAGCATTGAGACTCTAAAACTTGTACTTGTTTAGAGAAATGTGAATAACTTATTATGTAAAACATCATATCTAGAGCATTCCACGACAAAGTGAAATTCATCTTCAATTTCCTTTGGATAATATGGGCAGAACCTTTGGTCAGGGGCAACATTATAATATCTGCCCGTCTCTATTTCTAACTTATGACTTCTGATTCTTAACTTACAAATTTCAATGTTTATCATCAAGATATTTCTCTTGTTCATAACAGTTTTTCGATTTTTTGTTGAGAAAAGACAGTTTTGAATTACTTCGAATACGGCTAAACCACTCTTGTATATGTGTATCTTGTAGCCGGGAGCGAAGTTGGTGGGCAATATAATCTACTTTATAAGCCTCAGGTTTATCAGCCAAAGGTGACTTTGAATGGACTCCAAGTAGAAATTTTTGAAAACGTATGGCAATAATATCAAATTCTGGTATATCTAAAGGGAGACGTATATTATCGATTGAAAAGTCATCCTTTTCCAGACTAAGCCCAGATGCATATCTTACTTTAGGAACATGTCTTTGTCTGACCCTTTTTCAAAATTGATGATGTAAGTATGGGTTAGATCAGTACAAGTGCTCTTTGGAATCAATACTGGAAGACTATCATCAATCTCAAGTTCTTTCAGTAGAAAAGAGAAGATATTTTTTGAGGAAGACACAGGTCTGATTTTCGATACAATAAAATTCAGTGTTTTTGAGTGGCAATGTGGTCTTGTGATTAGGGTGATCACTAAGAATCTAAAGGTTCTAGGTTCAAACCCCTAGCAGGCCTCGATGTTGTGCCCTTGTGATAGGCACTTACAACACATATTTCCTCACTTGACTCAAGTATAAACAAGAGTCTGAAGACCCCAAATCTCCATGAATCTTTGTAATTTTTATAATCGGTGTTTTTTATTTGCCAGAGCTATTTTTTGTTGCCGCTGCATGTTGTTTTTTATGTGCCAGAGGGTGCTTGTCTGTGTTTGTTTATATGTTGTTTTCTTTAAGACATTATTTACACACAAACCAGTCAAGGGTTCCAAGATTTTATCACCAGAGGAAGCTAATAATATTTAATACTGTACATCTTTCAAGTATAAAGTTCCAGTTACCTACCAATTTGATGCTATATCCCTCTGTGGTATGACCACAACCTGTTGGGTCCCTGAGGATATATGACCCAGTTTCAAAACTGACAGGTGACACCTGTCACAACATGCCTATAATGGAAATATAGATAATCCTCATTACTTATGCAAATTCAGTCCCAATTTGCATCATTTGCAATTCATTGTGTACATCTTTGTCTAAGCTACATGCATAGTAAATAACATGAAAATCTGTTGCTCCTTTCTTCAGTTATTCACCTTAGAAGATTTTTGCCATTGCAGTTCCAGTGACACATACCCAGGGGCCTAAAATCGATCTTGACCTTTCTCCTCCCAACACCTACCCACATACCAAATATCATTATAATCCATCCAGACATTCTTCAGTTATGCTGACTTTGAGCATCCGGACACACAAACAAAAGCACATTAAAGAACCCACCACACTTATTGAAAAGAGTAGGGTTACAGTCTGATCTCTGGGTTGACATCTTGAAAAGGTGACTTAGACCCCGTTCACACTCATTTTTTTCAATCGCGATTGAAGTATAATCGCGATTGAATCGATCCGATCGCGATTGATTTTTTCAGTGTGAACGCTCCAAATCGCGATTGGAACGATCCAAAACGATCCAATCGCGATTGGATTGTAACTACCTCCGGAGGTAGTTTGATTGGATTAATCGCGATCGGATCCAATCCAATCCTATCAAATTTTGAGTGTGAACACAACTACGATTCATTCCATCGCGATCGGCGGAGATTTCGGCTGGTTCCGGGGGTGGGAGGTCATACATGCGGGTACGTGGGGTCATAGTTCGCATCGCGCGGGAAAACAAACCCAATCCGCACGTCCGATCGCTCTTTACAACAACAACAAATTTTCATCGTCAACAATGCCCAAGAAGAAGAATAAAACTCCGTCAGCAACTTCAGCTGGTGGCAGATGGCGCGATGAGGAGACCAGGGTCCTCATCGCAATCTGAGGGAGAGAGGAGGTGCAGGCCAAACTGGGGTAATGTCACCGAAAGAGGGACATTTACCGCACCAAGTGACAATGTCTAGCGGAAAAATAGACACAAAACAAGGACAACAAGGACAACAACAACATTTACCAGATGATCGCCGATAGCATGCTTCAATCGTGCTTCAATCGCGATCGGGTCACGGCGTACTTTAATCCACTTGGCGAAAAGCAGTGTGAACGCAAAAGTTTCTTTGCGTTCAATCGCGATCGGATCGAACAATCGCGATTATAGTTCAATCGCGATTGAAAAAAATGAGTGTGAACGGGGTCTTATTTCATCACTGGAGTCACAAGTGATTAACAAAACAAAAAGCCATCAAGCAGAAAGAAAAAGATGGAACCTAAAAATATTGTAACTGCAAAATGTACACAGACTTTGTACAGACATTACATATGGTAACCCTATAAGTTTGCAAGAATTCACTTCTATGAGTCTAGTGAGATTTGTGAACATTATTCTATTTATATGTAGCACTGCTGGGATCCTGTAAAGCTAAATCTATGTGACACAAAGTCACAGTGGCCAGGGACATAGCAGTCCATTTCCCATAGAGTTTGTGGGATCAAGGGGATCAGGAGAGAACATCAGTACAGATATCCCAGTCTAAATGGGGTAGGGAATGTTGCCTAGCAGCCTTAAAGTTTGTATACCCTGCTTCTCAGTTAAGTCCTTACTCTAAGTGAGTCGAGCTCTCAATCATGATGTTTCTGGCCTAGCGATAAGAAATGTCCCAGTTCCTTTGTAGTCTGTAATGTAACATAACCTTGTTGTGTAACTTTGAAGGAGCCAACTTCTGGTCTTGTTACATGGTGACTAATGAGTAGAAAAAAAAACATACAAACATGAATTATAGATTTACAAACATTTTTCTGCCATATAACGAGAGTCTGCTGAATAACAACCTGTTAGCATTTTCCCCAGATGTTGAGTTGGCACAGTCTCAAATTACATGGAGGAGTCCTAATGAAAAAGCAGTGAGGCCATCTGGCCAGACACTGTGTTTAATCTCCCTTCACTTGTCTGCTGACATCACCCAATCAAATTTCCTTCATGACATTGTGGTTGGAGCCATGTGCACATTTGTCACAGACTTTGTATGAAGTCAGAATAAATCATGTGGTGCAGTCCATAATATTGGTGCGTTATTCTGTTCTGGCCCAGACTAACAATGAATGCTGAAGCGTTTGGTAATGAATTCAATTAATTCTAAGCATTTTTGGACCACAAAGTTGTAACAAGAAATTGAAGATCTCATCTTGGAGTCCTTGAATCTATATAAATTATACAAAATGCCATTTTGTTCTTTTGATGTGCTACAAACAACTAAAAACTGCTTTCGAAAAAAAATATTCACAAATGCAAAAATCTATAGGCATGAAAAGTGAATGATATCTGTGCAGCATTCCAATCATAACACAGGCTGCCACAAGGATAAAAGTACAGTAATTGATACAGATTATTTCATGCAGAATGCGTGCTGCTCTCTCTGTGTACCAATGAGACCATTTCAGCACAATGCTCATTAATCATGGGTGACTCCATTCTTCTTGCTTGCACAGGGCGTTTTTATCCATCCAGTCTTACAGTCAATCTGACCATTTTTCTCCAATAGGCAATAGGCATCACCAAAGAAATTGAATGTGATCCTTTGGTTCAAAGACTTGCTATTCCATTTTTCTCATTTAGTAATCAAAACAATCAAGATATTAAAGATCTCATACCTCTGTGATATATTTTTTGAGATTTCTGGGTGATTTTGTTGTTTTAGTATGAATGTCATCATAGTTGCATGCAAATGAGTTCTTAATTAGTTTAATTAACGCATATTGATGGTCTTCTTTGTCCAAATTACATGTACACTCGGCACAAAAAGTTTGGAAACTTTACTTTGGTTGATCATATTTCCGTTGTTTTTTGATCAATTTCAATGATTTATATGATGTTGGAAAGCTTGAATGTGTAATTTTCTTTCCTATGATACCCAACTCATTATAATTGCAATCTCATGTAGCGAGCACCAGGCCTGCTTACCCGAGTGGGTTGTAGAAAAAAAAGTGCCCAAATTTCCCTGCTAGCGCCAAACCCATTTGTGGTGGTGTCGTCCGCATCGTGAATGGAACGGTGTTAGAGGAATGTTATGTTCACAGCTAGAGATGAGATTAGATTTATTTCGACTGTTGGAAGGGGAAATGAAAGTGTTGGGGCGGCAAGGATCCGGAGAACCCTATGCTGACTGTTGCACAGATAGACTGACAGTGTTTGTTGGAGTCAGTGTCATGGTGTGGGGCAGTACAACTGGCCGGAGTTAAAACCAGGCTAATCATCCTAAGCAACTTCGATGTGTCAAGATATACATGTAGAGACACCATTCTCCATCCAGTCACATTTCCTATCAATATGAGACTGAGTGCCATTCTGCAAGATAGTGCACGTCCATACAGAATGAGAGTTATTTCAGACCACCTCCGTGAAGGTGCAGGAATATAGAGGACAGAATGGCCTTCCTGCAGCCGAGATCTCAACACGATTGAACACCTCTCATACTCTGATCACTGAACAGCTTGGGTGAGCTGTGAATGCAAGAATGATCAACAGAACAACACTGGTCGACCTGCGACGATTCCTTGTGGAAGAATGCCCAGTGACCGCGTAACGAAACTGGGGACAAGTACGAGGAGGATGTGCCGGGCTGTGGTGACAGTGCATGGCTTGTGTACTCAGTTTTAAGCCACCTTCATCATAACTAAGGCTCCTTTACGCATTTTTTTGTTTGGATGAAGACTAACCTTGGCTTTCATATCATTGTGTTTTGTTGATTCAAGTTTCATATTACCCTCGTACTCACACAAGCCACGTGCTACCACCAGAAGAAAAAAATACTGAATTGAGCGTTTGAGCTTTAGTAGGGTAATCTGGGCACTTTTTTTATGTAACCCTCTCGCATAAGCATGTCTGGTGCTCGTTCCATTAATTTAGAACCATCAAAAGTTTGGTATCATGGGAAAGAAAATCACACAAGCGTTTCAATGATATGTAAATCATTGAAATTGATCAAGAAACAACGGAGATATGATCCACCAAAGTTAAGTTTCCAAACTTTTTGAGGCGAGTGTAGTATGAAAATCTTTTGGCAGAATGCTATAATTTCTACATTTCTTCTTCAATGATGGAAACAAATCTAAATCTACATCATCTGGTGATGTTCCCCTATGATTCACTTACATGTAAGTCCTTATTTGCATGGCTGATCTGCATAATCTGGGATCCATGACCTGATTCTGAGTTCGACCCAATTTGGAGATCTTTGACCTAACTAATCTTGTCAGTGTCCCTGCAAAGTGCCTAGAATGAGGAATAAGACAGGCAAGCAAGCCAGAAAATAAGCAAACAGACACACTGACAGCTAAAGTTATTTTGTTAGTATGCCCTACTTTGCATTATCTATGTATGATGAAGTTAATCTCAATCTAAGTGACATATTCCACAAATATCGAAAAACTGAGAAGAGAAACCCTTATTTTATCAGCATGCAAGCACGTCAAACCCCCAGATGATGGGGAAAAGAAGACGATAAACCGGATAGTGAGTGAGTGAGTATGATAGCCTATTATTCCATTGTTTCATTTCTTTATGTTGAGCCCTGGGAGATCTGGTGATCCCATGACTTTACTCCCAATGTTGCACACAACTGCTGTACAATATAGGCCGTGTGCATGTTGTTTTTGTTTTGTACTCCAGGAAGATCAGCTACTTACTGATTGTATGAGTACTAAAAAATGTCATGTAATAATATGATCATGTATCCACTTAGCTGAAGTATTTGCTCTAAACCTACATGTAGATGCACCTGAGTCCGTAAATAAGATACACCACACAAAATACTATTGTGCGGTGCAACTGGGCAACCTGTTATTTCAAGCCTTGGAGTATCAAGTCAGAAGACACTGGACCTTGTAAGGAGGGTTATAGATACCATTGGTACTGCACAGTCCTGGGTAGTGCTGAATACCTCAACTGCTGACCTGATCCGGACTGGACCTAACGTTTAGGTTCAAGTAAAAAAAAACTAAATGTCTGGAAACAAGTCCGGACTTGAAAAAAAACTGCCTCTCGCTTATATATGTACTTTCCTTTTTGTTTCTAACCATCTTAAACCTTCCTTAGATTGTGAAATTTGCACTTAAAAATATGAAAACATTGCTGTTTTAGTGTTTATAACTGAACTTCTGTGTTAACTACTGACTAATAGTATATACATGTATAATTTCGCACATTTATTAAAATATTTTTAGCACACGGAACCTCTGGATCTAAAATTCGGACCTGAACCTGAACACGGGTTTAGGTATGCAGCACTAGTCCCGGGGCAGGAAGACTTGCAAACATGATAATGTACTCCATGATAAATGCATTATTTGTACCGGTACTGCTGAATCATTACTTAAAATCTATCAAATAATCAAAGTTCAAGCTTTTCAGGCAGCAAGAGAGCTCAAACCTCCACCTTGGCATCATGCATGTAGTTTCCTAAGGACTATTGTGCTTGTTAATCTATCCACATACACAATGCATGCGCATGTCATCTGTAGTTTGAAATGAAGTAGCTTGGGGGCATAAATCCTTACTTCGCATGAGCAGGATGTACATGTACATTTAGAGGGAGTCATCAACATGTAGCTACTGTACATGTCCAGAGAATCAGGTACATATTTTGTCCCTGATCATTCTTGGGCCTACAGCCATGACAACAGGAACCCTCCTATCAGGACCGTCAGGCCTACACAAGTAAAGCAGTAAGAAGTCCTTACCTCCTGTAAGACTGGGATGACGGCTGGTTTTCTCTGTTGCAGGAAGTACAGTAACATCAGGATGTAGGCATACGACGACAGGCTGCCACGGGACGCATCGCCAATCTCACAGATCTGGAGCAAGAAGGACACCGTGTTAAAAACACAACCCGAATCACCCCTGGTAGCAGCCTAAGGGACGAATGTTCTTTTTATTTCATGTCCAGCTGACAAAGCAATCTGCCCAAAGTTGACAAAGACTTGTGTAAATGTGTGTATATTGCTTCGGAAGAGGGTCATGTCCTAAGTAAGTTATGGGCGGATTGCTCGTATATGTGGATTTGGTACAGCCCCGCACCCCCCTTGGATTTTGTTGGCAGCCCTCAGGCTCCGCCCTTGGGCTACCAACAAAATCCTTGGGAGGGCGGGGCTGTACCAAATCCACATAAACTCACCCCGCCCATCTTTTAACTATTACTTGGCCATGTATGTGGATTTCAAACAGCAAAATACCCGCTCCTGATTGGCTAAGGACAGATGGCCGTGCTCTAAATCTGGATCCCGCCTGCAAAGGTGTGGACCAATCAGCTACTGTTGCTAATAGTGAAATGAGTGATTGACATTGAGTCCTTATCAATATTCATGGCTTCCAAGTTAGGAAAAATCGAGGCCTTTTGGACCACCGTGTTTTCAAGATTTATAGTATGGGGTTTAAATAAATGGAATTGCCATTTATAAGAATCAAATCAAGGTAAATATATGCACAATTTATATATGGCACAGACTTCTGATCATAAGTTGTAGACAGAGATTAACACATCATTGGTCAGTAGGAAATGGAGATTTGGAATGGGAGACTTTGAAAACATATTACTTATAAAATCATCATTGATAATCTTTGAAAACACAATACTTATAAAATCATCATTGATAATCTTGATAAGTAATTCTCCTGGATCTTGCAAATCACGGATTCCGCACTCGAATAAAGCACAGCGTTTGTCTGCCATCCTTGCATTCAGATAATCTGTACCAAACGTTCATGTAGCTCAACCGACACTTAATTTGTACTACTTGAATGTGTCTTGGACTAAAAACAACAACATACATTGTTGCTTACATTCACTGTCTCATTTTTTTTATAAAAATGGCAAACTTTTGATACTATTATATGGCCTCTGTTGGTCAATAATTTTCTTTATGAACCACAGTAAAAAATCCTAATTCACGTTCAGCCCTTAGCTGATTCAGCGATTGCTTAACAGTTGAGAATGATATGCATTAATTTAGTCTCTGCCACATAAGTCACATCTGTAAGCTGACTTAGTTCTATTACATGTTCTTGTATATTCTGAAAAACTGGATAATCATACATTTGTCCCAGCTAGCCAATTCTCTTCACATCAAAAAAATTTACAACTATACTGTACAAAATGTATATATGTTACTTGTAAACGTATAAAAGAATCAAATCCAGTCCACATTGCCAACATTACGTTTCCGCACCAGTTTGCATCCCAACACTGACATCTCCTGAGACTGAGGTGACATTTCTGCCCTGACATCTCCAGATCAGAGTTACTGTTGTCACTAGGCAGGCAAGTCTGTATGTTTGCTACCTAAGCACAGATCACAAACCTCTGATTGGGCCGTCCATACATGAGGAAATGATCAATCAATGTTGGCTTGGGCAATGGACAAGCCTATTAGTATATATATTGTGTGTCACAAGGGTCATCATATAAAGTCACTCTTATTTTCATTCGTTTGAGGCACTTCTTGGTTTTCTATTGGTTGTTGCATTGATTTTTTCTAAATCTCTGGATGGGAATAATGATTCAGAAAGTTATCTGTAGCGATGCAGTGATGTAAATTATCACACTGTTTACATGTAGTACATGTTACTACAGGGCATGTTTTTTTTATATACAGTAGAAGCCACTTAATTGCACCTCGGATAAACGCACCTTCCGTTTAATTGCACCAAATCCCAAAATCCCAAACCGGTTCCCATTCACTGCATTGTTAGTGACTCCGCATAACTGCACCGCGCATTGTCACCAATTTCGGATAACTGCACCAATTTTTTTCAAAAATCCTCGAAAAGTTAACTAAAAAGGTGCGCTAAAAATCGGCAAACGTGGTACAAATGAGCCGATACCTGCCGCTGTAAAGGCGCAATACCGCCAATATGTTTAAAACTGTTTTTGAGTAACAAAAGAAGGCGGTCTCCATTGACAGTCACGTTGATAGGAATCGTATGGGAGGTCCCGGGCGGGTCCAGGGCGTGTCGGCACCATCAAGAGGCGCACGCCTACCAAAGGCGGCATTGCGCTTTGGCAGACAGCATGCTGTACTCAATAAAGATTGGTCTCTACGTAGCTACCTGTACTACTATCTTATTACTGTGAATGCATTCAAGTTCGTGTGGATTTGATTTCACGTTAAGGATGGCATGGTGTGTTGTCGGTGGTTTGAGGTTTGCGGGAGCGCTACATACTGCTGCCGATAACAAAAGACCGGCGTCTTTACATACATCTAGTCGGAAACAATAGAGGCTCGGTAAGGGCTACAGACGTGTAGGCGGACATAACAGTCGCTTTTGGCGGTGCGGTGCTAACGTGATCATCTGGCTGAATCCGCGTCCTAGAAACTTCCTGCATTCACCGGAACGAGGTATACGCGGGTTAGGCTCTGATACTGTATAAGGAGAATGATCTGTCCTTGATCTGAGTCATCTAACCATATCTGCCCACTAGATACACTGTACATTTTGTTCCTTATTTGGAATTTTGACGACGGAGTTTTTCAGTGTAATTCCTGGGCACAAGTTGTAATTAAGAAGGTGATCTCTGCCAAACATACCACTATCTTAACTTAGAATTGTCAGACCTACATGTATGTCACCAAAGTCATCATCGAAATACTGTACAGGCGGAGTTGTGTTTGTTAGATTAGATCGTCCTTGTGCTTTTACGCTATCGGCACATTTTTATCCTTTGTTTGCGCATTCACCAACACAAGTGTGAAACTTTCGATGTAATTTGTTGACTCAAGTTGTAGATACGGTGTCAAGTTTGTCTTAGTCATACCTACCGTCATTTAAACTAACAAATTGTGAGACCAAAGTCATTATTCTAGACATAACGTTACAGTCGGAGTTGTTTTCTTTGCTGTGCGAATCAAGCATATTTTCTCTTTCTACACGTGTACAGTACCTAGCTACTGATTTAAACATCTGTGAGGAAGCAAAAGAAATGTTAAGTTTAATCTGTACAGTATCATGGTAAACTTTACAAGATTTTTGTACAGTACATGTCCTTGAATACGTAAATAAAGTTAATAACTGCATAATTTCGTCCATTTTCTTTGTGCTAGTGTTTCTGACTAAAAATACACCGCCCCGCCCATGGTGGTACGGTCCAGCTGGACATTTCGCATAATTGCACCAGCCGGATAATTGCACCAAAAACGCTGGCAAGTGCGTGGTGCAGTTAAGCGGAGTCTACTGTATCTTGTCATGTAGCTATTGGAATTTGATAACCAAAAGTGTATCAGGTGCTTTGGAAGATCTAATCTTGACATGCATCTCTACTGGAATGAAAGACTTTCTCTTTGCAATGAAAATTCCAGACTTCTGGAGACAACACAAGTCTGTGTCAGTCAGTCAGTCTCTACATGTAAATGACAATCAGAACTTTGTATTGTTGGAGGGAGATTAAATGACCTGCAATACTTGGATCAATAAATAACCATCTTGATGAACTTGATGCAACTCAACACTTCACTTTATAGAAGAAATCAACAAGTCAGACATGTAATGACACAATCCCACGAGAGGGTCATTTCATGGCTGCCTTGTTGATTTCTTCTATAAAGATAACAAGCTATTCAAGGGGAGGGGCCAGTCTTTGAGTTCACTGTGCATTGAATTCTTTTACTTATCTTTTAAAGCATTTTTCTCCTGTGAAAATTTGCTCAAAATGAGGCAGGTATACAATACAAACAATCAAATACAAAAAACAAAATGCTTTACACTCATCAACATAGTTTATATACTCAGTAGATGGGCCCAGTGCAGGTAGACGTCAGAAATACATGTACAACTCCTATTGTACCTGCACTAACCCAAGAATATCATACGCTGAAAGAATATCATTCTACCAGGACCACCTCTTGTGGGTGCAGCTCTTGTCTGGCCTTAACATCACATTAACCCCTTGCTATAATATCAAGACTAATGTCTATGATATTTGGATTATACTTTTTGTATTATATGATGTACGCCAATGATGTATATGATGTATATAGCGTGTGATGTGTGAGATATGATGTATACAATGTGTTTTGTACATTTGTATGCTTAAGTTCATATTTTGTAACAGTTGATGTCGATGTGTATGGGAGGGCAGCTTGTAAAGGTGCTTAGGCACCTGTTTTGACCTCCCTTTCACTTTGTGAAGAACCCAAATAAAGTAATAGGACTGACATATACAACACGTTTTTGGTATAGGTAGGTTGTAGAGACAGGTAACAAACTAACCTTTGCAAACCTCTTGACAGTATAGCCCAGAATGCGAACCCTCTCGTCCATAACTGCATACATGTTCAGCATGCGGGTGTTGTACTGGGCCTGGGACAGGGATACAGAGTAAATAGAGCATGCACCAAAATTCAAGGGTGACTTTCGTCGACAAAAAAGTTAGTAACATTGAAAAGTACGAGAATGGTCACAACTTAAGAGAATCACCAAATGGTTTTGTCTCTGAATTGTTCTGATGTGAGATATGAGCACAAACATGACATACGATCATGTTACCAACAAGCTACTGTACTGTAACATACATGTACATGTAAATAAACAGTCACACTGGAATGTATAACATGAATTATGAATAGTGCTGCTTGTAGGACTCAACTACAGAAGCGGGGTTGCTTCGCCAATTCGTAAAATATGTTTTTTTTCTCCCTTTGTTTTTACTTTCCCTGTCCTTGGTGCTAAACCAATGATGCAGTTACCACTAGACCTTCTGATGTATATGTATACAATGTATGTACAGAAAATGGTCAAATTTCAGTCTTAGACTTTTTCATGACTTCACCAAACCCATATGAGTCCCTTACATACTCATTATTTCCAACATTAAGTCTACACATGTAAGAAAGCTTAACATTTCTCTGGCTTGAGTGGACCTAAATTTGTACATTTTGGAACATCCACTAAACCCAAATAAACAAATAGACAAATAAAAAAAGAAGTACCAGTAACTCCTAAACTGAACAATATTTCCCAACGTCTATGGAAATTTGCAAACTCCAGAGGACATGTCCTGATCCAATGAGACAACGTACCAAGATGTTATACAGACTGATATCTCCCTCCAGCTTACTGGGGCGGTGAACAAACTTCACAATGGGCACCTTAGCCGTGGTGATGGGCAGGATGTTGTACAAGTCTGAAACAAATGGAAAAGGGTTATTCTAGATAAATGTATATACCTTCACACACCATGTGTAACCTGTCACTTGATAGAAAGAAATCCAAGTAATTATTTGTATCCATACTGAGATACATCATCTGGGTTGGTCTAGTACAATTAGTCAGGG
Organism: Branchiostoma lanceolatum; assembly: GCF_035083965.1. NCBI lineage: Eukaryota > Metazoa > Chordata > Leptocardii > Amphioxiformes > Branchiostomatidae > Branchiostoma > Branchiostoma lanceolatum. The sequence continues at coordinate 17,906,330 of NC_089732.1, read as the reverse complement.
GCAGGAGCCTTGTCCTTGTGCCATTTGATAGCTTTGGAAAATGACAAGGCAGTCTTTTGTGGCAAGGTGGTCTTGTGGTTAATGTTGTTGGCCTTGTGGTTGAGATTGTTGGCCTTCAACAGTGGTTAGGGTTGTTGGCCTTGTGGTTGAGATTGTTGGCCTTCAACAGTGGTTAGGGTTGTTGGCCTTGTGGTTGAGATTGTTGGCCTTCAACAGTGGTTAGGGTTGTTGGCCTTCAACAGTGGTAAGGGTTGTTGGCCATGTGGTTAGGGTTGTTGTCTAAGGTTTGTGGGTTGATATCCCCAGCAGGCCCCACTGCTGTGCCTGTACAATTGTGTTACGCCTCAAGTTGGTTTACCAGGTATGCGAAACAAGAAAACAAATCACAATCATATACCGAAGAATATTCCTTCCCCCCCCCAATTCATACCTGTTTGAGGTTCATACTCTCACAACTGTTACAACATACAAATCCTGCCTACGATGCTTTCACGTAGTATAAGGAGAATCGTCAGGACTACATGTAGGATTGAGTAAGGTATTACATAAATATCATACACTGTTCCTACCTTGATGCTTCTTCAAAAGCTTTGCCAGCCTTTCTATGATGTCAATGCAGTCTAAATCCTGAAAAAGGACAAGGCAATAGTCATTCACAAATGCACTGTATCCTTATTATTCTACCTATGACAAAGGAGCTACAATAACTCCTAACACTATAGAATAATTTTTTTATTATAACACTGTTCTAAATGATCTTTGCTGTTATAAAACAAACAACACAAGAATGAATTTCAAAGCATCTAAAACCCTCAAAATTTACAAGACATCGACTGATATAGTTATTGTTGAGCATTATCAATCAATAAGAAACCTGAATCAAAACTCTTAAGAAGATCAAGGAAGAACTCACATCACTGGTCTCATGACCCTCCAAGGTCATACAGATGTCAAGGTCACTACCCTTGAAGCCAAATCCATTCATGGACGACCCAAACAGGCACAGATGGGAACCTAGTGGATCAGAGGTGGCAACAGCTATTATTGACTTAGCTTAACGCCTCCTGTTGACTGGAGGGAGTATTGCAATGCACCATCAACGCTTGTGCTGTTATGATAATATGATATATTATTTTTCATAAGTCTTATACATCAAATGAATACGCCATTGTCTGACCTGAAAACTCCTGCCTGATGAAGCTCTCCAGGTCCTTCAGAATCATGTCTCTGTAGCTGTACTCGGTGGGAGGGGGGTGGGAGGTTTCTGGAGGAAACAAAAACATCTCTTAAGAGTTTCTAAATGTATATGTGTACAGTGTGAGCAGGTTGTGATATTGGGTGTGTCTTTTTGTAATTTGTGTTAGATGATTTTCAGTTCTGGTGCCTGGAGATGCATTCTCTCTACAGAAATAAAAGTTACTATTTTCAAACAATCCACTCCCAATTCTGGGAGACTCAGCAAAAGTCAAGTTGTTTCCCAATTCAGAAAGAAATCTGCTTTTTTGTAACATTGTATAAGTTTTGGACGATTGATGAATTTCTCAGCAGGTTGTAAGCAGCATTTCAAAGGACAAAACTTGTACAAAATGTGTGCAAAAAGACTTTGTATTCATAAGGCAAGTTTCCTTTATGCCATTTTGAAAATGAAGCGAATTCATGTAAACCACCCTAGTGCTGCTTCAAAATTTAAGGATACTATAGAGGGGGGATTTCCTGACACCAGAAGGTGATTGGGGGTATGGTTGACTCTTTATCTCATATTAGTAAGACTGTCTTGTTCAGACAGATGCTGTAGTTCAGTTGTTTACTACATAACATTATGGAGAAGGCTTTGGTTTTGTTCCAGCACAAAAAAAGCACAATCACCAAATTGTTGCCAAGTCCACTTATTACTCAGAACACACTTCTGGAAGGTTACATGTTCTGGGCACATATTATTTTGAAGAAGTCCAGCTAAGGGACTAGTCTGAAATTTTGTGAGTCTACTTTTTTGTGTGGAAACAAAGTTTTATCTTTTTCTAAAGGGCTGTCTCCCACTTTTTTCCGTCCTACTCCTTGTTTTGAGCCCATGTCGTTGATTAAATCTGTCCTTACCTTAGACGTACATACAGACTCTGTCCAGTCCTTACCATAGACGTACATACAGACTCTGTCCAGTCCTTACCACAGACGTACATACAGACTCTGCCCAGTCCTTACCATAGACGTGCATACAAACTCTGTCCAGTCCTTACCATAGACGTACATACAGACTCTGTCCAGTCCTTACCATAGACGTACATACAGACTCTGTCCAGTCCTTACCATAGACGTACATACAGACTCTGTCCAGTCCTTACCATAGACGTACATACAGACTCTGTCCAGTCCTTACCATAGACGTACATACAGACTCTGTCCAGTCCTTACCATACACGTACATACAGACTCTGTCCAGTCCTTACCATAGACGTACATATATAGACTGTCCAGTCCTTACCATAGACGTACATACAGACTCTATCCAGTCCTTACCATAGACGTACATACAGACTGTTTAGTCCTTACCATAGACGTACATACAGACTCTGTCCAGTCCTTACCATAGACTTACATACAGACTCTGTCCAGTCCTTACCATAGACGTACATACAAACTCTGCCCAGTCCTTACCATAGACGTGCATACAAACTCTGTCCAGTCCTTACCATAGACACACATACAAACTCTGTCCAGTCCTTACCATAGACGTACATACAGACTCTGTCCAGTCCTTACCATAGACGTACATACAGACTCTGTCCAGTCCTTACCATAGACGTACATACAGACTCTGTCCAGTCCTTACCATAGACGTACATACAGACTGTCCAGTCCTTACCATAGACGTACATACAAACTCTGTCCAGTCCTTACCATAGACGTACATACAGACTCTGTCCAGTCCTTACCATAGACGTACATACAAACTCTGTCCAGTCCTTACCATAGACGTACATACAGACTCTGTCCAGCAGGTCCCTGTGTGGTGGGGTCAGGTCTGGAAGGGGCTTCAGTTCTTTCTTTAGCTCGTCTGGGCAATCATCCTTCAGGTGCCCGTCTTTCTTGCACAGGCTACATGTCACTACAGGCCTCTGGAAATGACAAAATCAGGCAGGTAAAGAATGCTACACTTACACAGTGTATTTCTGAAGTACTATGAAAATGAGAGCCATCTTTTACAAATTTAAAGATAATACATTACTATACTTTGTTCTACAATAAATTCACCTTTCCTCTTTTACTTGCATTCCACCTCAATATAATATGTACCTGGCTAAGGAATATTAAGATTAATAGAAGTATGTACAAGTACTTCTTAATGTCATATAAGTTGATAGATATGTCACATAATGTTCAGTTGTCATGGCTGTACCTCTTTGACACTCCAATCCCCTGGAAACAAGTCTATACGTCATGTACATGTACCTCTATTATACATAGCACAATTGTTCCAACGACCAGATTTTTCCAATATAAAATTGTTAATAAATTCTTACTAACCAAGAGGTTATAATTTCATTGTACATTTGGAAATGTGTAGACAGTCTATCAAAAAAGTATCATGTTCATTTTGCCATAAAGACCAAGAAACCTAACATGTCTTTTGGGAGTGTCCGCATTTAGTTCCCTCTTGGGAAAAAATTAAAATTTGGTTTCAACAGCAGACAGGGCAAAAACTACATCTCAATTCCTTTAATGTCATTTTTGGTAACTTGAACCCAGAAGCCCCCGTTATCGGTAATCTTGTGATTTTACTAGGTAAATCGTGCATCTATAAAAGCAGAAAGGCCAACCATGTTACTTTTCAATCCTTTCTTAATTATGTGAACTTCTTCCACAAAGTAAAATATTCTATAGCTATGAGGAGGGGAAAGCTGCAGAAGCACTGGGGCAAATGGGGTACTGTATGTTGCTGACTTGTTAAGTACCAGCACTGTTATTTGAATCACAATGATTTGTATTTCTTGTTTTCAAGGATGGTTTAATGTATGTATTTTCTTTTGCTTTATGAATAAAAATAACAATAAATTCACCTTAATCATTCATGTTCCGGGCTCGAAATAGTGGGTGCATGTGCACCTGTGTGCACCCAAAATTGGAGCTGTGCACCTAATTTTTGACTGTGGGTGCACCAGTGCACCTAGATATTTTTGTAGGCTATAGGGTAAAGGCACTATAACACACTAAGTATACAGAATATTCTCGAAATGTAAGTATCAGGAATAGCAATAGAACCTTTTGTCGTACTTTGTTTGATGTAAGACTTGTTTGAAATTTTAAGGTTAGCTATAGAATTACAGTTAAGCGTTAAACTTTGTAATTATGTTTTGCTGACATTCAACTTTATTCTACATGTATGTGGTGTACCCAAAATTCTTTCCGTGCACCTAATTTTTTAGGTTGGGTGCACCAGTGCACCTATTTCCAAAATGGATTTCGAGCCCTGATGTTAGAAGCTCACTTTTCATGGGTGTTGGAAAATCAACTGACCTTTCCCCCAGCCAGGACTTGTGAGGTGAATTCAAAATGAAATATTTCACTGGGAACACTGTCGCCTCCATCCTCCTTTCTGCTCTGTGAGTCTCCTTTCTTTTCTCCTTCCTCCACACCACTGATCTGGTCTGGTTCGTCTGGACTCCCAAAGGACATCAGTGCTGACTTAATCGCTGACTTGACTAGGAAGGCAGCAGCCTCATCTATTGTCAGGTATGTCATCAAGTCCGCATGGCAAGAGTTTGGACTTTGGCTAAGATGCAGAGAGTTTGTTACATACACTTTCTGACAACTCGCTGACATGTTCTGCCCACCCAAGCCAGAGACAACATTTGAGTTCCCCTCCAGAGTTTTATCTGCAGTAACCTCTCTGTTGTTCCTACTCCTTGGCTTGGCAGAGCTTTCATCACTCTTGTATTCGGCCGCTCCATCTGTGACTTCGTCTTCCGTGGTCACTTCCAGTTCGCTCGTGGATTCTACGCAGCTCTCTGTCGTCGAATACAGACAGTTTTCCACGACAGACTCCACGAGCATGTCCAGATCGCTGGCGGACTCCCGGGGACGGGTGCTGTTGGTGTCCGAGAGCGAGGTGTCCATGGACTCCGTGTATGAGCCAATTGTGTCCACCGTCTCCTCATTGGAACTCTCCTCCTCTTCCTCATCCTCCCCATCATCCCCTGCTACAACACAAATACATGGTATACACACATCATTTACTCTCCTACACGGAGCTCACAATACTTTTACCTCTTACTTACAGTATCGCAAGTATGACCTGTAATGCAATGCTGACTCAACCTGTCATTCGACCTGTTGCACCAGTCCTAACCTTCAGCTACAAGACTTAGTTAACTAGCTACGGAGAATGCCTCTTATGTATTTAATATGTACTACAATAGTTCAAGAGAAAAATAACTTTTGAATACCTTAAAAAATGTTCTGAAACATCATCAGGAGATATCAAAATACATACCATCATCACTGTCAACTGGACGGTCCAAGTTGTAATTCAAGTTGAAGTTCTGTCCAGATTTCTCGGCTTCTGACTCAGACTCAGAATAGACACGAGAAACGGCAGGGCTTGTCTGGATCTTGGTGTTGTCTACTGGAAAAAAGTGTTACCGGTATTCTTTTATTTTTGTACAATTTGCTGAATTTTAGGCTGTTTTCTAAAATCTTAATTCATGATTCTTATGATGAAAAATGAAATAAAAGAAAAAAACCAGCCATTTGGTGAAAATGAAAACGCAGTCTAAAATTAGCAACATATTTTGGCAACTTATCAAGACTTTAGACAATGCTTTACTGCAATGACTCAACAAACCATGAAAATCTATATATTCTGTCTATCACATCTTTTGGAAGTTTAAGAGCTGACATAATTGTAATACTGAATACAATAAAAACATAGTGTTTTCCCTAAACTTGCAAATGAGATGGAAAGGCTTAAAATGACATGTCATTGAGTAGTGCTTTGAAAGCACATGTACCAGTCACAGATTTCTGGTATTCAAACTGAAATGTAAGCAATTGTTTAAATTTTCACTCTGTCAACATAACAATTATTGTCAAAATCTAATCATTTCCAAGTTTCATCAAGACCTACCCACCTACCAAATATCAAGACACACACACACACACACACACACACACACAAACGCTACCCTATGCATAACCTTCTCGGCAAAGGTACATGTAATAAGGCGCACAGCTCCAAGTTTGGGTGCACACATGTACAGGTGTACATGCACTCACTGTTTTGAGCCCTGACAAAACACAACTCACATTGCTTCTCACTCTTCCTGTCTCCTATCTTCCCTCTGTTTTGGTGACATGCTCCGCTGGCTGGTTTCCTAACACCAAAGTACATGTAGGCCTGTTTGAGCCGGTCCGTCAGGAAGTCAAACACAGCCGGACTGTTCAGGGACTTGGCCGTGTTCCTCTTCGTAGAGAAGGGGTCTACAAAATGAACAGTATCCATCATGCATATAAGACAAGAAGGAAAACAGGACAACAACAAAAAACATAACAAAAATGCACTTGAGCTACATGTAATGCCTGATGCCCCGTTAAACTGACATTAAATTATTTTGATATTTTCTAAATTACTAGTACAGGTACAGAGGTTTACATGTACATTGTAGGTACAGGTACTGAGGTTTACATGTAGGTACAGGTACATATCTATAAATTTAGGTAACAGTACTACAATACTTCCTAGAATTGATACATGTAGTATAAATTACCAAGATATCAAGTACAACTTGTAGGGAGCAGTTGATGGCAAAGAATAAAAAATGTTACATTGATGAAGGTTAGACATCCAGGTAACGAGATACGCCAAAAATAGTTACTCAAGCAACTGGATAAACTTTTCGCAACGCGCTACCCCCCACAACCAGCGGACAACAATAGCTCCTAAAACAACAGGAGCTAATTGATTCATTGCATACAACCTTGTCTTGACATACTATTCTATTGAACCATCTGAAATTGTCTTCACTTCATTAACATATCTATTCAGAGTTTTGGTATAAAACCTGGTTCTGCCAGATCTTTCCTTAGTCACTGAGGAAAGATAGCGGATGCTATCTGAAACATCTGACTGTTTCAAAATTTTAACCAGTTGCTTGAGTAACTATTTTGGGCGTAAAAAATCATGTTGTTCTGCAAAAAATTTGGATGGATGTGTGCACCCTAGTGTGTTACAGAAGAACTGCAGATTAGATGACTTTGTGAATGTGGTATACTGGTACTCAACAAAATACACATCACATACATTTTGTATATGATACCAAACCTCACCAGTTATGCCTATCAGGATGCCTGTTTGTTTTATCATCATTTTAATTTTGACCACCAGTCCTGCTCCAAATACTTTCCAACAAAAATCTTGAACCAACAAATCAAATTAGTATGGCCTTAAGTCCTGAAGTGTTCCCACCTTCCACGGCCATCCTGCGGTGGGGCCACTTCTTCTCCACGCGGGTAATGGCGCTGCTCTTGCGTATGGAGATGACGACGTCCTCCAGCTCCACATCCACGCTGTAGTACCGCAGCAGCTCCAGCCAGAGGGCACCCAGCTGGCCGGTGGTCTGCCGGTACGACGTCACATCAACCTGAGGAAAATTACACAGCAAAGTCATCCAGCTGGAAACTTGATGTTTAGGTACAGGTACAGAGGTTTAGGTACAGGTACAGATGTTTAGGTACAGGTGCAGAATAGTGGTGCGTACCGAAACTCACGTTTCGGTTCCGGTCCGAACTCAAGTCCAGATGTTTCGGTTCAGGTCCGGACTTGTAAGTCCGGACTTGTAAGCCCAATTCACACACAGACCAACTGCAGAACAACGTAACAGAACATTATGCTCTCTACCGAGTATTGTCCAGTATCAGGGTGAAGTGGCAGAAGTTAGGGTGGCAGAAGTTGGCAGAAGTTGGCAGAAGTTACGATGATTACCTAGTAGTTTTGAGGCTTCCGTGAGTCAGATGTGACATCATCTTAACTTCTGCCACTAGCCTGGGTAGGGTGGCAGAAGTTAGGGTGGCAGAAGTTGGCAGAAATTAGGTGACGTCATCCTAACTTTTGCCACTAGCCAGGGTAGGGTGGCAGGTGGCAGAAGTTGGCAGAAGTTAGGTGACGTCATCCTAACTTCTGCCACTAGCCTGGGTAGGGTGGCAGAAGTTAGGGTGGCAGAAGTTGGCGGAAGTTAGGTGACGTCATCCTAACTTCTGCCACTAGCCAGGGTAGGGTGGCAAAAGTTGGCAGAAGTTAGGTGACGTCATCCTAACTTCTGCCACTAGCCAGGGTAGGGTGGCAAAAGTTGGCAGAAGTTAGGTGACGTCATCCTAACTTCTGCCACTAGCCTGGGTAGGGTGGCAGAAGTTAGGGTTGGCAGAAGTTGGCGGAAGTTAGGTGACGTCATCCTAACTTCTGCCACTAGCCAGGGTAGGGTGGCAAAAGTTGGCAGAAGTTAGGTGACGTCATCCTAACTTCTGCCACTAGCCTGGGTAGGGTGGAAGAAGTTGGGGTGGCAGAAGTTAGGTGACGTCATCCTAACTTCTGCCACGAGCTAGGGTAGGGTGGCAGGTGGCAGAAGTTGGCAGAAGTTAGGAAACGTTACCCACTGTTCAAAACTGTAGAACAGTTATGTTGTAAACTTCGCTAACTTCATTAAAAAAATGACAGGATAGTTTCCTTTTCCATGCTTTTCCAAAAGACGGAAACTCTTTTCATGACCAACCTTCTCTCTTTAGTGATTAACAATATTCAAGTTATATATGTAGTTAAAGATATTCAAGACATATTTTCTTAAAAGATTATCTAAAATATCCCCTGGCAAAAGTTAGGATGACTTCATCCTAACTTCTGCCAACTTCTGCCACCCCCAGCAACTGGCAGAAGTTAGGATGACGTCACTCCTAACGTCATACAGCATCGGATTTCTAACTTCTGCCAACTTCTGCCACCCCCGGCCGCTGGCAGAAGTTAGGATGACGTCACTCCTAACTTCGGACAACATCGCATTTCTTCCGATGGCTGACGGAAAATCCCGAAGTTATATATGACGTAACCCGATTTCAACTTCTGCCAACTTCTGCCACTTCACCCTGATACTGGACATGCATGTCGCTACCAAGCGTGGTGACCTACATTTACATGTCGCGTCTCAAGAGCCTTGCTTAATATTTTGACGTTCCCTGGCACACTGGATCACTTCCATACACAGCTGGAATTTGTCACAAACTGCCGACTTGCCCCCTGTGACACGCCATTCCCCATGCAGTAGATCCCCGGCTACAATTTCCGGCAATGCAGGACTTTGCTAGAAAGTCAGGTTCAAAATGGCGCCCACTGGGAACCAGGTGACCCATGTCATGGCTAAGCCAATCAACATGCTAGGTTCCCCTGACGTCACCCACATCTTGCGAGAACTTGCGAGATTTCAATAATGGCTGACGTTCAGAAGCCAACTTAGCGATAACTAAATGTTTGCATCTTTTCCGTCGCAAAGTTCGTGATTTATGGAAGGTTTTAGATAGTTAAGAACAAAACAGAGGATGTACATATGTACAGAAGTGCTATTTATTTTTACAAGTCCGGAACCGGTTCTCAGCGTTTCGTTTTTTTTGGACTTGAACCCAAACGTTTTACAATACGGAACCGGTTCGGCCGAACCGGTACGCACCACTAGTGCAGAGGTTTAGGTACAGACAGAGCTGTGTACCGGTACACTGTACCGATACAGTACCGGGTACAATCAATTAGGTACAGGTCCAAAATACCTGACCCTGCTGTATTGGTACTGGAACTGACTCAGGGGATGGCCACTTTGACAGATAAAACTACTATGAAATTACCGTGGCAGTGCTCTAAAGCCACTCTAAAGCACAGAAAACACATTTGCATGGCTGGAGTCAAATTTTCATCTATGTTTTCATGAAAATAATACCTAGCACAATCAAATATTATGTCTTTACCAGTTCAAACAATATGCTTTAAAAATTTTGTCTTTATTGAAAATCTAGCATTTTCCGAACAAGTAATCTAGGTACAGGACCAGTACCCTAACCCGTGTACCTGTACCTGTACCTAAAATTTGTTTAGGAACACAGCTCTAGGTACAGATACAGAGGTTTAGGTACAGGCACAGAGCTTTAGATACAGGTGCATTGGTTAAGGGACAGGTACAGAAGTTTACATGTTGGTACAGATACAGAGGTTTAGGTAAAGGTACAGAGGTTTAGGTACAAGTACAAAGGTTTAGGTACAGGTACAGAGGTTTAGTTACAGATACAGAGGGTTAGGCACAGGTACAGGTACAGAGATTTAGGTTCAGGTACAGAAGTTAAGGTACAGGTACAGAGGTTTAGGTACAGGTACAGAGGTTTAAGTACAGGGACAGAGGTTTAGCTATGGGTACATTGGTTTAGGGACAGGTACAGAAGTTTACATGTAGGTACAGATACAGAGGTTCAGGTACGGGTACAGAGGTTTAGGTACAGGTACAGAGGTTTAGATATAGGTGCAGAGGTTAAGGTACAGGTACAGAGGTTAAGGCACAGGTACAGAGGTTTAGGTACAGGTACAGAGGTTTAGGTACAGGTACAGAAGTTTAGGTACAGGTACAGAGGTTTAAGTACAGGTACAGAGGTTTAGGTACAGGTACAGAGGTTTAGATACAGGTGCAGAGGTTAAGGTACAGGTACAGATGTTTAGGTACAGGTACATGTACAAAGGTTTAGGTACAGGGATTGGGGTTTAGGTAACAGATTTGGACCTGTACTAGTTCTGACAAATTCAACAACATTTTGTCTTCAATATTGAGAGAAACATTTCATGCAGAGAAAGAAGGAAATAAGTTCGAAACAAAGATGGTGCTGGCTTCAATGAACATTCTTTTTTTCCAGCATTAACTTGTCATAATCTTCAGAATTAAATGATTTTAGTCATAGGCTGAGTACATTTGTGTGTTATTTCTTTTATGTACAGTTCTGGTACATTTACAGTATTTTGGACCTGAGCCAAAAGTTTGTGACAGAATGGGCAAACAGTGCTGTCTAGACCTGTACAGCTGAAGGTTGTTCAGACTTACAGGTTCAGAGTTTTTCTCCACCCTGGGTATGAGCACTTTGCCATCCTGTTCTATGACTGTTGTGTGATGGATACTGTCAGGGATAGCCTGTGGGGGAAACATAAACATGCTCATCATGTCTTACAGGCTTTACACCAAAGTGCTTAGGTCACACTGGCATCGTTTTATAGATGACATCTACATGTATGTGTACATCAGTTTTCAAGAAAAGAAAAGAAAAGAAAAGATATTAATTACATCAAATTTGCCCTCTTGGTAAAGGTAAAGATTTGCCCAGAAGCTGTAAACTCGTTTTAAAACGCAGTCACACAAAATGCAATAAATATTCTATAACAAGACAATGAACATGTGCCGTCTGAAAGTACTAGAAGTATAGAGGATTCTATTTTGTTACCCAACTTTGAACAGATTTAGGATATTCAGAGAATGTCATACATAACATCATGATATCAGTGTAATGGGCCTTATGGCTTTGTGCAAATAACTCGTTAGCAATACAGCTCTCAAACACTTTCTATTTCCTTTATCAAAACAGGTTTGACATTATCACGCCCTGCATATTATATGTACCCTCTGATTTGTTCACTACAGAAAACTTCCCCTTTAGAAATATCAGCAAAGAAAAATGACTTAAAACACAGCATTACATGTAACGTTGGGTAACATAAATTCGCGGGGTACTTAAATTCGAGATTTTTCGAAAACGGGGTATTTAGGGATATGTGCTAGATGCAACATCAGTAATACCGCTAGAAATGCAAACTTGACAGATTAACGTATTCAGAACACTGTCTGAAAAGCTTCGATAAGCATGCATTAGAAGGCGACGAGGTCAAAAACTCTCCGTCCCTTATTGGAACAGTCTGAGGGCTTCGTGGGAGAATCACACTACATCGTTGTCGGCTGGTTTATAAGACAAATGTCACATCCGCTTCCTGCTAAACACAATAATCACACTACAAGACAACTTATTTTCTTAAAATTGCTGACCTGCAATTGGACTCTAAGTGTGATCAATCATCAAAACCCCTCTTTGTTGCTACAACCTACGGCACATGTATTTTCCCGCCGCCATAACATTACCCAGAATCCTGTTGTCAAACAGACGACAAAGGTTTGTGAGGTACACTTTCTTGTCTAAATGTTGCGTGTGATTGTGGACTGAGGACGATATTTTCCTCAAAGTTTGCTCCTAACACAACAAGGAACACATGGACATAGTAGTATAACCATGTGTGCGGTGCGGCCGTTTTTTCGTGTATTTTTTTTACTTAGACACGTCTATATCCATAGCACTCTCCTCAAGCCAAGGATGGAACGAATAGCTGCTGTATAAAATGTAATTAGCGGTAAGATATTCAAGACGAATCTTCTCTCCCGAATTAATGTTCACACCTGTCCGACAACACCGTCATTGTGCGTGCGGCGGACGGTAGTTTCAAGTTGAAATATTATGGTGTCAGCACGACCAGAGACAAAATCTACCATATATATGTATTGATTAGTGCAAAGATAGTACATGATACTGACAGAATAATAAAAAAAAAGGATGGTTTATTGTTCTGCTAGATTGATTTCAGTCAACCATCATCGGAAAAATGGCGAATTTCGTGCCCAACTACAAGTAATGTTGTGCTAGAAATTTGTGTTAAATCCAAGCCACATGGACAACAAATTTACTTTTCACAATATGTCTTGAGTTGTCTTGTATTTTAATGTTTTTCTAATTCCAATCCTAGCTTTCATGATGCAGGTCTGTAGGAAGGCTTACCTCATGCAGCACTGGTAGGAGTGGCGGCTGGTGGTTCTGTAGGAAGTACACAGTCATGATGATGTAGGCATGTGGAGGCATGCTGCCCTCACTCTGACAGTCCAGGTGACACATCTGACAGGGAAGTATGGGAGGCACATTGTCAGCAGACACATTCCTACAGGATGAACTGTTCCAGATCTAGAGGTTGCTTCTTCATGCAAATGATTGTGACAAATAATGTTATTAAAGTATCAAATTAGACAATTCTACAGAAGCATTGGACCTACAAAGATACTTACCCTAGCCCAGTATCTGAAGGCCAATCCCAGTGTTCTGACACGGCTGTCGATGCGTGCGTAGGTGGCCAGGAGTTTACAGGTGGAGATGGCAGCATCGTTCCCTGTACTCAGGATGCACTGTAACCCACTGGGGCAGTATCATGGGTCAGTATACATGTAGGCTTCCAACTATCCAGCAATATCACAGGACAATTACTACAGTAATTTCAGGAGGGTGGTAAGTCACTGGATAACAAAGTTCTTTGTACACAACCAGGAGTTAGTGTTTTTTCACACCAATGTTTTGATGACCGTCCGTCCCCTTCCTCAGGGCAATTCTGACTGGTTCACTTTGCACAGTTGTAACCACCACATTAACTATCTAAGTAAGATATGCAAATACTTTACCTTTGGGACCGCAGTGCAAAGTGAACCAGTCAGAATTGCCCTGAGGAAGGCGACAGGGTCATCAACATGTCAGTATGAATAACACCCCATTCATACTAGGCTTCGCGTATCCAGATATACAGACGAAGCCACTTAATTGCACCCCGGATAAACGCACATTCCATTTAATCGCACCAAATCCCAAAATCCCAAACCGGTTCCCATTCACTGCATTGTTAGTGACTGAATATCTGCACTGCGCATTGTCACCAATGCCGGATAACTGCACCAAAATTTGTCAAAAATCCGCGACAAGTTGACTAAAAAGGCGCGCTAAAAATCGGCAAACGCTGTACAAATGAGGTCCCGGGCGGGTCACAGGGCGTGTCAGAACCATTAAGAGACGCACACCTATCAAAGGTGGCATTACGCTTTGGCAGAGAGCATGCTGTACTCAATAAAGATTGGTCTCTACCTGTACACTGTCTTATTACTGTGAATGCATTTAAAATCGCGGGGATTTGATTTCATGTTAAGGATGACATGGGGTGTTCTCGGTGGTTTGAGGTTCGCGGCAGCGCTATTGTCACATACTGCTGCAATAATAAAAGACCGGCGTCTTTACGTACATCTAGTCGGAAACCACACAGCGACTCGGCAAGGGCTACAGACACGTAGGCGGACATAGCAGTCGCTTTTGGCAGTGCGGTGCTGACGTGATCATCTGTCACATTCTTTCATGGCAGAGCTGTATCTGCATCGTAGAAACTTCTTGCATTCACCGGAACAAGGTATATGCGGGTTCAGCTCTGCTATAAGGAGAATGATCTGTCACTGATCTAAGTCATCTAACCATATATCTACCCACTGGATACATTGTACAATTCACTACCATGGTGTCAACAGTTAAATCTGTCCAGACATGAGAGGGGGCACTGCTCTGGGCTCACCCGTAATCAGTAACCAAGTTTTAGTTTCAATTCCTAGTTTCATGGCGGTACATGATTTACGTAAATCGACAACTGTACTCTACGTCATGTAACATAGAAACTGTTATCCCATGATGATGTTTCAGAATGCCTCTCCTGTAACGTTACGTGTGTTGTAAATTAATGCGGTAGATCGCATGGAAAAATGAAAGAAAAAAATGCAGTTACGTGTGTTGTAAATTAATGCGGTAGATCGCATGGAAAAATTAAAGAATGCAAAATCAAAACAGGTTCGATATTTGGAGTTTCTTTTAACACAACCAGGTAATCTCACCTGCTGACAGGTTCATTTCTTTATTTTCAGCAAAGGGTCATGTTTTCTTTGTGCTAATGTTTCTGACTAACATTACCCCCCCCCCCCCCCTCCCATGGTAGTGCAGTCAAGCTGGGCATTTCCCATAATTGCACCATCCGGATAGTTGCACCAAAAATGCTGACAAATGGGTGGTGCAGTTAAGCGGATTCTACTGTAGATCCGGATATAATAATTATGACTTTGCGTTCATACCAGGGTTAGTCGAATCCGGATCTGCATATTCCTGTCCAAAAACAGATGCGGATATACTGTATCCGGCTAAGTACCGCAAGGTTAAGTCAGACAGGTGAAAGGGTAGAGATGACTAGAGTACTGGTGAATTAAAAAAGAAAAAAAAAAGATAGTAGTAGAGAAGATTGTTTCGGCCAGGAAGAAGAGGAGGAAGAAGAAGAAGAAGAAGAAGGACCGTTCATACTAGGCTTCACAGATCCGGATGTATCTGGATACCCGAAGCCTAGTATGAACAGGGTCTAAAACACTAGTCTTGGTTGTGTTCAAATAATTTTGTTATCAAGGTACTAGACAGTGATGTTATGTGACAGTCTCAGTCCTGACATTTTTTTCAGATGTAAAAAATCTAAAAAAATAAAACATCATCAACTAATATCTGCAAAAGACCATATCAATTGAATGTCTTGGTTCTTGGAGTTTTGCAGGAAATTAATGGGCCGGGTGTGAAAAGTTAAGATAAGAATGAAACAAGAAGGCATCTTACGATAGACTCAAATACCACCACTGGAGCCACCAGGCTGCTTAACATTTCAAACAATGAATTTTCAACCATTATGTAGTCAGACAGTCTGAACGTTAGAGTAGTTGGTTTATTACCTTTCTCTGTCCTTGAATGAAATGCAAGGAATCTTGGCTGAAAAGTTGGACTCTACTTCTGCAAAGGATTCTGGAAAAACAAAAATGACAGTTATTAGTTAAGAGGTAGTCAAACAGTCTGTAGCACATAAATTTGATGTAATATTTTCTGGATAATTGAGTGTACATGTACTTATTACTTACTTCAACTACATGTACAGCTATGACTTGATGATTGTCAAAAATGCTTAATATCAGTAAAAGCATGCTGTCGGTTAATCTCATCATGAAAAAACATGACACTGTCAAGTAGACAAGAACTGAAGAAATCCACACTATAAAGTCTGCTGTTGTTAAACAGGACACAGGCTCTGTTTATACAGTACAGAATGATTCTGACACATCCCTGGACGAGATGCCCCACTGGGGTTTTGTCCAGTATGATTAAGATTAAGATTAAGAAGTCTTTTTAGGAAAAAAAATTGATCCTAACCTCTACACTGTTCTACATTCTACAAACAGAAAGAATTCTTAAACGAAAGTTTCACCAGTGACTAACCTTCTTTTGCTAATATCTGCTCTACTTTGGCGAGAATCTCAGAAGGGTTGGCCTGTTGAAAAGATACAAAGATTCAGTCATCTTGGACAAAATAGTTGAGGGTGTAACGCCCTGTATAGTCATTTAACAACCAACTGTGGCTATGGAATAATTTAATATTATCATACTTAGGTGCTTTTACTAGTTATTTCTTATACAATGTAGATGATTGTGAGTTAGCATACTGCACTGTGTCTGCTTGTGCTGACAATTGCTAGAAACACGAGGCCATACAGTATAATAATGCTATCTACAAATCAAGAAATCAGTGAATGGAGTAGTATTGTACATGTAGGTGGGGCAACCTGAAATTTTGATGTGCAACCTAGCTTTTGGCAACCTGGCTCAAAAACGTATTTTGCACCCTGAAGTGTAATGTGTCTTTAGCTTTTTCCATCAGAAAAATTTATATTTCCGAACAGTTGTAGCGGTTACATTTGTGCGGTCGCCCCTTGCCATATAAGGCAAAGGCTGAACAACAAATTTGAAAGGTCTTGCCATATAAGGTCTTCATGGTGTGCGACACAGTGTTGAACCAAGTACCATTGAACGATGGAAGGTAAGACCCATCACATTGCGTTTTGTCGCCTTCAAAAAACTTTTAAAAACTGCCAGTTGATAATATTTGGAAGCCGCTGGTCAGACATTTCAGACAGCATCAGCTGCTTTTTGTCAGTGACCAGACGAACATATGAATTAACAACTTTTAAACCAAACTTCTGACTTGATATGTTGTTGATTAGGTGAAGACAATTATACTTAAGATGGTTCAATAAAAAAAGAGTCAAGACAAGGTTGTGTGCTAATAAGTCAATCAGCTCCTATTGTACAGTACAGGAACTACATGAACATGTTGTCTTGAATTCTTATTATTAATAATAGATCATTTAAAACTCATGTTAAGCTCTTTTTTAATGAATCTTAATGACAATTTTTCCCCTTTTTTCTCATGTCAGCTATTAAAAAATCTTGAGATTTTTGTAATAGGTACAAAAAATCTCAAAATTTCTAGAAAAATTTTGAGATTCTTTAAAAAGATTCTGGGGCAAAATCTTGAAATAAAAAGATAAAAAAGAGTCTCACTGGGGGGTACTATGATCCATCATGTGACAGAGAATTAAGAGCACAAAGTATGTGACACATACAAAAACATGTACTATATGTCAGATTTAAAATGTGATAATGTAGAAACAATGGGCCCTTTCAGTCAAACACCATAAGCCCCACCCCAAGTGTTCTATTTCGAACACCTCCGTCAAAAACAGCCCTTGACGGACAAAAAGCCGCACCCGCTTGGCTGTTGATAATGCGGACTGACTTCTGTTGAGCTTTTTTGGCTCTGAAACCCTTTCAGAGCCGACTTAAACAAAATGCTATGTCTTCTTTACGGACGGCTGTATCCATTGAGTAGGGTTGTTTGAGGAGGGGGTAGATGTAGCTACGATGAGAGCATAATGTTTTCAGTCAATGCGGAAGCGGGTTGCGTCGCATAGCATCACCTTGTTAAGGGCCATCGGTGCCCGATATTTGACAAGCAGCAGATGCACGTGTAAAACAGGGTACGTATATCTGTGACAGGTTTCCCACTGCGTTGACTGCATGAATTACAGCTGCATGATTTTTAGTAATTAACTATCAAAATGCAATTCTTTTACTTACCGTGTCACATTCATATTAATCAGTTTCACACACAGGTACAGAAGAGACGGAACTCTGTACTAGCGGACTTTGTAGAAGTTGGAATGTGGTACAAGCTCCCTCCCCATCAGTGCCCAAGCCGTTTTCTTTTTCATTTCGTTTTTTTCCTGAGCATGCATGCAGCCAATGTCGTGGAAAACTTGTCACAGATATGCGTACCTTGCTTAACATGTGCCATTTCTGTCTACTAGCACTGTTTTTGACGGAGGTGTTCCAAATAGAACAAGGGGTTCTATATGTTCAATATGGTGTTCTAATGGAACGGTCCATTAAGTCCGACCGCAAATGCTCAGTCCAAATTTAATCTGCTCTCTGTTACAAGCTTTTTAATGATATAACACATTGTGCTAAATCATTGAAAAACACTGGACGGTGACATATGATCAAGGGAAATTTTGGCACTTCTCTTTTGCAACCTACATACATACATGTAATTAGTTAAGCCCTGGTGCTCAACACATGAAAGAATAATAATAAGAAACATGATATCATTGTACATGTAAAGGACAAAAAATATTAGCTTTCCAATGATAATACAAATTTGATTAGGTATTCACGAAGATGTGATTGACCAAAATGATTTTCCTATCTTTCTGTGGTAGTTTTAGCTGAATTTTTCCACAAGGTTCCAATTTTTGTACAAACCTCCTTAGGCACAGACACGTCCAAGTTGACATTACTGGTCTTCAGGGCAAAGCCACTCAGGGAGGACCCATAAAGCTGGATCTTACAGTCTAGAGAAACAACAAGTCACATCAGAAACAACAGGAAACAAACATCTGACCTTATAATACAGAATATATAACAATTTGTATGTCAAATAAATAAAAATAATGGATAACACAGATTTCTTGGTCTTAAGAGTTGCAATTAGAGCTTTATCTCTGCCAAATCTACATAATATACTCATAAATGATAAAAATGAGTTTACAAACTGAAAAAGAAAAATGAGCCAAAAACAAATCAAACAAGAGTTCGGGGACCTCAAATCTCTATGAAATATATATTATGCAAATTAGGCCCAGGCTACATTTGCATCATTTGTATTCAACCATGTTTACTCTCACATAACTTCCAAATGCCACAAGTATGAAATTCCAGTTATCTACAATATGAAATTACAGTATTTCGTCATTAATTATGCAAATTAGGTATTCATTTGCAGAACTTTTATCTATCGATGTCCCTTTATTTCTCAGTTACATATGTTCCGGCTATGAACCAATAAGACCCAGGTTCAATCCCAAGTGGAGTACCCAGACATGTCCGGACATGCACCCAGACGTTGTGTCCTAAGCCCAGCAGTAGGGTTTGGGTTGGCGTTAGGAAGGGCATCCAGCCGTAAAAACTCTTGCTACAAAAAAGGACTTGCACTTGATGAGGAGTTCTGGGGCTTCCCCATCCATGTGCAAGCACGTCTAACCCTCAGATGATGGGGAACAAAAGACGTTAAATTGGATAGAGAGAGAGAGAGAGAGATGTTGCATTTCTGAACTGCCGTACGATTGAATGGAGTGGGTTTATAACATTTCCCCAATAATTATGCAAATTAGATTCTGATTTACATGATTACCATTTCATTAAATCAAGTAACACTTATGATAAGCTAGCCACATAATAGAAACAAGTACACAGGTTTGGTTGTAACGTTGGGTAACATAAATTCGTGGGGTACTTAAATTCGGGATTTTTCGAAAACGGGGTATTTAGGGATATGTGCTAGATGCAACATCAGTAATACCACTAGAAATGCAAACTTGACAGGCTAACACATTCAGAACACTGCCTGAAAAGCTTCGATAACCATGCATTAGAAGTTGGCGACGTCAAAAACTCTCCGTCCCTTATTGACAGAGTCTGGGGGCTTCGTGGGAGACTCACACTGCACGGTTGTTCGCTGGTTTATAAGACAAATGTCACATCTCCTGCCTGCTAAACACAATTATTTACAAGACAACTTATTACAATCTCTTTTGCTAACCTGCAACTGGATTCTAAGTGTGATCAATCATCAAAACTCCTCTTTGTTGCTACAACTTACGGCACGTGTATTTTCCCGCCGCCATATTGTTACCCAGAATCATGTCGTCAAGCAGACGACAAAAGGTTTGTGAGGAACACTTTTTTGTCTAAATGTTGCGTGTGATAGTGGACTGAAGACGATATTTTCCTCAAAGTTTGCTCCTAACACAACAAGGAACACATGGACATAGTAGTATAACCATTGCTACGGCATCCAGCTAACTTGCCATGAATAATGTACACGTTGCCATGACGGTGGGGATCGACTTTGAGTGACGTTCAACCCACTCAACAAACGGGATGTTAGCAAAGGCCTGATGTGTGCGGTGCGGCCGTTTTTTCGTGTATTTTTTTTACTTGGACACGTCTTTATCCATAGCACTCTCCTCAAGCCAAGGATGGAACGAATAGCTGCTGTATAAAATGTGATTAGCGGTACGATATTCAAGACGAATCTTCTCTCCCGAATTAATGTGCCCCCCTGTCCGACAACACTGTCATTGTGCGTGCGGCGGACGGTAGTTTCAAGTTGAAATATTATGGTGTCAGCACGACTAGAGACAAAATCTACCATATATATGATAAGTGCAAAGATAGTACATGATACTGACAGAATAATAGAAAAAAAGGATGGTTTATTGTTCTGCTAGATTGATTTCAGTCAACCATTATCGGAAAAATCCCGAATTTATGTTACCCAACGTTATATCCCTTTGTGGTTTGACCATTAGCTGTGGGGTCCCTTGGGACTACCTGACCCAGACCAGACTACCTGACAGGTGCCAGCTGTTACAGCATGCCTGGAATGGAAATATAGATTTTCCTCATACTCATGCAAATTCAGTCTCATTTTGCATAATTTGCACTTCATTGTGTTCCTCTCTGTCTAAGCTACCTGCATATTAAATAACATGAAAATCTGACATTCCTTTCTTTAGTTATTCCCCTTGGAAGATTTTGACAAAACGGCCATGCAGTTCCAGTGTCACATACCAGGGGGCCCAAAATCGACCTTGACCTTTGTTCTCCCAACACCTACCCACATACAAAATATCATTACAATCCATCCAGACGTTCTTCAGTTATGCTGACTGCAAGCATCCGCACACACACACACACAAACACGCATGCAAACACACACGCAAACACGCTCAAAACAATATCTCATATCCCATTTTTCAGGGAGATAATGAGGTTTGTATGGTGTGTATTGTGTGAGGTTTGTATGGTGTGTATACACATGTAGGAAGAACAGGGCTCGAAGTTCATTTTGGGAATAGGTGCTAGAAATCTATAGGTGCATGGAAAGAATTTTGCACAACATCAAATAGAATGTCAGCAAAACTCATTTACAAACTAAGAACTTTAGTACTATGTAATTCTACAGCAAACTTCAAGTCATACATGTACATCAAAGTACAACAAGAGTCTTAGGACCCGAAATCTCCATGAAATTTTGTTTTTTATCAAATGGTGTCTTTTTTGCCATAGTGAATTGTTCTTGCGGTTGCAAGTTGTGTTTTTTGTGCCAGTGGGTGCTTGTTTGGTTCTTATATGTGGTTTTCTTAGAAACCAGTTCCCTACCAATGTCATTCTATATCCCTCAATCGTATGACCACCACCTGTCGGCCCCTGGAGAAGTGACCCAGTTTTGCTACTAACGTGACAGGTGTGACCCAGTTTTGCTACTAACATGCCTAGAATGGAGGTATAGATTTTCTTCATTACTTATGCGAATTCAGTCCCAATTTGCATAATTTGCATTTCAGGGTGTACATCTATGTCCAACCTACAAATGTACCTGCGTACCAAATAACATGAAAATCTGTTGCTCCTTTCTTCAGTTATTCTCCTTAGAAGATTTTTACAAATACGCCATTGCAGTTCCAGTGACACATACCAGGGGGCCCAAAATCGAACTTGACCTTTCTCCCCCCAACGCCTACCCACACACCAAATATCATTGCAATCCATCTACACGTTCTACAGTTATGCTGACTTTAAGCATCCGGTGACACAAACATACACAATCTGTCCACAAACACGCAAACACACTCAAAACAATATCCCCATGAAAAAGTCTTTTTTCATGGAGATAACAAAAGGGTATACTATATTGCTTTTTTCTGATTTGACTTTTAAAAAATTCAAAAAATTTCCTGTATACTAGCATACAATAGTACCCTATAGCCTACCAAAATGTCTACCAACAGTCAAAAATTAGGTGCACAGCTACAATTTTGGGTAGTACTACACAAAAGTGCAAAATGTCATTCACTGAGTATTTCGAGCCCTCAGAAGAAAGAAAGAAATGTCAATCTTACAGATAAATACCCCTTGATAAGGCGAATTACCTTCAGTCTAAGACAAACAATGCTAAAGCAGGTAATCTCACTACCGGTAATACTAATAAACCGCCTGACAGTTTGTCCCACTTTAAGAATACCTGGCGCGGTTCTGTAAGATACCTGATTAACTACTGTCCCATCCCACTGACCTGGTAATGTTTTCTGTATGCTAGTCTGGACCCTGTCAGCCAGCTGATGTCGTCCTGTCCTGTCTGACTCCAGCAGACCCTGCTCCTGCTCAACCCTCTCCAGCAGCACAGTCAGGGCCGCCACCTGAGCACCAGTAGGCTTGGGGATCTTTCGCAGCTCCTCATTGGCTCGTTTTCCCTATGGTACATAATTTTCAAGACGTCTGCTACCATGTAACTTGTATCCATAACATCACTTATATATAACTGACTGATTGACCTCTCACTTGTACACCTAAACCAAATATGATATCCCTTTCTTGGCATTCTTTGAATGCAAAGATTTAGGGAAGGGTTCCAGGTTCATTTTAAGGGCCAGTCCTTTAGTAATTGTAGAGACCAATTTGACTTTTGAGCCAAACATGACTGACTGCAAAGCTTACTGATGGGATATTGGTCTATATTGGGTGCTGACCATGTGACCTTTAACTTCTCATTTTCCTGACCTACATATAACCAGTGTTTCTGATCTCCTACCTTTATTCTTAGCAAATGTGAGCTACATCCTTACTGCTTCCCTATACCTTGCCCTCTCACCTGTATCCTGACCCTGTGAGACTTGCTCTCCTTGATGTGCCGATGACACACAGCAGGGGTGTCACAGTGGTACTGGCAGAGTCGGCAGAAATACTTGGCTGAAGGGAAGGCTGCAGACCGCTATAGGACAACAAAAGAGACTGATGATTTATCTGTTGATATTTCCCATGATGGCAGGGTGCGAAATACTTCTTTGGGTTCCTTGCAAAATTGCAAGTTAGCACAAATTTTACTACAGCAATTTGAAAAATTAACTTGCGATATATATGACAGTTGGTATGTAACTGCTTTTGCTGTACATACATACTCAACCTGACATAGCAACTTTAATTATATACAGTCAGTAGTAAACACAAAAGCTCAGTAGTAAACACAAAAAGTATAGTATTACAACATGGACAACTTTAAAATGGTAATGTTTCATGTAAAAGATTAGCAGAATTTGTAATGTGGCAGCAACAATAACAAAATTACTTAATTTTGCCCCTAGAAATAAACTAGGTGACTAAAACATGCATATGGTGCTTGAATCATTTATCAGCCTTATGACCACTGAGGGGTATCAAGAACCCTACACGCTCGTTCTCATTTGAATGTACAAATTGCTGTTGCCAGCCTTTACGACTTGATATGAGTCAAATTAAGGGCACCATCGATGCTTTCTTCATTTTCCCCCAACACATATCATGTTTCATGAAAAATGCACCTCAAAATTACTTATGGATTTTGACTTCAAAAAAGTTATGGTAGTGAGTGGCCTTAAGAGTCATAAAAAACGGCTGTCGCCTGCAGAGACATGTAAAATTTAAAAAGCAGCCGAGAATGTAACAATTCAGTCCAGAGTTTGACCGGTTAACTGGTGAATCCAGCTACTGAGGCCCTCCGACAAATCACGTCAGATCGCTCCCGTCACTGTTCTTGTACGCTGTGCAAGGCGGTTTATGCCTGTCGCCCAAAACGGTAAGCTCCGTTACCGTTTGAAGTAAGACGTTACTAACATTAAGATGTGCCACATATAAGGTGCTAACCTGTCGTTTTTATGACGACTTAAAGCTTTTGTGGCTTTTAAAAGGAACAAATAAGAACTGTTTGCTATCAGTTGTGGACCACCTCCCCGAACAAATGACAGTACAGTAATGAATGTAATCTCCGTTACTGTTGTTTGATGCTCTCTGTGTTGTTAACAAGGCATGGTGTAGGAACGCTGCCCATTTTCTAAATGCCCGTACATACGTCCTTTTAATGATAAAAGATGGAACGCAAAAACGGAAATCCCTTTGAAGGAAAAGCCGAAGTTTTAATGTAGTAAGCTCCGTTATCGGTAACGGAGATTACACCTGTTGCGGAAAATACATAACCTGGCGCAGAACTTTTTGCAGTTGTGCACCTTACGGCAAAAGCGTTTGAGCTAGAATAGAAAAGTATAGATTCAACTGAGAGAAACCCCCTGTAGGGTTATCATATTCCAATTTTCTACTCTTTCTTCCAGATTTTGTTTCCAAAGTTGAATTCTTTTTAAACCTCAAGACAATAAGTAATCTATAGCCTTTGATATGTTTGAAGAAGAAAAGAAATCAGAAGTCGATCAATTAAAACTTGGTGACTTACGTCTGGTGAACACGCCTTTTGGCGACAGTATGTAATCTCCATTACCGTTTTTCCGCGATTCCCTCTACGTTCCAAATGCTTTACTGCTCCTAAGCAGTATTAGTTCGCAACATTGAATATTTTATAGATGTTGTAAAAGTTAAACTATTCGGATCGACGGAGGATCGAACGTTTTGCAAGAACTATCTGATTCCGTCTCTGTTAGATACCTCAAACAAGTCGAAATACAAAGACAAATCCAGACAATATTAATCCTGAATGAAACAGTTATACAGCAATCGTCAGCACGCCGGCACTAAATTTGACAGACGTTTTACCAGAGAAACTGACTCCTCAACTATAGGTTTTGAAGGCGATGTCACGACATGGAGGCTCCAAAATTGAAGTATCTTATTACTGATGTTCAACATTTTTTCCGCAAAAATATGAGTAAACTCCAAGGACATCTAATCAAAGCTTAGAAATTTTCGGCAACTTCCCGTGATAAATTAGCTGTAATATTTTGGGGATCATAAAAGGAGATGTTCAGCTAAAAAATGAGGTAGGTTTGCTTGGAAAATGAGCTGATCAATTTTTCGACCCTAAAAATCGCTATTTTGCACATTTCATTGAGAACGAGCATACAGTCTCATGAAAATCGCTAGAGGGCGTAAGGGTCAGCATGTTATTTACATGTGCACAGTGGCCATTTCTATTTTCTGATGGTATGATGTTTTCGCCCTTTTCCTTGAAAATCGCTTGCAAATTGCAAGTTCCTTAATTGTATTTCGAACCCTGTGATGGCAAATATTCGTACGAAGGACAATCGGTGTGTGAGTAGCAAACAGGCTATTGGCGCGACAACAGGCCATGCGACAACGAGCAGAACGACAACAGGCAGCGCAACAACGAGCAGAACGACAACAGGCCACGCGACAACGAGCAGAACGACAACAGGCAGCGCGACAACCGGCAGCGCGACAACGAGCAGAACGACAACAGGCCACGCGACAACGAGCAGAACGACAACAGGCAGCGCAACAACGAGCAGAACGACAACAGGCAGCGCGACAACAAGCAGAACGACAACAAGCAGCGCGACAAAGAACAGCGCGACAACGGGCAGCGCGACAACAGGCAGCGCGACAACAGGCAGCGCGGCAACAGGCAGCGCGACAACAAGCAGAACGACAACGGGCAGCGCAACAACAGGCAGCGCGACAACAGGCAGCGCGACAACAGGCAGAACGACAACAGGCAGAACGACAACGGGCAGCGCGACAACAAGCAGAACGACAACAGGCAGCGCGACAACAAGCAGAACGACAACAGGCAGCGCGACAACGGGCAGCGCGACAACGGGCAGCGCGACAACAGGCAGCGCGACAACAGGCAGCGCGACAACAGGCAGCGCGGCAACAGGCAGCGCGAAAACGAGCAGAACGACAACAGACAGCGCAACAGCGAGCAGAACGACAACAGGCAGCGCAACAAAAGGCAGTGCAGCGCGACAACGAGCCGTGCATTGACTGGGTCCAAATGATTAATCATGCTGAAAGTTCAGAAAACAGTTTGATAATCTACTATAATTGTCACCTCTCACATAATCTTTTAATACTCTAATTAGAACTCTTCCTTTCCTAGCAGATAGCGCAAGAAGAGACTCGCCAGCTACAACAGACTAAGGAAAATTGTCGCCACGATTTTATGTTTGAAAACGGTCGAAAACAAACAGTAAGTGGCAACTGAGCAACATGTATTTTGTTCTTAACTAACTAGGTGGCATTTTGCTGCGAAGGACTTTGTTTCATATGATTTAAACTCGTTGGTGACGCGTGTGCCGGCAGCGAAGCAGTCGCGAAGGATCAAGAGTAGAGTATAGCGATGCTGGTCTGTTCAGACATGAAGCTCAAGCAAGCCATGGATTTTGGAGTTGGCAGATACAATAATTCTTTTTTCAAGTATTAAAAAAAGAACAACAATCGAATTTCTAAAATGTGCCTTACCCATATATGCAATGTTTACATGTGTTCTGTACGGTGAATAAATGTATCTCAGTGGGTACTGAAAACATGTGTCACTCATGGTCACTTAATCAACATTTTCTCCATAGCGGCCACCTGTCCTTAGCGGCCAGTTTTGGCCAGTCCCTTGAGTGACCGTTATAGACAGGTTTGACTGTATTAGGTACTAAATGTATCTAAAGTTCAATATAAAGTATGTATTAAGTTTAATGTATGTAAAAGATTATGTGAGGGGTGACAATTATAGTAGATTATCAAACTGTTTTCCGAACTTTCAGCATGATTAATCGTTTGAACCCAGTCGATACACGGCTCCTTGTCGCGCTGCACTGCCTGTTGTCGCACGGCCTGTTGTCGTTCTGCTCGTTGTCGCCCTGTACTGCCTGTTGTCGCGCGAATAGCCTGTTCGCTACTCACACACCGATTGTACCGTTGGTCCTTCGTATATCTGTCACAGCTACACACAGTCACAGTGAACATGGCAAAAGGTTTGCATTTTGTGTAGTGGATTATGATAAACATATTAAGCAAACAGTCCTTAAGTTTTTATAATCATATTGATATTTAAAAATAGCAATATGATTATAAAACCGGTTTATTGATTGATCTCTCTGCAGCCAAGGAGGTTAAAATAAGGAGAGAGCACTCCAATTAACACCTGCCGCAGCCTTTTGTTTTGCTCTGTTAAATCCCGCTGGGTTCCTTTGTTCCGCAGCCCCGGCAGCGCCGCTTTCATGTCCATCCGAGCCGATCATTTTCGCGCCAGTGATGCAAATGAGCCTAACAATGACGTCACGGCTGGCGAGAATCCCCGAGTGCCGCCCGAGCTGAGACAAACATGCCTGCTGTTTCCGAGAATTTCCTTATTTGGGATGCACTTGGGGCTACATTCTAGGCTTCAATTGTGTTTTGTGCCTCTCTACTGGCGAAGGAGGATCAATGAGGTACTGAATTATGTCTGTAGAATCAGATTTTGTTCTCGCAGTCCCAAATAGAAACGAGATATATGCCCTTATACCTATGATCTTTGACACAGAATTTGTACGCAAAGACTGACACATTACTTGCAAAATGTATCAGACCTATTAGTTCAGCTCATATTTGTTTGACCATGTACTTTGTAGGGTTGATGTTGAAACAAAAAGTTTTAAAAATATTAACCTTGTTTGAAGGCTGTTCAAATAAAAACGACAAAAAGCTGTAGCACTAGTTGCAGCGCTCCAATTTCCTCCGATCGTCTTCTCCCCTATCTACTTTTTCTTGATCCCCTAAATTTCTTTAAAAAATTAATTCCTCAAAATAGCTTAGATAGAACTTACGACTGTCCCTCCACTCAAACCCCTATTCCCTAGGGCGCTCCAATTAGCAACTTAACAATGGAACAGAACGCTGGCGTGCCACGCTGGACCCAATGAAATCAGGGCAATTGACAAGTTTATGTCAATTACCGTTTTGACGCCCTCGGCCCTCTGAGTACAAAAGGCAGTAATTTCAAGCTCTCTCCTTCTTATTTTAGGCCCACTTTAGACTTGCCACGCTTATACCGATGGGAACCGGTTTGATACCGTTTCCGTTGTCTTTAGACCTACGGGCGGAAGCGCAGTGCGCCACCCGTGGCGCAAGATATTACAGTCGCGCACGATTCAAAATGGCGGTAGAAGAGCCGCTTATTTTCGTCTTGAAGTAGTTCATATTTCTTATGTTTGCGCTACACACGTTTTCCTGCATGTGAGACGCTGCGTACGCGGCCAACAAAAAAGGGACGCATGTACAGGAACGGGCAAGACCCAGGCTTGAACCCACCGGCGTTCCTCCTCGCCGCGCTGGCTGTAGTGCAAGCTGAGCATGTTGATCGGGTCATAGGAGAACACCAAAGAAGCAGCCACTGGTGGCAGGCCATTGCAATTGAAACATTCGACAACTTTCAATGACAATTGCACAAACGTTTCAGAATGAGTAAAATATGCTTCCATCACTAGCGCATGCTTATTAGCATATCATTATCATGACCTCCTAGCGTCGCCGGAGCCGTTTTCTCTTTACACACAGAGAGGAACCGTCACGGCCCCCCGCTGAAGCGGCGCAGACCGGGCTTGGGATGTGGTCTGGGTTGGTTCCACGAAAAACCGACCTATGACGCTTATTTCCTCTTTAGACCGGTAGCAATTAGCGACACGGGTCGGTTAAGGTGACTCAGTTCGGTTAAAGCGTGGCAAGTCTAAAGCCGGCCTTAACCTCCTTGCTGCAGCCAAGAGGCTAAATGGTAAGATTGATTACATTCCATCATAGCTTAAAACAACTAAGCTTAGCTTAGCTTACAAGCTACAATTAAGCTTACAATACAAAACATTTCCAATCATCTTATGCTGCAATTTACCTGGTGGCAGGAATCACATATGGTGCGATTATTGCTCATAACAAGAAAATAGTCTGCAATAATTTGCTGAATAAAATAAGAAGTTTGTGTGTTATACCACATTCAATATTATATCCATGTCTGCAGAGCAATATAGACCATAATATGAGTAGGAGTCTTTAGAACTGCTACCTTCTTGAGCCTGAAGATGTACTCCCACTCCAGCTCCTTCTCCAGTTTGATGAGCTCAGGAGACGTGGACTCAGGGATGATGTCATCACGCGCTGTGTCTCCATCCTCCTGTCAATCAAATAACATCAATACCGTTTCTACATTTTACTCCTGACTTTCAACATGCTCCACTGTTACATTTACTGTACTATATTTGGTTGAATCAATTTTAATCAAAAAGGCCACTGTGACAAAATCAGTTGCAATTTCTTGGTTCTCATTGCAATTCTCATCTCTGATTGCTTATTTTTTTCTGCTTGAAGAAAAGTTTACAACATTCAGAAGATGAACTGACCACAAAATGCTCATATTTTGCCACAAACACTTACTGTTAAAAAATGCTTTTGTCTTCCTTGGGGTAACAGTTTTTTCATTCATCAATGCATTAAAAGTTCAAAATTCCGTATCAAAAATGGTGGGATGACTTTGTGGCTCCTGTGGTATAGCATTTGGGTCTATCACATGCCTGCTTTATAAGTTTTTCCTTTTTTGGGTCTCAGACCTTCTGCCCAATGCCAAAAGATATCTGCCACCAAAAAAATCTATCTAAAAAGATAAAGACCACAGCATACAAAAAATTTCATGTCGATGCAACAACTATATACACATGTATACACTTGAAAAACATTTCTACAACACAGTACAAGTTTGACACCATAATGATAAAGGTAAAGGTTCTAACCTTGTTCCCTTGTTTGTCACCTGCATCAGTAACTCTTTTCTTTTTGTTTT
The DNA here is from genome assembly GCF_035083965.1 of Branchiostoma lanceolatum. Taxonomy (NCBI): domain Eukaryota; kingdom Metazoa; phylum Chordata; class Leptocardii; order Amphioxiformes; family Branchiostomatidae; genus Branchiostoma; species Branchiostoma lanceolatum. The sequence continues at coordinate 17,876,368 of NC_089732.1, read as the reverse complement.
TGGTCTGTCCCTTTTTAGTCTTCCTCCGTTCTGATTGGTCTGCTCCTTGTTGGGTCAAAGGTCGCTGGACGGTACCATCTATGTCTGGTGTGCCAGGCGTCCCACTACTCTGGTTGGTGCGTCCCCTCTGCACAATGGTATACTGGCCGCTAGATGGCGCCGCAGTGTTGTCTGCTGTAATACTTAAGTTGCCCTCGTTAGACTGGACTTGCCTGTGGGTGCCACCAGCTAATTGTAGCCTGTCCCTACCACTCCTGTCCCTGAGCTTCTCACTGCTGCAGTCCTTGTACTGGGGTGAACCCGGCCCATCCATTGTAAAGTCCAACCTCCCTTCCTTCTCTAATCTTTCCCCGCGAGCTATCTTATGCTGGTGCTTCTTCCATGACTTCCTGCCGCCCGCGCCGCGCCAAGAGTCGGGTCTGTCGCCCTGTTTCCTGTCCCTGCTGGTTGGTCCGTTGAACTTGGGCTGTTGCTCCGTCTGCACCATCCTCTTCAGGTCCTGCTGCAGCTTCTCCGCCGCGCCGGGATTGATCTGCGGCCTGGCGCGAGGACGGGCGGACACGATGCTGGGGTCATCAACCTCAATCGGGGATGCCATGGCTCTACCACTCTACTCCCCTCCTATCCTACAAGAAACAATCAGCATCTTGGCATTAATAGGGCTGACTAGTACCTAAACAATTTTCAGGTACAGCAGTTTAGGACCTAAATAAGTTTGGTCGTTTATCTGTAAGTTATACATGTAGTCTACAAACCCGGTGTCCCTCTACGACCCATAGTATCCGGTATAGGATCTGTCACTTATAACCTAGCAAGTCATCTGGCTAAGATCTTGGGACCGTTGGTGGGTAAGTCTCAACACCATGTACAGAATAGTGCAGACTTCGTCCAAAAAATCAAAGACATCACTGTAGCAGAAGATGAAATCATCACTTCGTATGATGTGTGCTCGCTTTTCACTTGCATACCCCCTAAGGAGGCAGTATCAGTAGTTAGGGAAGCCTTGGAGGCCGACGACACACTTGCAGATAGAACCAAACTCTCCGTGGACCACATATGTGAACTGCTAGACCTCTGCCTAGGGTGCACTTATTTCACTTACAAACAACAGTTTTTCCAGCAAGTGCACGGCTGTGCTATGGGATCACCGGTATCGCCCATTGTTGTGAACCTGTATATGGAGAAGTTTGAGAACAAAGCCCTCAGTACTTTCAATGGCCCTCCCCCAGCAAACTGGTTTCGCTATGTAGACGACACTTGGTGTAGACTAAAGAAGAGAGTAGCTGATGACTTCTTTGACCATATTAACCAGGTAGATGACAACATCAAGTTCACACAGGAGTCGTGTCAAAACAACATGCTCCCCTTCTTAGACACCAAAACCATCATAGAGAAGGATGGCAACCTTCAGTTCGAAGTGTACAGGAAACCGACCCACACTGATCAATATCTGGCCTTTGACTCCCATCACCCTTTGGAACACAAACTAGCAGTGATTAAAACTCTCTTCCATCGAGCAGACAATGTCATTACCTCAGACGAAGCAAAAACAGAAGAACACAGACATCTCCGTGTGGCTTTAGCCAAGTGTGGCTACCAAAATTGGACCTTCAACAAGGCCCTCAAACCTTCTGACCAGTCTAAGAAAACACTCAAGTGCAGACCATTGACCAACAGAAACAAGGCCAACATTACCATTCCCTACGTCCAAGGAGTATCGGAAAAACTCAGACGTATCTTCCAAAACTTCAACATTGCCACTAACTTCAAACCTCACTCAACTCTCAGGCAGAAACTAGTCCATCCAAAAGACAGGCCTGAAAAAGGCATCAAAGCCAATGTCGTCTACAAACTGAAATGTGAGGAACCGAACTGCAATAACATGTACATTGGGGAGACAAGTAGACCACTAAAAGAAAGGTACAAGGAACATTGCAGAAAGAGTGCTAACCGCTACTCCTCTGCCATTTACCACCATCTAAAACACAACCAGGGACACTCATTCAATTTCGAATCCACGGACATCCTAGATCGTGAAGAACGCTGGTTCGAACGGGGAATTAGAGAAGCAATATATGAGAGGATGTACAACCCCGCCCTCAACAGGAAGGGGGGTCTACGCGTTCAACTTTCAGGCACCTGGGATAATGCACTGCCAGCCACCCCCCACCCCCGGACAAGCAACATTTAGTTACTGTACTAGAACAACAGTAGCTAATTGAACTATTGGCATAAAACTTGTCTTGGATTAATCTTCTTTTTGAAGACTACTTCAAGACATCCTAAATTGTCTTTACCTCATTAACATATCTATTCAGAGTTTTGGTATAAAGCTGGTGTTCTCAGTCCTATCGTTAGTCACTGACGAAAGACAGTGGATACTGTCTGAAACGTCTGACTGTTTCAAAATCTTATCCAGTTGCTTGAGTAATCATTTTTGGCGTATACATGTAGTCGTTACTGTCTTTTTTTAGAAGTAAATTCTCATCTTTGTATTAGGAATTACAAATTTTGATATAAAAAAGTATTCATAATTCAGGGCTCAAAATCAATTTGAGGGAATACAGTAGTAATTTCGGGTCCCCAGAAAGTCCGAAATGGAACGAAATGGAACGAAATGGAACAAACTAAAACATATGTAACATTATGAAATGAAATACCAGTAGATAGCAAAATATAAGGAACGTTGTGACATTCACAGTAGACCGGAACAGGAGCAAATACATAACATGTTCTATTTCTTGAATCTGTTTGATACCGTATTTCTTCTAATAAAGTGCGCCCTTTTTTGAAATTTCAACATTCAAGATGAGGCTTCAGGTCAAAGCCAAAGTCGGGGTGCGCACTTTATTTAGGTTTTCTCTCGAGAAAAGTCGCGACATAAGTCAGGAAGTCAGCGATTATTACCCCAGCAGGCTGGCCCCGCCGCGTCGCCGACGAGCAACGATAATTTATGCATGTTCTGTTCTTATTCATGTTCTTATAACGTTTACAAGATAACGATGCTACATCATACGTATATTTTTGAAAAAGTATTTTGGATATATTGAATTATGAGACACCTAATAACGCTGGGTGTTCTCAACCGCGCGACTATTTCAGTGTTTCTGGCCGGCCATAATTTCGTACCCAACGCCGCTTGCGACAGCAGTAATTTCCTAACCACCCACACGGCTGCAAATACAGGCACATCGTGCGTATCTGTGAATATTTTTATCAAAAACGTAATCGATGGGATCTGAAATGTTCCAGAGTTCACTTTAGCGGGAGTTTTGTTTTTGTTTTGACGGATAAAACGCGAAAACCCATGCCGCTTTCGGCACACTTTCGGGTTCATTGATCGCTAAAATTACACCATAAATCCGCAAATAAATGTATGCTTTCCCGAAAACATCTTTTTTGGTTTTGCATTTTCTTTACTATAATGTTGCTGTGTAGTCGATAAAGCGTTTTTATTGCGTTTTCAAGTGTAACATTGCAGACAAAGAAAAGCTTGGATCGCGATTTTGCTGCCCCATAATGCACTGCGTCTGTGAAATTCCCGCCTTCAGCTGCAGCAGCAACCAATCAGAGATGCGTAATACGATCATGTGATGAGGATTACCTAACAAGCGAAATGCATCTTGGGGCAGCAGAATTTAAACAATGGTGGCGGGCAATCGGCGAAATGAAGTGATTTGTCAATGCAACGCTGTATTTTGCGGCATAAATGCCGTGAGACGAACTTTTATGGTGGAAATAAATATGTTTATTTGTGTTTTGATATCGGACCACACGCGGTCCCCTCTAATTGGAAACAGATTCTAGAGAAGCACATGGCCAGGCGGGACCATTCCCGCCTCGCCTGTCGCAGCGTGCGGACGCGAAACCTTCTCTCTCACGATGGCGGAGTTTGACTTTGAAAAGTGGGCGGAATCGTCAAAACTAACACCAGCGACCATCAAGGCCTTGGCCAAGGCCGACCTGGCGGAGAAGGATGCGCTCCTCTGCGTCACAGCAGAGATGCTTCAGCTTCTGGACCTATCGGTGGGGCAGTACGCCCTGCTATGCCGGGCCACAAAGCTACTGCAGACGGCGGGCGGGACGCCGAAGCCGAAGGCAAAGGTCACCCTAGAAGATCTGAAGACGGACAAGGAGCTGGCCGACCTTCTGGGCCAGATAGAAGGTTCGGATGACCTGCTCGGGGCCACCCCGACGGAGAAAGTGGACGAGCAGGCCTTCTACTTACAAACAGCGGCAAAGCAAGGTGAGAAGCCACTCTTAATCCCTGAGTTCGTAGATTCGTATACGCAGCCAGAGAGCGACCACGAGATCGCGAGGGACGGGCAGACGTCGATTATACTCCGTACTAGCCGCTCCCGCCCGAAGGTGGAGTCGATTAAGATCCCCGCGTGGTCGGCAGCCAACGCAAAGATAATGGCCACGCTCATTCATACCGGCAAACTCGGTACAAAACAAGAGATCGACGACTACCTGGCATACACAGTCAAAGTGTCTGAGCTGTTTGAAGTTTTTGATGTACCATCAGTTATGCTGTATGATAACCAATACCGGGTTCTACAGAACCGGAACGGTTTTCGCTGGGGCAGGGACTCGGAGCACTTGCACTCACGCTTCCTGAAGTCCAGGATAGCATGTGCTCCCCCAGCAAGACCGCAGCCGCAGCAGCAGCGCCGGCCATTCACAGCACGGGCCAAAACAGCGGACGGGCAGGAGATCTGCATTAACTATCAGAACCCGAGCGGATGCCGACGGGCCACGTGCAGCTACGCCCATGTGTGCATCACCCCCGGGTGCGGTGAATCCCACCCACAATACGAGCACAAGAGACAAAAATAGCAATTCGTGAAGTCACCATTAGACAGCCAATCATGGATAAATGAACTTGCGAACGACCCGGACAAAGATTTCTTATTAGACGGAGTGCAGAATGGATTTCGTATCCTCCCCGACAACAGTGAACTTTCCCCCGTGGAATGTCGTAACTACAAGTCAGCGACTGACCCTTCAGTGCGCGAAAAGGTTGAAGCACAAATCTACAGCGAAATGAACGCGGGCAACTATAAACGGAGCTACACAAAACCCACCATAGTGAGCGCACTTGGTGCTATCCCTAAGGCAAATTCCGATGACATAAGACTCATTCACGACTGCAGTCGCCCAGTAGGATTAGCTCTAAACGATTATGTAGAACCGGAACACTTCACCTACCAAACTATCGACGAGGCGGTAAACATGTTAGCACCAGGCTATTACATGGCGAAGATAGATCTAAAGGCGGCGTATAGATCCGTTCCCATCCACCCAGATAATTATAACGCCACCGGACTTAAGTGGCAGTTCGATGGAGAACGTGAGTACATATACTTTCACGATACAAGATTACCTTTTGGCGCTCGTAAATCACCTGAAGTGTTTAACAGGCTGTCACAATCAGTGAGACGCATGATGAAACGTCGCGGTTACCACACCATTGTGGCGTATTTGGATGACTTCCTAATAATCGGAGCGACGTATGAGGAATGTCGTCTTGCCTTCCAAACCTTGATTGAACTTTTAACGCGGTTAGGTTTCGAAATAAATTGGCGTAAGGTGGTCTACCCTACACAAAGGATCACCTTCCTTGGCATTGACATTGACGCGGTAGAGCGAACACTCTCCTTACCAAGCGACAAACTAGGCGTCACGCGGACCCTACTAAGCGAATTGAGCGAGCGTAAGCGGATTTCGAAGCGGGAGCTGCTTAGCCTGTTAGGTAAACTTAACTGGGCAGCTCGAGTAGTCCGTGGCGGACGGACTTTCATGCGGAGACTTATTGATCTTTCCAAAACGTTACGTCGCCACCACCATTTCGCCAGACTTACGGGAGAGGCGAAGGCAGATTTGGACTGGTGGACAAAGTTTATGGCAAAGTTCAACGGGACAGCGATCTTCCTCGACAGGAACCCTGTCCCTCCTACAATATTCAACACAGATGCGTGCGATAGCGGCGGAGCGGCCTTCTACAGCGGCGACTGGTTCTATGTCTCATGGCGTCATGACGACCCTGACATGTGCGACATGCACATTAACGTGAAGGAACTCTACACTATAATTCTAGCGGCGAGACGATGGGGGCCCTTGTGGTCAGGCAAACGTCTCTTAGTGTTCGCAGACAGTGACAGTTCAGTGTGTGCAATCAACAAGGGAACGTCCCCGTCACCCCCCTTTATGCGATGTATTAGAGAGCTGTTCTGGCTGTCGGCAGATAACAACTTTTCCTTACTAGCACAACATGTGAAAGGCAAAGAAAACACACTGGCTGACGCCCTGTCAAGACTGGACGACCCCACACATGCCCAGCTCCCCCGGACCAGGGTGGCGCAGTGGAAACTTGAGAACGCGGACGTCTCGGTTGACTGTCACCAACCTCATGTTTCAATTAAAACTCTGTCTGTTCTGCCTCCACAGGCATCCTGGATAGCGAAGCATCCCTAGACGCTGACATCCGCCTCTACCGGTCTGGGACCTATGCGGACTCCACCAAGGCGACATACAAATCCCAGCGGCGAGCGTACCTGCGGTTCTGTCTGTATCACCAGTATGTGCCTGTTCCAGTGACAACAAAAAACCTCTGCCGGTATGCAGTGTTCCTAGCGAGAACCCTCAAGTATAACAGCATCGTCAACTACCTGAATATCGTGCGTGTACTACACCAGGAAGCAGGGCTTGCAAATCCCCTGCACGACAACTGGCTACTTCAAACCACATTGCGCGGGATCCGCCGTATCCATGGTGATTGCGTCACGCAGAAGCTCCCCATCACTCCGGACATTTTACGCGCCATGTACCTCCAGCTGGACTTCACCCAGGCCAAACACGTGGTCTTCTGGGCTGCGTGTCTGGTAGGCTTCTTCTCGTTCTTCCGCAAATCGAACTTACTGCCGAAAACAGCGAAAACCTTCGACCCCGTCAAGCACCTATGTCGTAAAGACTTCCGCTTCTTCGAGTGGGGTGCGGTGATCACTGTTCGCTGGAGCAAAACAATCCAGTTCAGAGAACGGACCCTCCAGATCCCCATTCCCCGTGTTAATGGTTCACCCCTGTGCCCTACAGCGGCCCTGGAGAAAGCATTCGCGTTGACACATGCAGCAAATCGAGACGGACCAGCATTCGTTCTTCCCCAGGAAACGGGGACGCGATACGTACCCTTGACCCACCAACCATTCGTGACTTTGTTGCGGCACCTACTTCATCTATGCGGCTACCCAAAAACTCAGTACAGCGGACACAGCCTTCGTCGCGGCGGGGCGACATGGGCTAGCGACTGCGGGATTCCAGCCGAACTGATTAAGCTTCAGGGGGACTGGAAATCTAACGCGTACCAGCGCTATACTACAGTGACTCTAAAGGGACGATTATGGACTGTCCGTACCATGGCAAAAGCCCTAGTCTAGATTTAGATTTAGCGAATGTTGTTTGTATAGCTAATTTGTAGCGTAAGGTTCTTAATTTTTTCATGTTCCGTCATTTGACTAGCTAACGGCACTATTCTTCTCGTATACTGCAAAGCCACCTTGCCTTTCATCTCCTGACTGGGGGTTTGGAGAAAAATATATATTGTATCATTGTTTATATATCAATAAAAAATGATATTACCCCCCAGTCAGGCGTGATACTTGTGAGACTATAGATTAAAGGTGGAAATAAATATGTTTATTTGTGTTTTGATATCGGACCACACGCGGTCCCCTCTAATTGGAAACAGATTCTAGAGAAGCACATGGCCAGGCGGGACCATTCCCGCCTCGCCTGTCGCAGCGTGCGGACGCGAAACCCCGCCCACCCACAACCATAAGCAAGCAAAGACAAGATAACACTGTACATATTTACTATAGTACTATACTCGTTTCTCCTGTGGAGAAAAATATATATTGTATCATTGTTTATATATCAATAAAAAATGATATTACCCCCCAGTCAGGCGTGATACTTGTGAGACTATAGATTAAATTTTGTTTCAAAATGCGTTTTACACGTTTGTTCTTGACTAGCCCGGTAGAAATCAAGCAAATCGTCGTCTGGTCCTTCAATATCAAGGAAGTTTGTCAGATATCCTGGCGCGAGGTTCCCAGCTTGACGATAAACTTCAAAACTTTTTACTCAAAATTTGAGCAACACGCAAACACGCTGTATGAATAATGAAATTACGCTTGCCTCATGCCCTCTTGGTGAATTATGAGATGCAATGTTACCACCAACTTCTGTATAATCTAGTCCTTACTTCGATACTCACTTCCGTTTGCTTGTTTTCCCTGCTATTTTCAGCAGTTCATTTGCAGATCGTTGGTAAAATCAAGGAAGAGCGGCCGAGCTCTTTGCACGCGACGCCCCCATTTTCAGGGAAGAATCTAGCCACAAAAACGCGGCAAAAACGTTGTATTTGATATTATCAAATAGATTCAAGAAATAAAACATGTTATATTATGTATTTACTTCCTGTTCCGGTCTACTGTGAATGTCACAACGTTATCTTATATTACGCTATCTACTGGTATTTCATTTCATAATGTTACATATGTTTTAGTTCATTCCATTTCGTTCCATTTTGCACTTTCTGGGGACCGGTAATTTCCAAGAAGATATGCAGCATTTCGTAAAGTTCAATTTCCGAGGAACAGTGTTACTAGTAGTACCATCTCTGGCAGCTAATGTCGCTGCTGCACAAAACAATGAGTGTGGGCAAGCTAGGTAAGTAGGTATTAAGATCGCCTGGCAGCAAAAATTGCTATGAAAGCCATTCAAATAGGACGATAGGGAATCCTTCCTAACGCGATCGCGGTGTGTATGTTTCAATCATTAAAAGAGGGAGGAGGGGGGCCATATAAAGAGTTCTGTCTTGGATGGTAGGGCTTGCCAATGGAAACATGGTTCTAACTCGTTTCTCCCTCTGTAAAAATGTGTGGGTTCAGAACGGTCCTGGCGGGTCAAAATGGGTTAAATAGGGTGAATTCGGGTTTTGAGGGTTAAAGTGAGTTCTGGTCAATTTTTAGTGGGTTCATAATTACCATGGTCCAGTGACTATGAACCCTCATTAGCAGGGAGATGGGTTCTGATGGGTTACGGTGGGTTAAAATGGGTTCAACCCGCCGAACCCTCTGGCGCTGCAAACACTTAGTCATTTTTTGGTGCCGTGCCTACAAATTTGACCAAGTCCATAAATGCGAACCACCTGTGCCAACAGCAGCCGTGCCGCAGCGCCCCCTTCTGTACGCAACAGGCAGCGACCGAAGCAGTGATAAAGGTCAGCTTGGGAGCTAGACAGCTAACAGTGGCTAAATCAACGCTGTCCCTTGGAAATCTACCCTAAACTAAATAATCGCTGGCATTCCTGGACAAATACAACACATGGGCTTCCTTATTTCCTATGGAGTTATGGATAGAAGAATTCAGTTAAACTTAAAGAAAATAATTCGGTCAGGTTAGTCTGCACATTTGCCCTGTGCGGGCAATGTCCGATACCCAACGGTGGCCCGGCAAATTATCACAAAAAAATGGTCAAATTATTGATCATTATTGTACATTTTGCACAAGGACATAAAGCTGCACGTCTACAAGAAGTCCGCGGCCCAAAAAACAAAGGTTGTCTCATGGTCTGACAAGTGACAAGTTTTGTTTTTTGGGGGGCCGCGGGTCTTGTTTACATCGCAGCAAGTTGCCCCGCGGGGAGTACTGTATTTACACACTGAATACTCGCACAGCGCGACTGAACGATAGTCCTCGAGTGATTTACGCCGACACGTTATGCACTTTGCAGGCCTCCCGGGCGGCGCCGGCGATAGTTTTTTTTGGGGAGCGCTGATTCACGATTTTCAACTTATCCGGGCCACTGGATCTTTTGCTGAGTTACCCGTATTGCTGGCGAATCTGAATTGCTTTCTACATCTCGACCATAGTTTTAAGTATAGTGAGAACGTACGTATTGACCAGTCAGGAATAGTACAAAAATTCACGGGGAAGTTTCGTACGCCAGGTAAGTGGACTCGTCCGACTGCTGGAAAGTGATTGACATGTGCGGTCTCTGTGTCAACTTCCAAACAAAGGCGGTTCTACTCCCTGATCATATCAGCGTTGCGTGTGGTTATGAGTGTTGTCTCAAATAATGTTCTGAAACCTGAAAAAGGGTGTTGAGGAGAAACTTTTCGGGAATATGCAGCAACGTTTCCCCAAAAACAATTCAGCCAGGAAACAAGCGGTGACCACTGAACACGAATCTAACATTTCAACAAATGTTTAGAAATTCGATAACATTTTATTCTCATCCTACGGACATCAAGAAAAAGGGGTGCTCTTTCCCCTACAATGTAAAACTTGTCGGATTTCTAATACAACTGTCTCATTTTCCTCTTCCAACGGGAAATGAGATTGCCCGGTGTTATCACAAATCTCTAACAGAATCTCTGAATTCGTCAAGAATGGGAATACTAGTCTAGTAATTGGCCAGGAGAGTCAGTCCACACGAAGGTTTTGCCGCCTCGGACGGACAAACCCCCTGGTGGCCAAATTCTCCTGGCATTGATTATTCTCCCAAAGCCGGCGCTGCTACTGTAGATGCAGAAATGTTCGCGGTGGTTTTATGTTTGCGGCTTTCGCGGTGAACTCAAAACCACCGCGAAACGTTTTGCCCACCAAGGACTGTTACGCTACTCATTTTTTAAGCGCGAACTTAAAATCACCGCGAACACTCAATTTTCGCCCTAACGCGAAATAAAAACCACGCAAACTTATATGCATTTACAGTACTAGCCCCCGACCCTCCCCTCTCCTCTGGTCGGAAAATATGGCCCCACAGCAAGGGTCCACCACGCAGCAGTAACCGACTGCCTTCAGAACAGACGCACTTGATTTTTATTAAACGAGTATCATAACGTTGGAACTGTGTACATATAGAGGGAGAAGTTTACAAGAACGCTGCGCATAATAACTTTATCATTCTATGGGGTTTATATAATTTTGGTTCAAGTTCTTCAATATCTCTCAACTTTTTCAAGAGTGAACAAAATAAGCCCATCGCTCAGTATTTCTGAACGCAACGACCAGAATGGGACTATATAGAGCATTGCCGATCGAGCCCCTTTACACATGTAGATGTCTTTAATTTCAGCCCGACATAAAGATTAAAGTTATATCCCAGGACTTGTGGAATAAATTTGTAGTCATACTAAATGCACACGTGTGATTTGTCTAATATTCTAAAGTGCATATTAACGCCCAGTACAAATACGAAGCCCGGTGTGCGTTCTCCCTTACCGTAGGCAAGCGCCAGACATGGCCTTGAATGAGTAGAAATCGGCCAAATAGAGAAGTTGGCGCCACCCGATAGATACAGTTTGCCACGTTAGGAGTGGCCAACTCTTCTATTTGGCCGACTAATTCTACCCTTTCCAACCACGTCTGGAGCCTGGTAGAGGCTACGTTCTCCCAACAATCAAAAGGCAACAAATATAACATTTTGCAGCTAGCAATTGGCCGAGAACGATGGAAATTGTTACAGTAAATCAAGGCCCCAGGCCGAGGTTAAGACATGACCTCCTTGAGTGACGTAATGACCCTCCCCAGTTATGAGTAAAGAAATGAAAACCTCACTAGGTCGTGCTTTTGGAATCTGTCCACAGAATGAGATGGCCGTGGGTCGTTCCACATCGTCTTGTTTTCTCGGCCAGAACGTCCCTCGGCCGATGTAGTAATTCTCCTGTTCTCCAATGGTGAAATAGAACCGCGTCCCTGGCCATGTCTGCCATCGACTAAATCACCTCTGTTTCCCGCCAGTTTCTTCACATGTGCTTAGGCAAATCCCAAGAGGATAAAAACAACACGCTAGACAGGAAGAATGCATTCCGATCTGTGCAGCAGATTATTCATCTCCAAGCAGATGTTAGCCTGGGTGACATCCTATGTGTAAGAGCCCCCGGTAGAAATAGGATGCCACCAGGCAGCTGTAGCAGTCAGGTTGATTTCGAGTAGCTTCCGCGGATGGCTGGAAAAATGGTAGAAATTGGCCAAATAGAGGGAATAGTGTGCTAGGGGAGTCGTCTACGGAGCGAGGGTCCAATATACCATCCAGCGTCAAACTGTACCCCTATAGCAGACTAATTCCTCTTGTATGTTTTTCTGTCTATTTGGCCAATTTCTTCTCTTTCTGGAGCCTGGTAGAAGCTAGATTTCGAGCGCCGACTGAAAATAAAAACTCACACCAACAGAAAAGACTGCTACGTCATCTGCTAGGAGACAACTGATCGTGACCTTACAGAATGAAATGTCGATATTATCTTAATTATGTTTTGTAGCAACTTTTAATCTGTATGAATCTAGAAGCTGTAATGATCACATCGTTTCCAAGGTATCTAAGGGCATTGGCATTCGCAGCAACTTTAAATTAGGCTCATGCCCTTGATCAAACTTTATCTAACTAATACATGCGTCGGTGTCTCCGACTCGGGTACCCTGGGTCTAAAATTGTCGGATTGCCGCCCAACTATTGGCCGAGTGTTGGCCGTTGCTCGGGCGGGCTACGGGCACGTTACCTGTTAACGACCCTAGGCCCCAAAATTGTCGCCGAGGTATAGCTGAATTTAAGAGCAGCTTCCAGTGACCCGCAGACGTAGGCATGTACCAGGTAGTCTTCCTGTGCGGAAGGTATTGCTACAGAAGGAATCAAATAAATCAAAATCAAAAAGAATCATTTTAGTATTTCAATTTCCATAGATCAAATCTGACAAATGTTGCAGCAAACCGTTATAGATCTTGATAACGACAACACTCCGGTACACCAAATTTCCAAACGTCTGTCGTCTTCTCAACGAAACAACAACACTTAACATCACTTGTGAATAGTTCTGATTTAGACAATTCTATTTCTAAAAAAATCACAGGTATGGACACATTGCCTTTGAAATCAAAACACACAAAAGAAGTCGATATAGAATGAAGACTGTCGGAATACCCGAAAGGTAGTCTAGGTACCTCCCTATATTTCCAGCCAAAACCTGCGTGATTATATCAAATACTGATGCGCATCTTATAAAACCTAAACCTAAGTTAAAACAGATGACGTTTTGTTATCGATGACTGTCACAAAAGGTAACAGGCAAGTTCGAAGACGACTCTCAACGTTGTATGATCATTGCTTGCTTTAATGTCGCAAGATGTGCGGGATCCTTTCATAGTATCTTTAGAAACGGGAGCCTGATAGACAATAGAAATATTGAGAGCGCCGTTTGAACAGTGATTGGAAAACGGATAGTTCCGTGTTGTTTTCTAGGGTTCAGGACACTGTAGGATCATAAAAAAACTGTTTATCATATAACAAAATATACAGGAGTATCGTTAATTATTGTTTGATAGGTAACTTGTCGGAGCCTTTGCAAAAGACGTCCAAAGAGAAATGTTGAGAGCGTAGTTGGAAGGGTTTTCATACACGCACGCCCCTATAGACTTCTGCAGAACAGTGATGAGAAAATTGATAGTTCCGTGTTGTTTTCTAAGGTGCAGGACACTGTAGGACCATGAAAAAGCTTTTCAATATATCATAAGATATAGAGGAGTCTCGTATATCGTTGACTAATGGGTGACTTGTAGAGAATTTGCTCAAGACGTCGAAACGGAAATATTAAGAGCGCCGTTCGAAGGGTTTTCATACACACCCCGATAGACCGGCTGAACGATGATTGGAAAATTGATAGTTCCGTGTTGTTTTCTAGGTTTCGGGACACTGTAGGACCATGAAAACGCTTGTCCTAATGCAACAAGATTTACCGGTGTCTCGTATATTATATACTAACGCGTGACTTGTCGGAGCCTTTGCAAAAGACGTCCAAAGAGAAATATTGAGAGCGTAGTTGGAAGGGTTTTCATACACGCACGCCCCTATAGACTTCTGCTGAACAGTGATGAGAAAATTGATAGTTCCGTGTTGTTTTCTAAGGTTCAGGACACTGTAGGACCATGAAAAAGCTTTTCAATATATCATAAGATATAGAGGAGTCTCGTATATCATTGACTAATGGGTGACTTGTAGAGAATTTGCTCAAGACGTCGAAAAAGAAATATTAAGAGCGCCGTTCGAAGGGTTTTCATACACACCCCGATAGACCGGCTGAACGATGATTGGAAAATGGATAGTTCCGTGTTGTTTTCTAGGTTTCGGGACACTGTAGGACCATGAAAACGCTTGTCCTAATGCAACAAGATTTACCGGTGTCTCGTATATCATATACTAACGCGTGACTTGTCGGAGCCTTTGCAAAAGACGTCCAAAGAGAAATATTGAGAGCGTAGTTGGAATGGTTTTCATACACGCACGCCCCTATAGACTTCTGCTGAACAGTGATGAGAAAATTGATAGTTCCGTGTTGTTTTCTAAGGTGCAGGACACTGTAGGACCATGAAAAAGCTTTTCAATATACCATAAGATATAGAGGAGTCTCGTATATCGTTGACTAATGGGTGACTTGTAGAGAATTTGCTCAAGACGTCGAAACGGAAATATTAAGAGCGCCGTTCGAAGGGTTTTCATACACACCCCGATAGACCGGCTGAACGATGATTGGAAAATTGATAGTTCCGTGTTGTTTTCTAGGTTTCGGGACACTGTAGGACCATGAAAACGCTTGTCCTAATGCAACAAGATTTACCGGTGTCTCGTATATTATATACTAACGCGTGACTTGTCGGAGCCTTTGCAAAAGACGTCCAAAGAGAAATATTGAGAGCGTAGTTGGAAGGGTTTTCATACACGCACGCCCCTATAGACTTCTGCTGAACAGTGATGAGAAAATTGATAGTTCCGTGTTGTTTTCTAAGGACTAATGTGTGACTTGTAGAGAATTTGCTCAAGACGTCGAAACAGAAATATTAAGAGCGCCGTTTGAAGGGTTTTCATACACGCCCCGATAGACCGGCTGAACGGTGATTGGAAAACTGACAGTTCCGGATAGGACCATGAAAAGCTTTTTATTATATCACAATACATACAGTAGTCTAGTATATCATTGACTAATGGGTGACTTGTAGAGTACTAGTACATGGGTTTGTAAACATTTTATAAACAATTTCTCTTTCATTGTTGGATTATTGAGAGGTAACATTTGACTACAGGGTAAAGGGCACGATATGCTATAGCAGCATAACAACATTGGTCTCGTTAAAAAGTACTTCCAGCAGTATTACTGCTCTACAATTGATGTCACACATCGTCTAGCAAGAGAAAGTTCTTGCAGAACGATGATGACGTCAACGGTGCCTTGGTTGTTATCGCAGCCCAAAAGCTGAATGAAGCGCAGGTATATAGTTATATATCGTTGTTTTTGTGTGTGGATTGTACATTTACCATTTCAAACACAACATGTCAAAACCTGCAAAAAAACAATAAGTGTGCCTGAATCATAGAAATCGATTGGCGAACACAACAGCAGGCGGGCATTACCGTGCGTCAGGCGAGGGATGGAGTGAAAGTTTCAAAGGTTGGTTTAAGCAAAAAATGGGCTAACAATGATTATTTTGTAACACTACACAGATGTTCATGAGTGTCGTCTTTTACGTGATTAAGACTTGAATACGCTCCAACATTTATTAGATTCAATATCAATTCGCAACATTTCTTGAAGCGGGGATTACCGAGTACCACTCGAATAGCAGTGCGGCAGGCGAGGGATGGAGTGAAAGTTTCAAAGGTTGGTTTAAGCAAAAAATGGGCTAACAATGCTTATTTTGTAACACTACGCAGATGTTCATGAGTGTCGTCTTTTACGTGATTAAGATCTGAATAAGCTGCAACATTTATTAGACTCAATATCAATTCGCAACATTTCTTGGAGAATGGAGGCGTAAGATCGCTTAGCGCTATCGGTACAGTATTTTGGGGTACCGTACGTGTGGTGCAACACTAGAGTTTTTAACTTTTCTTAGCCCTTCTTTTGTGATTTAATGCCATGGGCAATGTACCGCTGGTTACACCCCATACGTTTCAGGTATATACAGTCGATCTAACCTCCTTGTTTGAAGTATCGCTTTAAAATTACCGGAAGCCAGTTAGGTCGTCAACAGGTGGTCCATCTCGTACCGTTCTGAAAAAAAATCCTTTCCGGCTAAAGCCTGCGCTTTGACTTCAAAATAAACATTCAAAATATCGCACTTCAGTGACTTCACATATCATATAAAACATTGGCAACAAGGCAGGGCGATGTCAGACGCCAAGAAAGGCAAAAAAGGTATCCTAAATACATTTTCGCCCGTATTATTTGCACATCTATACGGAACCACCGCCTACTAACGTGACAGTCTCAGGAGACATAGCGCTAACCATTATCGTCCGATTTGTTCAAAACACCATTTTCACCATCAGAGCCAAATGTTAACCCATGGGAAGAAAGATCAGCTCTTCCACAAAAAATGCATGGTCTGTAGCTGTTATCCGTCTGTTTTAAAGCCGCGTGAGCATGATTTGAACCGAGGTCTGTAGTGAAGAATTGTGCCATGGTGACCAATCGTCGTTCATTATACTTCTAGTGCAGTCCACTTCAAAGACTTACTCGGCAAATTTCTCCATAAAGCTAGGGTCACATTAAACTCATGTCGTACCTGCGATGGGGTTTTCTTCCGTCATGACAGCGCCGTACGTCGTGCGATTGGGGAAAACCGGATGCAATAGTTAAGATATATAAAGTCCTGGTCACATACAACGTAGGTACATCGTACAATGTTTTTTTTTTTTTAGTGTGCCTAGGTCAATCGCAGGTAAATCGCACATAAAATTAGCCATCGCCGAGTCGATCTGCGATAGCTGATTTTACCTACGATTTACCTGCGATAATCGTGCGTTGTACGGGAAATGCATGGTAGGTGCATCGTAGGTACGACGTGATCGTGAGTTTAAAGGAAAGCTACACAAAAAAATTTAAAAATCATTCTATGCTATGCTTAATATATTCCAAAGTCAAATTCTTACTTCAAGTTGTTTCACATAAGTCCGTCATAGTTCTGGGATTTTCCACAGTTTGCAACTTCTGCCGTGCTGACGCCTTCTCGCCTGATAATTGAATTATATGACGTCAGTGTTTCAAATTTTCCACCTGATGGTTGAATTTTAGAATACTGACGTCATATAATACAATCATCAGGTGAAAAATTTGAAACACTGACGTCATGTAATTCAATTATCAGGTGAGAAGGCGTCAGCACGGCATAAGTTGCAAACTGTGGAAAATCCCAGAACTAGGACGGACTTATGTGAAACTACTTGAAGTAAGAATTTGACTTTGGAATATATTAAGCATAGTATAGAAGGATTTTCAATTTTTTTGTGTAGCTTTCCTTTAATGTGACAGGGGCTTAAGTGGACAAAGTAGTCTTCACATCAAACTTGAGGGATAATATATCGCGTTTGTGCGATTTAGATGAAATACAGCGTTCCGAATTCCATGTAAAATATTTAAGATGTTTATTCTCCCCTATGGAAAAAATATTCAGACAAACTTTCGCAGGGATCATAGTTTATCGATAAATCTTAATTCATAATGAGAACGGATTTTTAGTAAAAATACAATGTGTATACCGTTGGTCAGTGCACGAGATAGAGCAGGGCTATGTAAGTAGTTGCTTGCTAAAGTTAACTGTAGTATGTATGCATGTGTGCGCGTGGACACGACGCGCGCGCGCGTGCGTGCGTTCGTGCGTGCGTGTGTGTGTGTGTTTCGCGGTGTCAGTACCTCAGTGTGCCTGATTTATAAGAATTGTTTCGCGAACACAATTGTATGTGCGGTATGCGGAGTACAGGATACCGGCACCACTTCAATATAGCAGTTCCAGACAAAGGATTACGTTGGACTTTCAAGGTTGCTTTTAGAAAAAAAATGGTAACTATTCATTTCATAACGCTACATGAGTGTTGTCTTTGACGCGATCTTTGACGCGATGCTGCAACAGTTTGGGATCCATACACAAAGAAGGATAAAGATAAACTTGAGAGGGTGCAGAACCAAGCTGCCAGATTCTGCACGAACAACTATGACAGGGGTGCTAGTGTCACCAAAATGAAAGCAGATCTGCAATGGATGTCACCTGAATACAGAAGAACAACGTTCAGACTTTGCATGATGTACAACATGACTAATAAACTTGTGGACGTACCGACTGATAAGTATCTAATGCCAGCTCAGAGGAGGACTAGAAATAGTCATGCTTTAAGTACCGGAGTTATCAGCCAAGGATTGATGTGTTCAAAAATTCGTATTTTCCGAGAACCATAGTACAATGGAACTCGTTGTCATCAAGTACCGTAGGAGCATCTTCACTAAGTAGCTTTAAAGAACGGCTACAGTCAGATATGCAAAGACTAGGTGTAACAGGCCGTTCGGTTTAATATAACCAGCTGCTGCCGCGCCGCGTGCCTGCGAAACTGGTGTGTTACGCCTAATGGCGGTTGTACCGGCTATATAGATACAGATACAGATACAGATCAAGATATAAATACTACGATCGACGATCTATTCACAGCCACGCGGGCATATAATTATTTTGGCCTCGCTGATTGGTATACACAATATCGGAATTATCGGTAGGAGGGGAAACATGTAGATGTGAAGTGTGCATTGACCGGCCCAAGGGCGGGAGGGGCAATTCCACCGGCGACATTTTCACAGCGCAGTTCATTAGCTAGCCTGGATACCAGACCATTCATTAGCCCGCCGGATGGGACCATAAACCGGCATTTGTCGCAGTTCTCTCAGAAATGGTCGCCTTTCTACTTCCATGGAACTCGGCCTGGGTCCATAAACCGAAAATGTCGCTAATTGGGGGCAATCTAAACGGCGACAATTTTGAAATTGTAACCAAGACTAATTTATTGCCCAAAATGTAACCGAATTTGTCCATTTGTCGCTTTTCCGCGTTCGTAAAACATTTGTTGTAAAACATCATGTTAAGATGAATCAAACGGTTCTCCGAATTGAACCGTTCAGTCACTTTGTAAAACATGCCTGGTGACGGTTCGCGAATAGTCAAGATGTTGCGACTTTGACAGCTAGCCGAACACCTGTAAACATTTTTTTTGAGTGGATGCATTGCCTTTGAAAATGCTTTATATCTAGCACAATGAAGACGCCACCCTCGACAGTACGCATTGCCTATGGTCAGTACTCTATTATCATTCTTCGCAGCCAGGGGCTGAATTGCGATCGAGGAGCGCACAATTGGCGGGGCTAGATCACAAGGGTCTGTGGCGACTGCCATTCGGCGCGCCATGTGCGGCTGTACACCGGGAAGAACCCCTACTCTTTTCGATAAGTGTGGTGGGTGCTCGAGGTGTGGCTCTCCTCAAACACGGGACCTCCATTTAGTGTCCTATCCCAGGGACGTCCCTAACCGAAGTTAGGTACTCATTTACACCTGAGTGAAGTGAGGAAAGTCGTGTAAAGTGCCTTTCCTAAGGGCACAACATCAACGGGACAAATCAGGGAACCCCGGATTCGAACTCAGTACCTCTGGGTTTTCTGGGGCCAAACACCTTGCCATTGCGCCACCGCGACGCCACATAATTCCAGATTGGGAATTAGTAAACAAACAGTAAAATAATTACTTGCGTATCTTTATAGCATGTTGAAGCTCTTACAAGCTTAGTACAGGTCGTGGCGATAAAGCGGAAGTGACAAAACAGTGCGGAATGTGATATCTTACTGCATGAGTGCATCTACAATGTACACCTTCACATGAGACCAACACGGTTACTAGACGACATATATAACCCGCCCATAAGCCTAATTGCCACACTGAAACATGGCACTCGTAACGTCCAAACGCGAGACAATATAGTCGATGCCATTCACAGTTACACAACTGTAATAGGCTCATCTCGACTATAAACTGAAACAAATACAAAAAATTGCGCCTGTCACGACTTTGGCCAGGCAAGACCACAAATACTGACGTCGTCTGCAGACTACACAACATGTTCAGTTGAGGCCTGGGCGCTGCGGGGACATTACAGGTTTCTGATCAATAAGAAACAAAACCGTCCAATCAGTTAAAGGATATTAAAGGAAACCGATGACGAAGTCGGCTTAAAGCTGCACAGTATTATTGGCTGCACGGGATAAAAAAAATTTAACTTTTTTTAGTTCAACACGATTTGTGAGTTATAAACGCTTCAGGACATGTACAGTATCGTACTGTACAGAGTAGGCGTCGAACGTTACTGCCGGATCGCGGAATGTGCGGCTGAGAAAAAGTAGATTTTTTGTACAAGAGATTCGAAGCGTTCAGCACTTTTGCACTGCAAAAAAGACAACAGAACCACAGATGATATATATCTATTACTTGTTGCTATTACCTAAACACTGTACGACGTGTCATACCTAATTATAACCTTTGCACAGTGACATCTATATCATAGTATATGTTTAACGGTGAAGATGCCTCCTGACAATGAGCTCCACTCTACGACAGTTCGAGGGAAAATAATGTTTTTAACGCTCGGTTGACAACGTTGCTGCAATATTCAAAGGCATATAAAGTGACATTTCTTGTCGCAACACAAAATTTGCCCAAAATTCCTACTTTTGGCATCGAATGCCAAGCAATGCGCTACAAGCCCCACATTTTTTGATAATTTCAGACGTCCTATGTCGTCCAATCGGACGGGGGCGTAAAGCCGGCGGTCTTGTATGAGGTTGATTTCATTTAGGCTAAGGGCTAGAAACCTCTTCACGTAAAAGAACCCAACACAATTATAGAGAAGTCAGAGAAGAGTAGGGGTGACCTGGCGTGCTTTCCAAAAAAAAGAATTTTGTGAAGCCGAATTGCACTAATATAGGACTCATATAGCATTATGATTCGTCCTCAGTCTGAGGTTCGGCCGCTTTACCTTTACCCTACAGTGAGCATTCTTATCACAGTGATATATCATTCACAGCCCGTGGAGCCAAATACCATCTAATAGTGTAACGTTATTTTAGTTGATAGTTATTGTCAATATATAAAACATCGAATACAGCTGAGTCAAACATTAGTATCACAGCCTACATGTACAAATATAGTCTTGTTACTTGTTTGATACTCTGTGTTTTGCGGCCAGCTATGTTAAGTCCTGTGGTTTAGCAGCACTTTTTGTACAAACAAATAGTAGAACGTTATCATCTAATGTACCCTGTTCGTCCAATTTGTGACTAGCTGCGTCCTCTGACACTAATGAGTTCAACCCTGGCTTCCTGACAGACCGGCCAGGCGAAAATCTCTGAGCCAGGCCCTGGACCTCTGTCCCTGGACGGGGTCAGTTACCAGCGGGATCTGGAGATGAACCGTGAGATGAACCCAGATAACCAAGGGGCTGCCATGCCCATGGGGAATGGTGGCATGTCAGCAGCCATACTGCGCCTGCGTGGCGGTCTTTACAAATTTGAAAAATGGCCGAGAACCGGGTAACTGTTCGACACTGCCGTAGTTCTTCTTTTCTTCCGCGTTCTGAACCGTACAGTAGCATGGATAAATGTCAGACGTGTTGTGGGAACATGAGCGCTTGTACTGTATCATCCCAGCTTACGGTAACGTCAAAGTGCCTGCAACCGACGGAGGATTTACTGTTGATGTTTTTCATGTGGAAAGTCCAGCCGGCGGTCAGCACAAACAGCCCTTCCTCAGTGATCTTGACAAGTAAGAAAGTTCTTTTCAGCTTCTGTATTGTTGTGATTCTTATGGCATACATATATTTGGAGGCCTCTTACATACTTACCCGACACAGTCTAAGTTATGCACTGTGGTGGTTTGGCGCCCATTTAATTTGTTGCGATCAGAAACGATGATTATCCTTGTTACATCGTACAGAATAGGTCTGTCTTTTGGTGTTGACTAAATCTTGTGAGATTCCAGAAATTATACCTATATGTCCTATATCGCGAGCTTTAGCCAAAGTTACATTTTGAACGGTACACAGGCCGTCTCCCATTTGTTTCCTGTCATGTCCTTCTGTGGGGGTCTGATTACAACCATGATAACCTCCCGTGCACCGCAGTTCTGAGTACTGGGTACAGCTGGATCAAAATTTGATTATCAAAGCCGGCTGAGGACTAGCCTGAATGCCAGACCCCCAAACTAAAATATCTATCGTGATACACGATAGATATTTGAGTTTGGGGGTCTGGCATCCAGGCTAGATGAGGACCCGGTAGTAGTGATTATTTTGAATCACCACTGACTTCCATAAGAGTAGAGTAGAGTTGATTCCACCAGGTTATGCCATATGGGGAGCAGTTTCCCGAGTGTTGACTTCCAATTTAACATTCGTCCCCTTAGACCCTCAAATGATGTACAGTTAAATCGCCATTGGGCTAATATTTGCCGGGAGCGGCTGAAGTTTGTTGGCAGCCTAGACTGTATTTTGACCCCCTAGAGATCTGCTGCTTTGGAGATGCCACACCGCTATGCTAGATAAAAGCTGTGATAAAAGCACGTGCATTTTGGGTGCTACCAAGTATAGAAAAAGATTAAGTACCTTTTGTTTACAGAAAAATTAGTGCACAAGATACAGTTTTTAAATCCGTGTATTGAGGTAGCAAGATAGTTACAGAGAAATGGCATACACTAACATATGCAATTTATACTCTTATTCGAATGAAACTGCATCATTTTTTGGTCTCAGACTAAGTAGGACGGGCTAGCAGCGATAGGGAGAAATGATGGACTGATCGGTACACAACACACTTATCGCTCGAAGTTTTATACATTTCGTAAATCTATGACACGATTTGAAGGCTATCAAAGAAGGCATTATTATCATATGTATTCTGTATTGTTATGGTACGAAACTGAGAGAATATCCTTTTTAGTGGCCTTCATGTGATCATAACGTGAAGTTTCCAGGAGCTCCCAGTCCTTTGTTTACATTTTGAAGAGCCGATCTGGGCGCGAGACGGAATAAGCTCTCGTAATTAAACCGTACTATAGTCCTGCGATTCTCTAGTACGTAGCCGAACCAAGAACGGAGGTTTTCTATATAAAACTTCCTTGGCCGAACACAGTCCGAATTTTGTTATTGTTGATGAGTACTCTCACGACAAGATGATGATGTTAGGTACTATAGTAACTAATAACTAACTATACAACAGAATAATTGAATCTACAAGACAAAATTTTCCGAATCTTAAACGACTGTACAATCGCCATGTTCAAATCCGCCAGCATTTAGTCTCAGCACGCAAAACATAACCGCACCCCGCAGTACAATTATGTCACGATGTGTAGAGTTTTGCGAGCTGAAGCTCCGCCTCCACTAGAGAATTTCGCGCGAAATCTGGGTCACGTGCAGGCATTTTCCCACGAAAAAAGTTATGATGACATCACTAGTGCCATTCTATCAGCCACACCCACAGCAAAACCAAGAGATCAAAGGTACACCGCTGCACACCGCTCCGCCCCCATGGCAACCGTGCCTAACACGGTCGTGTGGCCGCATATATCAACCATACTTAGAAGGCAATGGCCATTGAGTGGACAGAACGTAACAACATACAAAATATAGAAATCAGGACAAAACGGCTCCAAATGTGTCAAAACCAGCGGCGTACATATAGCAGTTGCTTATGTTGCCTTCCTTCTTTCGAGCGGCCCCGACTAAAATTATGAATTTTATAATTCTATCGACGTAAAAAAAAAATTGCGGGACGGGGTTCGCGGCACGCCGCTCTTTGCATAAAGGTTTCAGCGCAGCGCTAGCCCTCATGCATGGCGTGACGCGACACATAGTGAGATCGAAATTTATGTTTAGACTTTGTTGCCAATCATATGAAAGTGACACAACTGAGGTAGGATGAGATGAGACCCCGCCGGCCGCGCTGCCCTCCACAGTACGTTACACGCGCCACGCTTGCCATGGGCGGGGCCAGTGTCGCGATCTTCGCGATGTTTATCTATCGCGCGCCATGTTGGTCGGCGTTGCGAAGGAACAGGCAAAAAAAAAAAAAAAACAATGATTAAAGTGGCGCTTGGAAATGTGTTCAATTGTCGTTTTTAAAATCTGTCATTTTCATTATCATCATAATATACTCATGTCGTGAAATTCAGGTTTGGGATTCAGGAAGGGGTGAATTTTTTCTCTGTCTCAACAAGCAAATTTCCGTCCTGGGAGTGGGACGGAATGACGGGTCCTGGAGACAGCAAGCTGAGCAACGATTATTCTACTTTACCTGAGACACAGCGTAGCCCGCCGCCCGGGGTTTTGAATATATCCCAACACGTAGGGTTCTGGTGGATTTAAATGACCACGCTCGCCTGTCAGTCCCGAGAACCCGGAGAACCCAAAATAACCCAAAATAACCCGTCTTCACGCAGCTTTGAACCCATAGCCAGACGGTTTGTAACCATGACAACCACCATTCGGGGCGCCGCCGGTGGGTTCTGCCGGGTTCGCTCGCGGGTTCTGCCGGGTTTGTTTCCATGACAACCGCCATTCGGGGCGCGGCGAGCGGGTTCTGCCGGGTTCGCTCGCGGGTTCCAGTGGGTTCTGCCGGGTTCGTTTCCATGACAACCGCCATTCCCGGGCGCCGCGGGCGGGTTCTGCCGGGTTCCCGCCGGTGGGTTCTAGTGGGTTCACAGGCGGGTTCTGGCGGGTTCAGAACCTGCCCTTTAGAACTCATTTTGACCCGGTCTTAATGGGTTAAAGTGGGTCAAACCCGCCAAAACGGACCCATTTTAACCCAACCTGCGGGTTCGGTAGGGTTCCGGAGGGTTCATCTGACGGATCGGACCCCAAGGTTTGGGTTCTCTAGGGTTCAGAACCCGAAGTGAACCCAGGGTTATTTTGGGTTCTGGAGGGTTTTGAACCCACAAATTTTTACAGAGGTCCCAGCACTGTAACCCCCAAGTGGTAACGCTGTTCACGGACAGTGTTTCCTACCCTGTTATTTTTTAAGTTAGCGAAGTAAGCTCCTTAAGGTGGCAGAACACAGTTTTTCGCCTATGGGGATTTCTATAGTTAAGGACCACAAACTGACTGAGGTCGACGCCGAAAAAAATATAGTACGGTGCATTTCTGAAGCACGATAAACGGATATGTTTAAATCGAGGGTACATTCTACAATATAACTGAAAACAAAAAAAAGTTGTGGTTTTTTTACGTTCTGGCGCCCTCTTTTGAATGGGGTCATGCGAGGTCATATGGAACTGCAGCCGGCTCACCCAGGCTGGCTGCTGCAAAGGTCACGCGCATGTATACACCGAATCGGCAAGCTTCAGAATCTTACTCATACGATCGAAAAGCCGACTTATTATACTATCATTCAGTAAAGTTCATGCCTCGCTGGCTTTCACGTTTAAGTGTATACATGCGGTCAAAGATTTAGAGCGCACTATTTTCTTATCCCGCGTCATAGACCCCGGGGGTCGCGGACAAATACTGTGTACTGCCACCTTGAACGACCTTGACCTGACTTTTCTTTTAATTCATGTAAGTTAACAACAAGTCAGGAATATTTGTACAAAATTTCGTGAGAATCCAATAAACCTCCGCTTAGATATAAGCAACTTTGTACTTTGCCGTACTTTATTAATATGCGTAGAGTATCGTTCTAGATTGTGTTCGTTATAACCGTGCGTTCCATTCCGTCTCTCTTGTATTTGAATCGTCCCGTTACTTCAAGTATGGGCAGACTATGTGGTAAAATAGCTAAGAAACGCCGGCAACTCCACCGCCCCCAAAGTTTTCAAAAGGGAAACATCGTTGCGAGGAAAGATGGAGTGGAGGAACGCACAAGCAGCGGTGGAGACTTATCCGACAGCGCTCGGTCTCCTGAATTGCAGCAAGGGTCACATACACCAATTGACACGAAGAAGCGACTGGACGAGGATGCGTACAACATGCTTCACAGGCCCGGAGATGCAATCATCATCCCGGGCCTTCGCATGAAGAAGAAGAAGATGAAGAAGAGTAGGAAGGACTATGCGGAGAAGAGGCCGTACAAGAAGGACGCGGTAAACGGTAATCGAATTGTTGATATGAAAAAGATGGAGGAGCTGATAAATCTTTACAATGCATGCCACAGGAAAGCCAACGGTCGGAAGGTGTGTAAAGGGGCGTGCAAGTTTTCCGGGAAACTTGAGAGGAAACTAGGATTCGGGTGCAAAGAAGCGCTGGTCTGCAAGAAATGCGGCTTCAGCACGAAGACCGTAGAGCTATTCCAGCGAGCCGACAGAAGACGTACGGGCGCACGCGGACCGCTGGCGGTGAAACTCAACATTCAAGCGGTCACCCCGGGGGCGAAGGATCGGTATGGTCCCACCGCACTTCAGCCGCTCTTTGCGTCCCTTAACATTCCCAGCCCTTCTCGCACCGTCTCACAGAGGAAGATGACGGAGGCTTGCGAAGTTTACGAGAAGCTCAACAAAGAACAGATGAAAGAAAACTGTAACGTGCTGGCGGATGTGAAGAGGCTTCGTCAAGAGGCAGGCCTTAAGGAAAGTGCGACCATCATAGCTGAGACTGACGTTGGCTACAACAACCCACCAAAGGGAAGATCTAGGGGGCAGCCAGGGACACAGGCAGAGTGTCCCTGTTTCGAACGGGAAACAAAGAAAGAGATGTTAATTGCCCTGTCAACAGCCAGCCATCTTTGTGCCGGCTGCGAGGAGCTACGACGACGAGGACTACCTACTGGCCCCGATCATCATGACAAGTGTACTTGCACCTTTGACAGAAAGTTAACGTTGAAGATAGGTAACAGTGAGAGAAAACTGGCCAAGGAGAACACGGAAGCTGTCCGAAAATGCAGTGGCTTGGCGATAGGAGTTCTCTTGTCGGACAACGATTGCAGCCAATTCAAAGGAACTAACGAAGCCCTTCGTGAGGCAGGACTGCCGCCTGCAGAGAAACAG
This sequence comes from Branchiostoma lanceolatum, assembly GCF_035083965.1. Classification (NCBI taxonomy): domain Eukaryota; kingdom Metazoa; phylum Chordata; class Leptocardii; order Amphioxiformes; family Branchiostomatidae; genus Branchiostoma; species Branchiostoma lanceolatum. The sequence goes on along the minus strand of NC_089732.1, from coordinate 17,849,476 downwards.
GACTGCGTTCAGCACAATAAGAGGAACCATTTCTGTAAGAGTTATCGTCTTGATCTCGAGGTCTTTCAAGGAGGGAATGGAAATAAAGACGTAAGACTGAAAGAAAGCCGCAAAGTTGGGCACTACGTTGTGGAGAAGTGCAACAATGCCCTCTACCAGGCACGTGAGCATCACCCTAACGACGACCAAAACTTTTATGATGAAGTAGAAAGTCTTCATACGACTCTTGTCAACTGCATCGGAGGGGATCATTCAAGGTGTACGTCTACATTCGAATGCCCTGCAAATACCAAAGAAAACAGACCCGCCCCGGAGATTCCCGGAGGGGGTAACCTGGCCCTGACCGAGGCCGACCGCGTCGCCCTACAAGAACACGTTGACTACCGCCTAAACCCAGAGACTGTGCGACGACAGAGCAAAGTGATGACGACTAACAAAAGCGAGGCATTCCACAATCGTGCCCTTAAGGCTGTACCAAAGGCAATGTGTTTGAAAAAGAACTACGCAGGCAGAGTACATGCCGCTGGTTTGGCAGATTCAATCGGGTCGGGCGCCGCAATCAATCGAGTTAACGAGTTCATGGGAGCGTCCAATCCCCATGGTAGTGGAAAAAATGCGTTAGAGGCGATAGATAAAGAGGAGGATTACCAGAAGAAACGAAAACAGAGTCCGGGTTACCGGAAGCGGCGGGTCATTCTGCTGAAAGCAAAGCTACAACCAAAGGATGCCAATGGAGATGGGTATAGCACGGACTGTCTTCACCCCGTTGTAAGGAAAGACCATTCGTACGCCAAATGAATGAACGAAGAAAAAGAAATGGTACCCAGAGAAGAGAGACAGATTATCTTGAATACAGTTGTAAACGGAACTATGCGGCTAGTGTCTTTTCTGAATGAATGAATGAATGAATGAATGAATGGATGGATGGATGAATGGATGGATGAATGAATGGATGGATGAATGAATAAATGATTGATTGATTGAATGAATGAATGAATGAATGAATGAATGAATGAATGAATGGATGGATGGATGAATGAATGAATGAATGAATGAATGAATGAATGATTGATTGAATGAATGAATGAATGAAGATAGGAAGAAACGAGTGGTTTATTGATTGATTGATTGATTGATTGATCGATCGATTGATTGTCATACAGTATAGGAAGTACAGTATAGCCAACTTTGCACTTCGGCGCAATAGGTGTAGGCCCCGTACAAGGCCCATCTGAGGGGCGGTTTAGTGGTCTCGCTCTCTGGACAAATTTGCGATTCTGGTTAACTTTTTGTTCTGAAAAGGGTTCATCGGTAGATATGCTAACGGTCTGAGTCATCTAGATTTGGGTTTAAGTTTAGTTGCGCCAGAAAAAAAGGGGGGGGGGAGACGCGTCTCGGGCCAATGCCACTCCCACGCCAAGTCCCATAGTTAAGCATAGGGAGGCGCTTATAGTGGCCGTTGCCATGGAAACGGCGGTTTGACGACTAAACAAACTGGTGCAGTCCAAGCAAACCAACGCCAATAATTGATATATCATGCAAATTCGGCCGTATATGACGTCCTTGGCCCATTTCTGGCCAATTTCCGATATGGTTCAAGGTGGCAGAACACAGTTTTTCGCCTATGGGGATTTCTATAGTTAAGGACCACAAACTGACTGAGGTCGACGCCGAAAAAAATATAGTACGGTGCATTTCTGAAGCACGATAAACGGATATGTTTAAATCGAGGGTACATTCTACAATATAACTGAAAACAAAAAAAAGTTGTGGTTTTTTTACGTTCTGGCGCCCTCTTTTGAATGGGGTCATGCGAGGTCATATGGAACTGCAGCCGGCTCACCCAGGCTGGCTGCTGCAAAGGTCACGCGCATGTATACACCGAATCGGCAAGCTTCAGAATCTTACTCATACGATCGAAAAGCCGACTTATTATACTATCATTCAGTAAAGTTCATGCCTCGCTGGCTTTCACGTTTAAGTGTATACATGCGGTCAAAGATTTAGAGCGCACTATTTTCTTATCCCGCGTCATAGACCCCGGGGGTCGCGGACAAATACTGTGTACTGCCACCTTAACGGTTCGACAGTTTCAAAAAGTTGGTTTGTGGACGCGTTTGAACCATACTCCCTCGGGCCTTTTTCAGACACATCATTTACTAAGCTTTCTCAGCATGTATGCCGTGACCCCAGGAAAACTCTTTTTTTTTTCAAGCAGGTTCGATCAAAAAAGCTTAAGCTGTAAGCTTGTTTGAAAAAAAAACAGTTTGCCCTTTTTCCGCTTTCGAAGTCGATATATCCATGGACAGGTCCCTGGCACCCCCCTCCCCCTTTTGTCCCCCCCCCCCTCCGAACCTCCAATACGGGCAACTTTAATCATTTCTGGCCGCAAAACCGTTTTTAAAAGGAATTCACTGACTATGTCATTTGATAAGAGCCCACCTCTTAACTTGACCTTCAGTATGATTTTCACGATATGATTTTATGATGACTTAAATGGGTGAATTAAGCTAAAATCTAATTGCTTTAAGCCTTCTTAAGCCAAAACTAGGTTTTCTGACTTTTGGTTCATCGCTCCTTAACGTCACAATCTTTTTTTCGTTTGATGGTTTGAAGTGATAGCCTACTAAGCGCGCTACACATCTCTGCCACACTTATCTAAACTGCCCGCTTCGAGCTCTGATAATAATATGCTCCAGGTTGTGCTTTGCACTGTGTCAGAATGCATTCTTTTACACATTTGGGGAGCATTGTGCTGCTTAAGGGGCTATTTACGGTGAAGTAGTGAAGAGTTTGATGTCAGACACGTTTGATTCGGAATGTGCGACCTGTGGTCTACCAGCCTATACCAAAATTTGCCAAATTCTTAGTTTCAATTAAAAGCTACGAACTTAAAACGCGACCCCCTGCTGTTTTCACTGGGGAACCATGACGTCGTTGTGTGACGTCACTGACGCCAACTTTTGAAGAGGCCTTTCTGCCAATATGCAGCACCGAAACGATGGAAAGTCCGCATAATTTCCCAGCCAAGGGCCTGAGCGGGCTCTCCATCCAGTTTTACCTGTTTTGTGAAAAGCGATGTCCTAAAAAATTATGTTCTAGTCAATTTCTATACTTAAGCGTTGTCTGGGTCTGCATATTGGCAAGATAGCCTAAAAACACAGTGTTTTGTACATGACTTTAAGCCTCTACTGCGGGAAAAGTAATGATCGCAGATAAGCCAAATTTGGATATGTGGTAGATATAACCTTTCTGAAATATCAAAAGATATCTTAAGAAATTATATGCAGTGAGTTGTGGTATTTTTGGGCCTGGTGAAGTTGGTTCGCCATCGAAGGCTTGTTTGTATTAGTCCGTGCCAACAGTGATGCTGTTTTTTTGCCTAATGACCCAAATAGCATCGTTTTTAATGCATTTTCACCGAATTTGCGTCATCGGAGATTGCGACAAAGTTATCACATGACTTTTTTATTTTTCTCATTTTTCAGAGACACCATTTACTAAGATTTCTCAGCATATATGTCGTGACCCCAGGAAAACTCTCTTTTTCCGAGCAGGTTAAATAAAAAGTGAAAAAAAATGATAATCTTCTGGTCCAAAATTTAAATTTTACTATGGTTTCTACCCAAAATAAAGGGACAACGGACAATACCGATAAATACATCGGAAAGCAGTAGAAAACCGCTTTTCGCCCATGTGATTACATTTTCCGTCCTACTTTTCTTAGCGGAATTGTAGCGACCTAAGGGTGTCGGCCTACATGCGAAATCGTAAAAAAACTCTGGTACGAGACCCTAACATGTATGGCCGCGTCCGGATTTCAGGGCTATTTTGAACGGTAAGTCAAGCATTTCCCGACCACCTACATGTCTACATACCATACCATACCATGTAGACTTTGTTCACGGTGTAATTCATGGAGCCTTTCATTTGCAATCGGTAGTTCAAGGAAATAAAAACGTAAAAATATGACCGCACTATACAGGGAAACACTAACAATGGCGCCTATGTCACATTTGCTCGCGGCTTTTTACAGGCGAAACAGGGTAAGATCGCACGAGAATCATGCGAGATCTCGCGAGGTCACATGAGAACTTCAAATCTAATGTATTACCCGTAATGAACATTCATGTCCGCACTCTCGGACGTGTCTGACAATCAATCAATCAAATCAATCAACCGCAGGCATCAGGGTAGATGCATGGCGGCTGCAGACATCTCCCTCCAGGATGTTCTGTTTTCGGCCAGAGCCCTCCAGTCGGCTCTGCTGACTCCCAGAGTGTCCAGCACGTTGAACACCTCCCATCTGCTCCTGGGACGGCCTCTAGGGCGCCTCCAAGTTGGGTCTGGAGCTGCGGAGACCAGTTTGACCACTTCCTGGGTGGGTGTGGCTCTAGAGGTGTGACCCAGGAAGGTTAGCTGGTGCTTGATGATCCTCTGGCTAACCGGGACCTGGTTAGTTGTGCGGCGCACTGCTTCGTTCGTGACATGGTCCTGCCAGCGAATGCCTTCGATCTTTCTCAGGCATCGGGTGTCGAAAGAGTCCAGCTTCAGTCTAAGAGACTTGGTAAGAGTCCAGGACTCAGCTCCGTAGAGGAGCACAGAAAGAACAAGGGTGTTGTAAATCTTCAGCTTGACCGTTCTGGAGAGATGGTTGGAACGCCAGACACGGTCAAGACTGGCGAAGGCTGCAGAGGCGATTCCAAGTCTGCGCTTGACATCTTGGTCAGACTTAATACAGTCTAAACTGTAACCCCCTGCAGTTTTCCTCATCTTCTTTATGACTAATCTACCTACAATTTGATATAAATTCTTACTGGGTACTGTTGAGAGAACTTATTCTACTTATTCTAGTTTGGCGGGAAGTTTGACTGGCCAAATGGGACGCCATTTTCCCCTCTGTCGCAAAATCGCAAATTACCGTAAAATGGCCAAAATCTCTTTTCGGTAGGCCTTTCCCTGTGCACTAGTAGACTCTCAAATCAATAACCTCCTTGCTCAAACTATGTCAACAGTCACGCTTGATCACGGATTGCAAGCTGAAAAACTTTATATCCTGATTTGGCGAATCATAATGTTACGACATGTGCGTTCTCATGAGTAATGACTGTACTTTCGTTGCTATGTTCAAATATGCATTTTTCCAAAAATATCGCCCTGCGTAGTTAGGGGAGGGGGGCATAATCCGTTCGGAATATCGCCCCGTGAAGTAAGGGGAGGGGGCATAATCCAATCGCTCGACAGAGGCATGTGTAAGTTCGGGCGATTTGTGTCGTCCAGCTTTATTATACCAGCACAAGGCAGTAAACTTGGTATGAAATTGTATGGCATGGATGATGTTCATGGTGCATACATGTATACAAACCACACCATGAACAACTTGTTTGGAATGTTTAATGAATGATTTGTATGATTTTGTACAAAACAAGTCAAACTTTGTTGGGTTTAAACTCCCAGGTTAAGATGTTATGTTTTTATGCTGACGGAAATTTTCTTGTATTCTTTCAGGGCAACATCTACCGACACTACTAATATCATCCCTGACAACGATAACTACACACAACTAAGCTAACTTTAAAATTGGACTTATTTTGTATCAATCATTTTGTGTTTATTACACCTAATAAAGTTCAGCCTACTCCACCAGAAGTGTTCCATACAGCCAGACAACTTGTTCAGAATAACCTCACTTATCCTGCCATAGCTGCCACCGAAGCAGACTTGGCACTTACTTGACCAAACCCTGCCATAGCTGCCACCGAAGCAGACTTGGCACTTACTTCACCGATCTTACCAGAATTACCACAGAAGCAAACTTGGCACTTTAGCTTGAACAAACCCTGTCACGGTTGCAACAGAATCAGATTGAATTTTGTCCAGAATGTCTAACCTAACATTATCTGGAAACTATCATCAAGGTGATACTGTCTTCAATGTTGCAAGTAGAGGTAAACAATGCACTTTAAATTCTCTGATAGCTATTGTTTATCACAATACTATCAAACAGGTAACAACCTGGAACCCTACAGATCTCGATTCTGTTCTGTTTAAAGGTGATGAACTATATAGAGGCCAAATTAACGTAATCATTAGAATTTAGATTAGTGCTAGCTTATCATTGTATGTATATATATGTATTTGCAAACTATTATGTTTTCTGTTGTGACCTGTACTGAACCCATTGGGTATGTGTGTGCAAAGGTCTTCATTCATTCATTCATTCATTCATTCATTCATTCATTAAAGTCACCGCTGCCAACTACTGTTGAGTACTTTTCAGTTGATGCTATCAAACAAACAAAAATCGCCAAAAATCTATATATCAAAATTTTCGCGTAGGCATGCGTCATTCTTTAAGTATTACTATCATGCACATTCCTGCAAAGTTATATTGATGAACATCAAAGCATAAGCCAAGGAGAGTGTTTTTTCTAAAAAAGGGACATGGCCTTATAAATCTCGATGACGTAATCATGATATCATACTAATTTGCATAAATTATCACCTCGCTATAAGGTACTACCTGAAAAAAAAATTAAGGTTGAGGAAGGTTTGTAAAGCTTAAGAAAGGGTTTTTTCAAAAACATCCCAAAATTCCTCAGCCACCCTTAGAAAATACCTTAAAAGCTTTCTTGTTTGGGAAAATGGGGGCTTTGCTAACAGGGGATCGCCCTAAAATTTAAGGTTTTTCTGCCCATATTTCCCCAGTCTTTTGGCTCGTAATTCGCTAGTTTTTGGCTGAGAGGCGTGGATTTCCCCGCCACTCACGACCCATAATTTGTTTGTGAAATCCTGGCGGTACTCGTAACATTCGGTCAATCCCGCTATGCCACGACAAAGTAAACGTTGTTATTGGGGGTAAATAAGACGCCACAGGGACATTTCAAAATACAATTTTCATATTAACAAAATATTAACAACTTTGACAGTCTCTGTTTACATCGTAAACCAAAGCACGCTGATCAGAAATATGCCATCGGTGTACTGGGAAGAATTCCTGAGCATGTGGTTCTATGTTTCAAGTACGCTTTCGGCAGTGCAGCGGAAGAATAATTTATTCACAGAAGAAATGTTGGACGAAAAACAAGTATAGCTTTGCTTCCCCTGTGATATGAGTTTTGAGGCTGCAAAATCTCTAAAACGGCAGAAAACGAGCGGTAAACAATAGCACATTTCGCCCTCGAAACATGGCGGCGACACTATCAGGGATTTTTGTTGAAGTTGCAACTTGATACAACAGAAGCAGTTTTGTACTGCTTGCCTGGTTCAGCAATACAAATTGTATAGCCACGCAATAAAAAAAGATATGTAGTAAGATCATGCTTCTTGTCATTTCCTAAACAATAAAATTTTTTGTTAAAAAGCTGGCTGGGGCGCATTTGGAAGAAAAGTGATTAGGGGGCGTGACTGTGGTGACAAGCTCTGAGGCCCGGATACAGTTACTCTCGCAGCTCTCGTGTGCTCTCGTGAGATCTCGCCCAGTTCTCATGTGACAATTCCGTCATATGCTGCGGCGACCGTCATCATATGTGCCTGATGAAAGTAATTGGTTGCCTTGGTCAGTTGAATGGGATGAATGCTAAGAAGTATTCAGAGGTTAACTATGTTTAATATGACTGAAATGTCTTGTTGTTTTGACATTCTTAAAGGAAGATTAGACTTATTCCATTGACATAGACAAATGAGGTCCTCATTAGCATAATGCACATTCAGGTGTATTCACCTTTTCTAAAGGTACCTACACCGCCAATACGGCATCCGTAGCATTTACCCTAAGGCCACACCAATTTAATTTCTTGGTTAACGGATTTTATTTAAAAAAAAAAAAATTTTAGAAAAAAGAAATTCATGAAAACAGAAGGCTGGCCCAGCCTTCTGTTTTCATGATTTTTTTTTTCTGAAATTTTTTTATTTTTTAAAATAAAGATCCGTTAACTAAGAAATTAAATTGGTGTGGCCTAAGGGAAGTATATGTTTCCGCATAAATTATGCAAATCATGTCCTCATTAGCATGATTTATATACAAGTGTATTCACCTTTCCTAAAGGTACCCACATTACATCTGTAGCATGTACCCTAAGGGAAGTATACAAGTTCCTGTATAGATTATACAAATGAGGTCCTCATTAGCATAATCTATATCCAGGTGTATTCACCTTTCCTAAAGGTACCGACACCTCAAATATGACTGTCATCCGTAGCATGTAACGTTGGGTAACATAAATTCGCCATTTTTCCGATAATGGTTGACTGAAATCAATCTAGCAGAACAATAAACCATCCTTTTTTTCTATTATTTATTCTGTCAGTATCATGTACTATCTTTGCACTAATCACATATATGGTAGATTTTGTCTCTAGTCCTGCTGACACCATAATATTTCAACTTGAAACTACCGTCCGCTGCACGCACAATGACGGTGTTGTCGGACAGGTGTGAACATTATTTCGGGAGAGAAGATTCGTCTTGAATATCTTACCGCTAATACATTTTATACAGTAGCTATTCGTTCCATCCTTGGCTTTAGGAGAGTGCTATGGATATAGACGTGTCCAAGTAAAAAAAATACACGAAAAAACGGCCGTACCGCACACATCAGGCCAGTTCGGGAACAACCCGTGTGTTGAGTCAGTAGAACTTCACTCAAAGTCGGCCCATCGTCATGGCAACGTGTAACGTTACATTATTCATGGCAAGTTAGCTGGATGTCGTAGCAATGATAATACTACTATGTCCATGTGTTCCTTGTTGTGTTAGGAGCAAACTTTGAGGAAAATATCTTCCTTAGTCCACTATCACACGCAACATTTAGACAAAAAAGTGTTCCTCACAAACCTTTGTCGTCTGTTTGACAACAGGATTCTGGTTAACAATATGGCGGCGGGAAAATACACGTGCCGTAGGTTGTAGCAACAGAGAGGAGTTTTGATGATTGATCACACTTAGAATCCAGTTGCAGGTTAGCAAAAGAGATTGTAATAAGTTGTCTTGTAAATAATTGTGTTTAGCAGGAAGCGGATGTGACATTTGTCTTATAAACCAGCCGACAACCATATTGTGTAATTCTCCCACGAAGCCCTCAGACTGTTCCAATAAGGGACGGAGAGTTTTTGACCTCGTCGCCTTCTAATGCATGCTTATCGAAGCTTTTCAGACAGTGTTCTGAATACGTTAGTCTTTCAGGTTTGCATTTCTAGCGGTATCACTTATGTTGCATCTGGCACATATCCCTAAATACCCCGTTTTCGAAAAATCGAGAATTTAAGTACCCCGCGAATTTATGTTACCCAACGTTACCATAAGGGAAATTAAAGTTTCTGCATAAGTTATGCAAATGAGGTCCTCATTAGCATAATTTATATCCAAGTGTATAGACCTTTCCTAATGGTACCTACACCTCAAATATTACATCCGTAGCATTTACCGTAAGTTAATACAAGTTTCTGCATAAATCATGCAAATGAGGTCCTGATTAGCATAATGCACATTCAAGTGTATTCAACTCCCTGAAGGACCTTCCTAAACCTTCCTACACCTTCCTACACCTCAAATATGACATCCGTAGCATTTACCATAAGAAATACAAGTTTCTGCATAGATTATGCAAATGAGGTCCTCATGACGGACGGACACCTAAATGCTAAATGCTAAGTTGCTACAATGTTTTGTGCTTTTCATGCAAGGACACATGGCTCAAACATGTCTCACAAGCTGCAATAATTTCTCCGCGCACGCTGCGCTAGACAATGACCGATCATAATCTAACCCCTGACCCTTTGTTGTCTTCTTTGTCGTAAAAGAAACACTCTAAGACCCCGTTCACACTCATTTTTTTCAATCGCGATTGAAGTATAATCGCGATTGAATCGATCCGATCGCGATTGATTTTTTCAGTGTGAACGCTCCCAATCGCGATTGGAACGATCCAATCGCGATTGGATTGTAACTACCTCCGGAGGTAGTTTGATTGGATTAATCGCGATCGGATCCAATCCAATCCTATCAAATTTTGAGTGTGAACGCAACTACGATTCATTCCATTGCGATCTGCGGGGATTTCGGCCGGTTCAAGGCTAGGGTCGCAACTTATCACATAAGTAATGTACCAAGTACAATGTTTTCCCACCAATCGTCGCTTCATTCATGCTCCCAGATTGTCCTGTCTACAGCACTTGTCGCGTTCATTACCCGTACTACAGCGAGGCCAATATACAAAAGCCTTCGTCGTTCACGCCTTCTCGCGATCATAGCCCGCCGATTGCGTTCCCTTCCACGGCTACAGAATATTCTCCAGAGATACAAAATCATCAAGAGTTGGGGGACTCCCGCCATTTTGTAGCAAGCGACGCCGAACCTTTGACCTCGTGCTTCAATCGCGGTCGGATCACGGCGTACTTTAATCCACTTGGCGAAAAGCAGTGTGAACGCAAAAGTTTCTTTGCGTTCAATCGCGATCGGATCGAACAATCGCGATTATACTTCAATCGCGATTGAAAAAAATGAGTGTGAACGGGGTCTAATTATAAGATTTCTTAGCTACGACGGCTGAATCCACAGAAGATATCAGCAATAGAAAGAAACATCAGGCCACATTTGAGACTATTTGTAACACGACTTTGAAGACAACATGAGAATCTTTTGCAAGGAAGCATGCATCACTTCATGTGTGCTTTGTGCAACGTAACATTTGAATTGCTTCTCGCGGTAGTGTGAATTTCTCCCGGTAGTGTGAATTACTTCTCGCGGATACATTGATTGCCTTTGCTGGAACCGACGAAATGCAGTCCTTTCCCAACAGCTGACACAGGGGCACGGCGGATACGGGATCCCAAGCAGATACGCCCCCCCCCCCCCCCCCCCAAAAAAAAATCGCCGTGGGAAGGACTGCAATGGAGACTAGTTCGTCCTCTGGTCCTTAAGTTTTTGTTATGGTCCTTCCGTCCTCCCATATAAAAATGTTTAAACCCTAAATGACTAGTTGTCCTGGTATTCCTAAACACCTCAATTTCCTAGTGTTTTTGAAATTGCTCATACAGTCAATTTTCTTGTCAAAGTTTCATTTATGTCTGCTCATCTACTCATACGAACTACGTAAAAGGCGCCCAGGAGCGATTTGCAATATTCATAAACATTACTAGTAACAACCAAGATGGTGTGGGTGGCGACATCGTGACAATATTCCCTGCCGCTCCCACGTCAGTTGAGTGCCGGTTTTCTAAGGCGACAGACTCGAAGCAACGGTGGTAGCTATATATACATGTATAGGTTTTAAGAGACGTTTGATAAAAACTCATAATGAAAATTGTGTGACAATTAATATGTTAGACAAGCATCATCCAAGGAGAAAATCTCCATGACCAGGATGAAAGGACTAGAAGACGAATGGGCTAGGGGACGAAAAGTCCAGAAACCCTACAAAACCATTTCTTGCTGGACCAGTCCGACAAAACAGACTGAAAAAAAATTATGGGATTTGTTTTTCGACTGATTAGAAAATGAATACTAGTAGTAAGGGTTACTATGTGATTGGTTAGAAAAGATTGCAATTCTGTCTTTTTTTGTGTGTGTGAAGGTTCACATATGGGATGAAGAGAATACCGTAAGTAAGTACTGATGTGCACTGAAAATAACTACTACTAGTACTAGTACATCATTCCGATATACAAATTGAACATAATCTGCTAAGCACTCACAGTGGTGCTCAAAGTCAAACAAAACTAGGCAAAAAAACCACAAAACAACTGAAAATGAAATACTGTACAGGGCTCGAAATTCATTTTTGGGAATAGGTGCACACAACCTAAAAATTTAGGTGCACAGCAAGAATTTTGGGTGCACAACTAGAAATAAAGTAGAGTGTCAGCAAAACTTATTTACATAGTTTAACACTACTTCCATCTGTAATTCTATAGCTAAGTTCAAGTCATACATGAAATAAAGTACAACAGAGGTTATAATATAATGCTTTTTCTGATACTCAGATTTCAAGAATATCCTGTATGCTAGTGTACAATAGTACCTTATTCATATAGCCTTAAAAAAAATCTAGGTGCACTGGTGCACCCACAGTTAAAAATTGGGTGCACGGCTCCAATTTTGGGTGCACACAGGTGCACATGCACCCAGTATTTCGAGCCCTGCTGTAGGTGCACCCACATATGTATCATAGTACATGTATGAATGTGTACAACATCGTGATTGAAATTTTACATACATGTTTGGCACACCAACATCTACCAGAATTCCACATTAAGTTGGACGAAGAGAAAAATGCAGCGAGAAAAATGTGAAGTTGTTACATCGTTTCCAGGTATGGCAAGATGACGCAAGTTCAAAATTTTTCGTGGTATTTGCTGTAGAAATTATGTTCTTATTTTTTAAACCAAAATGAAATAGGAAAATATCTCATTGTTTCCACCAATACCCGTTTATGTCAGTACTCAGGCTTTTTATTTGTTTCTATCCTGCATAGTCATGTTACAGACGACAACACTGCGTATTTTTCTGTGTGTTCGGTTCGAGTTTCGCTGGAACATGTTGGGTATAACGTAAATGCTATGAAAAACTCCCCCTTCCGTATGCATATAACCAGTGGAACAGCGTTAGAATTAGGAAAATTGAAGTAACTTAGTACTTACGTAGGTTTGCTTGATGTGGTTGAAGACACCCAGGTGTTGTAACCAGTCGCCCCAGTGTCGACAGAAGGTTGTACAAGAAGTTACTTCTCTACCAAAATAGTGAGTACCCTACTAAAAATCTGCAACCGCCATGATGAATTTGTGAGTAGAGGGCAAAGGTTAACCTGGATGTAATTTTCCTCCGCTTCTGCCCAGTTATCCTATCAATACCGAAATGCTGTCCATAGAAATGTTGGTAACAGATTTATATGTGTTGATATAAACCATTCTTCACAAAGAATTTTTTTTATATATATTTCTTTATTTCCCTACTCTATTTCCCGCAAGCCTTTGTGACATTCGTAAACAAAGATGGCCCCTCCACAAGTTCAGGATCCTTGCAGGATTGGAGAAATGATGAAAACTTAGAGAATTTCTTCGAAATGCGATCATTTTGAATGTTCTACTGTGAACTGCTTAGTAGAAGAACGAGTTTGAGACATGTTTACCTCGTCAGGATTTTTCAGGGACAGTCCATGTCCATTTATGTCGGAGGGTGTGTGTGACAGGGCACACTGCCACTTCAAGCATGGTGAGAACCTCCTTGTTTAATTTATTTTCACAACCCAACCAAATCGACAGTGGTTGGAATAGAGTAGAGTAGAGTAGAGTCTTCACTCAGTCAGGTAGGGTGCTTTACATCCAGCAACCTCCTTGCATCCAGTTTAGTTAGGAATAGTTTGATTGGCCGTTAAAAATTATGTTGATAATCACTGCGCTGTAAATTACATACTTATTATAAGCTTCCTCCCATAATGGATCATAATACACTCAATGTGAGGCCTAGCAAAATGATTCTGAAAATTTTTTTCAAATTAACGGGCCTGAAAAGACTAGGGTTATTAACGTGGGGTCTCATAACTTCAGCAGTACCATAACTTCGAACAAGTTTTACTTTGTCTTTAATATTATGCAGAAGAGAGACATGTTTGTTTCTATCCACTGTGCTGAATAAAAACGCTGAGAAGAACCCAAGTTCATGCATATAGCTGTCGTCTGAATGAAACACGGATTTGTGTACAGTTAACTGATTTTTGCGCCACCAGGAAAATTTGGCTATAAATTAATAGTATAAACAATGGCCACGTTCGATGCAAGGTCAATGCCCAGGTATACAGTATATGGGGGACACGATTTGAGGATTAGCTCGTGGTGCAGTTGCTCAATACACGTCGATTGACACACGTGCTCCGCCTCACGTTCCGCTATATTTGCACGTGTGTATTTCATCAGACGACGCTTACTCCGCACGTGTGCAGCGCCTCGTGCCGCGCTAACTTCGCACACAAGTGCATTTACTCACTATAAGGGGGGTAGACACGCAATTTTAGCGGAGGGCACGACAACGTAATGTCGGACATTTTGACCGGGCGCTTCCGACTTCCGGGACTTTTTTTTCCGCTTCCGACGCACACGTAGCCCGTCGCTACGTGTGCGTCTTCGATATCGGCGGTGTCCGCACGCAGCGCCCTCGCCATAGCCGGCAATATATTCCCGCCTCGATCGGATTTACCTTATGCTGGACTTATATTACGCTGTTTCAAAATATATTACGTGTGCTGCTTCAATCCAGACGACACGTAGCCGACGGCAGCACGGCTCAGTTATGGTTTCCCCTTCAGGCTCTATTTTTTGTGGCTTAACGAAGTATTTTCAGAGCGGATAGCATTTCGCCGCGCAAGCCCTCAGGGCTGCACTGCACAAGGATTCTTTACACGTGTGTATTTCATCTTGCGGGGCTCAGCCCTCGGCACGCCTTGTCAGAATGCCCGGCAATATAAGTCGTCTTGCCCCCCACTTTGACGCTTACGACATGCGTGTCTACACCCCTTATATAGTGATGAAATACACTTACGTGCAAAGTCAGTGCGACGCGAGGCGATGCACATTCAGCCCTCAGTACACCCTGTCAAAATGTCCTGCGTCATTACGTCGTCTTGCCCCCCGCTTTGACGCTTACGACATGCCTACACCCCTTATATAGTGATGAAATACACTTACGTGCAAAGTCAGTGCGACGCGAGGCGATGCACGCGTGCGAAGTAAGCGCCTTCTGATGAAATGCACACATGCAAATATAGCGACGTGTGACTCGATGCACGCGTGTCAAGCGACGTGCATCGAGGAACTGCACCTCGTGCTAATCCTCGTTTCAGGTCCCCCAAAGCAAGCTCATTGCGTAATGGCAACAGTCAACAATCGTCACGCAAGCTTTCTTGTTTTACACATGAGGCATAAAGCTATACAAAACACATAAAAAACGTAGATGTCCATTAGTTAATGTCGCGATTAAGCTTGTCTTAAATAACGAAATAACCTCGGCTTCGAACGCCCTCCCCCCTTTACGGCCATTCCGTTGACAACGATTCGAATGTGATGCTACAGCGTCGACATTTCACGGTCCCCTGTCTAAATCAAATACTAGCTAGTAGGGATGCGTACTGGTTATAAAGGTCCGGTTATTACCTGAAAAAACGTTTCAGTTCAGGTCCAAAAAACCGAAACCCAGTTTTCCGGGTATTTCGGTACTGGACCGATAAAAAAATCTAGCACTCACATACAGTAGATTCCGCATATCTGTATAGCCCATTTGTCAGCGCAAATTATACGACTCCCCGAACTATACGACTGTCCGAACTAGCGATATTGACGTCCCGAAGGAGGGGGGGGGGCGAATTGGATTTTGGGCAAGACACACAATTACACCAAGGAGGTTTTATAAAACCTCCTTGATTACACTAACGATATATCGCAACTTTATTCTGCAAAATTTTAATCAAAGTACAATCCGACCTTTTCGTCGATCCAAGGAGGTTAAATCTTAACGTCACCATATTGGATTAAATACGCGATCCATTTTGTTCAGATAAGCCCGAACTGCGTGGGAAACTCCTGCCAAATAAAAAAACTCCCGCCGCATGTTGATCACGTGAAATCTTACAGTCAACCAATCAGAGCACAGGTTTTTATGACGTAAACCAATCAGCGCGTAGAAAAATGCATATCAATGAGTAAACAAAGCTGGCCGCCCAGCGTCACCCGACCTTCGCCGCTTTTTTCTGAAATCGCTACGTAAAATCAAGGAGGTTTAAAATACGATTCATCTACGCTACATAAGCAGGATTTTCACGGGGAAAGAATGTAAGGAATAGGTTCTCCGCCGAATACGGCCACAAATAACTAAATCGCGGCAAAATACAGCGTAGAGGCTCAAATGCTCCGACAAAAATCGTGTTTTTCTTTTCGTATTTTTGTTCACTTTCGTCGCTTGAGTCTTGAAAAACAGGTTTTAATGAGATCACCGTATGTCAAAGCAAGGTCAAAGGCACCGATATCGATTGTTTGCAAGCATAACAATAGCGAGTAACAAAAGAATGTGATTGTTGAACGGTAGACGGCGTCCCCACTCCCGAAACAACAATTCAAATCCAAAATTTAGCCTATAGTTGTGGGTCATTTTACGATAAAATCGGACAAGATTCTATACAATACCCCGAACTTTACGATTATGGGCTATACAGATATGCATTGTTTTTACAATTGAGTGAATGGTAAATGGTTTGGTGTTTTGGAATTCTATACAGAAAGACGAAATATACAGAAAAAAGGTATACAAATAATTGGCATATACTGTATATGCTTTTCGTTCTAGACCATCTTTAACCTTCCATAGATTGCAAAGTTTGCGCTCGAAAAAGACGAAAACATTGGACGGCAGGGCGGCCATCATGAAATTCCCGAAGTCTCGCAAGTTGTCGCAAGTTGTCGCGAGGTTTGATGACGTCAAGGGAAGCTAGTGATGTGATTGGTTGAAGGCCTCATGGCCCCAGTAGACGCCATATTGGAAACTTTGCGTGTTGTTCTTTCCGCTAGAACCCAGACGGGGTCATGTTTGCTTGATCTCTGTGGGGCACCGTTGTCACGGCGAGCTATTCCCCTAACAGCATTGTATGGGACCATGTAATCAAACTCCTACTATACAGAACCAGGCACAGTGTAAACTTTGTGAAAAAGGTTATTCTCACTGCTGGAGGTAACGTTACTACTATTAAACATTGCAAGACAGTTGCGGCAATTATCAAAATATGCCATGGGTTCAGGTCGGACCTAATTGGTCCGGACCTGAACCGAAACCTCTGGGTACCGGTCCGGACCTGAACCTGAAAGTGGGTTTCGGTACGCATCCCTACTAGCTAGCTATATATAGTGAGGCTCTAAAACAGCAGATCTTATTAATTTAGCTTGAAACATGTCGGATTAACTTGTATTTGATACGTTCCTGTCGGTAGGTAGGCTTACATCCTTTACATCCAATGGGCGCGCTTCACGCCATGACATGCGTTAACACTTTAGACTGCTTGCACTTTTCTTAATTTCTGCTAGGGGGTGCAACCATATACAGCAACAGTCAAACAGCTTTTTCCACCCCGAAATCGGACCGGACAGCTGTTTCCACCAATCAGACCGGACAGCTAATTCCAACAACCCCACATGGTTCCACAAGCAAAGGCATTAATGTTGCAAACATGTAACCTAACCCCGCATGTTCATTAAAATTGACAGGCCGCTTTGCTTTGATGTGGGCGGCACGGGTCGGAGATCTCTGAATGCACGAAGTTCATTGAATGTAAATGTAAATGGGGATTTCTCATTGTTTGCTCCAAAAAATGATTTAGAAAATCATGAATAGCGAGCTCTAAAAACAATCGATGATGTTGTTTAAAATATGTCATAACTTTGCACTGAATTGACTGGAAAAACAAGGAAGATTTGCTGTGTACTTTCTGGTCACATGCGGTGCCGTGTTGAGAGCAAATGTCACCATTTCAGTTTCCGGTGTAACAATGCTTGCCCGGCAGTTTTGGACGTACTTGTGGCACATTTGTGCATTCATGCTACGGGACCATTAATTTTTGTATGAAATGAAGTATCTACTGATTGCCATACCAACGAACGGATCGTCAACGTTGACATGGCTTGGAACGCAAGCGGCGTAAACTGTCGCTAAGTCACAGCGCGCCCTGCATTGGTGGCGACTTACGCACAGTCAAAAAATTATCTACTACAGGGAAGCTGAAGTTAGTTGACACAAAATTATCCTGTCAGTTCACTTAAAATCGTGCCGACAAATTAAAGAGAGACAAAGGTATTTGTTTGTCGAAGTTATGTTACCCTAATTAGAATGGAACAATATGGAACGCTATATTTATAACAACATTTTTCTGGTTTTACCGACTGAGATTATAGTGTAAATTGTGTAAATTGTGCATGGACGATGTAAAATCAACTCGACAGCGGAAAATCCTTAAACACCACCACTCTAATCTATTATTTGTCAAAACGCAACACTTTTCAGACAACCGACACCGGTGCAATGCGGTGTCGAACTCATAAATTTACGTTTGAAGTTATGGGACCCCCCGTTACTATTAGGGACACTGGTATGCATGCTACAATAGTTTAACAACTATATTATTACATGTAATACAACCTTGCTTCATAATTATTTTTAAAAAATATTTGTAAACACAAGAAAAAAATATGCTTCCTGGTGGCAAATTGTGCAGATCTATTATTCCTTAGAATACCTGTGTGTAGTAGAGTAGAGTTTGGCACATTAGTGCATTAAATCCAACTCCAACTGTGTTTTTGGCACACTTCAGACCGATTACTTGGTGAGCATCACTCTAAGCATGTCAAGTTAGGAATGTCGTGTTACAGTGTGTCTTTCCCAAGGACACAACGTATAGAGGCATTTCAGAGTATCGAACCGGGGATCTATTTGTTCTGAGCCCAACACTCTAACCATTACGCCACACGATGCCAATCAAGATGTAAATGTAAATTGTCCCACTGAAAATCAGGTCATACCGATGTCTAACAATAACATTGAGTGTTATGTCATGTACCATTTGTCGCATACCATAACATTCTTGTTTCCCTCCCACCACAGAAGGACCAGCGCAAACTGCATCAACCAATAGCCTGTCAGGAAATCATGTCGCTCAGGAAGATTCTCCGGGCCGCTCCTCCACAGTCCTCAGAATCGACATCGTCAAGGATGCCGTGGATAAAGTCCGGAATGTGCTGGAAAAGGAGCAGAGGGATCTTGGTCATCACCATGGTAACTACATACCCTATGACCCGTCCGTGAGTGAGTCCTCACAGAGAGGAGCGGTGCCTGTACCGGCTGTTCACGCGAAACTCCCCAGCACCATGCCTGGTATCGTGGAGTACCGGCCGACTCCCATAGCAGAGCTAAAGAAGCGCCAAGCCGCCGGGATTGATGTTACGGTTCAGGAACATCCCAGTACTGAATACGACCCTACTTGTCCATCCACAGATTCAGGTAGAAGTTTAGGGTACCGTCCCACTCCTATAAGTGATTTAGACATTAGTGATGCAAGGCAAGATCCACCCATGAACAAGTATTCAGAGGCTTTCAAATATCAAGGAACAGACATGGAGTATGACCCTATCATGAATTACTCTGCTATTCCAAAACAACAGAAGAGGAAATTGCCTGACCAAAGCTCTGAGGATATGGGTTCAGCCGCACAGCCGGTCAGGAAACTGAGCCGAAATCACCACGCTTCAGACAGTACTCAGGGCAATTCAGAACTCAGAGAGGAGACAATAGCAGACAATGTTAGCAATAACAAGGAGAGAGATCTCACAGTCTCAGAATCTGATGCAGTGTCAGAGACTGACCTGGGTCTTTCAACAACAGAAAATAAAATGATGACATCACTGAAAGACACAGTCAAGGATGCAAAACAGCTGTTCAAGTCAAAAACCTCTACAAATAAAACTAAAGTATCAGAACAACTCAACAAACTGGGTAGTGACTCAAACATTTCCTCCGGACCAGACGATATCAAGAGAAGAAAAACTTCAAAACATGTAAAAGATGCAAAAATTCCTAGAGACCAGTCGGGGACCTCAGATAAAAAGGCAGTGAAGCATGTGAAAACTAAACCTAAAAACAAACAAAAGGATGTGAAGTCTGAGGTTGACGGTAACAAGAATAGCTCCACAAGGAAAAATTCTGCAAAAGAAGACAAAACCACGAAGGAAGGTCAGCAAGTGAAAAGAGTAAGAACAGAAAACAGTTCTACACCTAGGTCAATTTCAAAACTGAAAAACACAGACAAAAACTCCTTTAAATCAAGCAGATGTTTGCCTAAGGTAAAAGAGGAAGGCAACTGTAATGTTGACTTAGTTTTTGAAGATTACCCATCTTCTGATGTGTCGGACTGGGAAAAGAAGACAAAATTGAAGAAAGCAAGACATGAGGAAATCAAACGTCAAATGCCAGAGGATGTAGTGTATGTCAGCAGTACGTCAGACGAGTGTAACACAGTGTATGGCAACTTGGTTGAAGAAGAAAAGAAAAGAATCCAGTACCTCAAGCATTCAGTATCTCTAACAAAGGGTGTAACCAGCAAACTCTCAGAACGTTATGATCCTAAAGTTCTTGAAAAAGTGGATTGGATAAAAACTAAAAAACAAATGTTGAACCCAAGTGACTCTGATGAAGACTTTAGCAAGCTAAATAGCATGACAGTAAAGACAACCTACAAACACCATCGTAGATCCGATTTTGAAGAAGGGAAAGTAAATACAAGTCAGAAAAAATGTGGAAAAGACAGTAGAAACATCAAGCCAACTTCTGAAAGCAGTAGCCATGAACATGTAAAAGAGAAAGGGGGAAAAGTTAGAACAAAGTCAAGTTCTAGCTCTTCAAACTCTGTGTCCAAGAAAGAAGCCAGCAATGACAAACATAGGAAAATAATGGCATGCAAAAGTTCAAGGTCACAGAAGAAATTAATTCCAAAATCAAAGTCGCCATATGACCTGACATTTGCAGACTCAGACAGTGATACACGGGCCAGGGAGAAATCAAGACAGTCAAAGTCAGCCTTGAAGAAAGTGAAAAGTTGTGAAGACAAGGATGGGAAGTCCAAGATGACACCCGGTATAAAAGTGAGCCATGCTGATCTGTTTGGGGAGGAAAGTGAAGATGATGTATCCATGGCAACAGGAGATGGTACTTCCCAGGATGCATCATCAGGTATATATACTTAACACAAAAAGTTTGGAAACTTCAGTTGATGATATCTCTGTTGTTCCTGTATCAATTATATTGTCATAGATATTAGAAAATGTATTAACCTTTACAATAGTAATAGTACCCCACTTAGTATGCTAGAACATTTGTGGATTGAGCATCCGGGCTGATCATTTGAGTGGGTCTCAAAGCAAAAGTGCCAAAATTAACATTGCTTGAGATTGGCAGGGAAATCATAGCATTTTTTTTGGCAACCCTCCCACAAATTCAGTCCTGGTGCTCCTGGCACAAAACCGTAATCATTACAATACAAATTGCATATGATTTTAAAGGACAATAGACCAGCTTTCCAATGATATAAAACACACTATACCTATCATCACAAAACAACAGACAGATAATCCTTGGAAATTTCGGCACATTATTCTCAAGACTAGCTCACTTATATATGCAGCTATGGATCATGGCTAGTCAGGTGACATATTACAAAAGATAGAAATAGTCTTTCAAATGTTATATAATGCAGTGAAATTGATAAAGACCTACCAAAATCAAGTTTCCAAACTTTTTAGTTCAAACAGTTTAGTTACCTCCGTGAGGGAGGTTCACCTCCAATGAGGGTACTGTGTGTTTGCGCTTATAACTTAAGATCCTTTTGATGAATTTGTTTGAATTTTAGCCTGTTGGTAGTTATAAAGGTCTCCAACAAATATGGCAATTTGGGGCTCTTAGCAGTATTTTAAGGTACTGCAGCATTACAGGAAGACACCCCTTTCCTGAAAGTAGTGTGGTATAGTACACGCATGGACAGCTGATCCGCCGTTCCGATGCCCGGTCCCCTTCTGGGAGGGAGATAGGTGGAATTGATTTAGGGAAGAAGAGAAGGGGAGGATCACTTATAAGACATCTGTGATGGTTAAATGGTCATCATGACTACAGGACTCAAAATTCTCTTTCCAGGCATTGCGATATCGCAGGTTGTCAGTTTGCAAGTTTTATTTTTCTACCCGCAAACCTCAAATTTCTCCTGCAAGTTGCAAGTTGCAGATGGGTATGTGCAACCCTGGAGTAAGATGTGAGCTGTTAAAATTGTGTATTTGTCAGACCTACATGTAAGTTCTGAGCCGACAATTTAATTTATAGTATTGGTGCAAATTAGAAAAAGGGAACAAAAGATGCAGTGCCGTACTATTAGAGGACACTTGCTGTTACGGCTTAAAATACTATTATTGTATGCGGCTTCTTACGGTACTGCAGCGGAACTTCCTGTTTCAATATCTCGTGTTCTGGACAAGCTATGGAACTGATTTTTGAGTGGTAGATAGCTCTTTGGACAGAGAGTAAGTGGTATAGGTTTTTGCCCCCTAGCGGCTTTTTTGGAACTGCAGGAGCAGGTTTTGGTTCAGACTTTGAAAGGGAATAACTCAAGAAGGGCTTGATGGATGGTTATGATTTTTGGCAAGTACAGTCAAACCTGCCTAGGCGACCACCTTTTCAACGCAACCACCTGGCCATGGCGACCGCTTTTTCTCGGTCCCGAAAATTTTCCCCATAGGCACAAGCATTAAGCTGCCTGCCCAAGGCGACCACCCGTCCAACGCGACCGCGACCGCCACGAATTGGGACCGCACAGAGCACAATCCCTGCCCATGGCGGCCGCCTAATTTTTAAGCGTGCGGTGACATCAGATCATTTTGCTGTCGGATTTCAAGGAAATGTTTTCAAGACTGTAAAGGACAAAAATAAGGACAAAAATATATGGAATAGCAATGTTATAGCATCGATTCCTCCACGAAGTGTTTTAATAAAACGTTCCCCCTATAAACATTGTAAAGACAAATGTTTGTGATGTTGTTGTGCCTATCGTAATCTTATAGTTTAACGCAAACTCAGTTCCGTTTAAACTCAATTTTCAAAACGAATACGTAGTGCATGGCGTCAAAGGCCATCTATTTTACTATCTATTTCTTGTATTTTCAACAAAAATGTGTCTATGTCTTGCTAAATTCCGCCGAAAAATGACTCCAATTGAGGAGCACATTATGGCATCTAAGAACTGTACCTTTTCTTTTGAAAAGGTAACTGTGACCCAGGTACATGATATGCTTACCTCTCTTCCTCTATCTTATACAACTGGGTTTGACAACATAGACAATTCATTGCTACGTATCTCTGCTGACCACATAGCAGGTCCTTTAGGTCATATCTTTAACAGCTCCTTTGAACAAGCAACATTCCCTGCACAATGGAAGAATGCGAAGATACTGCCTCTAATCAAGAACAAAGCACTTCCTTTGAATGGCGCAAACAGCCGCCCCATAAGCCTCCTGCCCACCATAAGTAAATTAATGGAAAAGATAAGTAAAAGCCAAATCCAATCTTACCTTGTATCTAACAACATTCTATCCGATCGCCAGCATGCATACAAAATGCACCACTCGACAGCTACGGCTCTCATTCAGATGACGGATAGATGGCTACAAGAGGTAGATAAAGGCAACATAGTAGGCGCAGTACTCTTGGATTTCAGCGCTGCCTTTGATGTGGTAAACCACAGGGTGTTGTTGGCCAAACTAAACAGTTACGGATTCGACAACTCTGCCATTAGCTGGGTCAAAAGCTATCTGACCAAAAGAACACAAGCTGTCATGGTGAATGGCAGTGTGTCATCTCACAGAGAGAGCTTGAGTGGGGTTCCACAGGGGAGTTGTTTGGATTTATACCAATGATCTGCCCACAGTTGTCACACAGTGCAGTATGGAGTTATATGCCGACGACACAACCCCATCTGCTTCCGGCCCAAATGCTTCAACTGTACAAAACAAACTGCAGTCCGAACTCACAAATATACATGACTGGATTAAAGCGAATAAACTCATACTGAATATAGATAAAACTAAATCAATCATCTTTGGCAGTCGCCACAAGCTAAAGCACAACCCCAGCATACAGCTTTCATTGGATGGTTGAATGATAGAGCAGGTAGCACAGGCAAAATTACTTGGTTTCCTAATGGACCAGCACTTGACATGGACCCCACACATTGAAAAAGTGTTAAACAAGATGACTGGTTCCCTAGCAGTGCTAAGGAGATCAAGAAATCTCCTTTCTGAAGGACCACTAAAAACAGTGACTCAGACACTAGTCTTATCCCACATGGATTATTGTTCTTGCTTGTTGTCCACTGGCCTACAAACATCCTTAAACAAACTACAGACTCTGCAGAACAGGGCTGCCAGACTTGTTTTAAATGCACACTACACAGACAACACCAGTGACATGCACAGGAGACTGCAATGGCCCACAGTTAAAGAAAGACTTTACACTGGTACACTCTCCATGTTCAACAAACTTTTAGCAACTAAGAAACCCGAGGCTATTTACAAAAGATTACAAAATGTCAACAGTACACATGACCACAACACTCGTTTTGCAAAAGGTGGCAGTTTCAGGTTACCTAAGCCTAAGACAGCAACATTGACACGTACATTCTTGTACAGATGTACCAAATCACACAATTCCTTCCCACCACATATGAAATCTACTACACCTTCAAATTTCAAAACACAAATCACCAAGTGGATTCATTCTAAAATTGACACAACTAGGCCTTTACAGTACTGGTGGTAATACGTTCTTGAACCAAGTCCTTGATTAAATGAAATTGTAGCTGTAATTAATTAAACTCAAACTATTGTAAAGGTAGGCATTAGTATTTTCTTTGTTAAGTTTGGGTTATTAAATTATTATCAGGTCGCATCCATTTTGTTTTCTACTTAGTTATTATGATTCACAGTTCTGCATCCACTTGTTATTTACTTATTGTTATTATGATTTGCAGTTCTTCATCCACTGTGTTATTTACTTATTGTTATTATGATTTGCAGTTCTGCATCCACTTATTATTTAATTATTATTATGATTTGCAGTTCTGCATCCACTTTGTAATTGACTTATTGTTATTATGATTTGCAGTTCTGCATCCACTGTGTTAATTACTTATTGTTATTATGATTTGCAGTTCTGCATCCACTTTGTTAATTTACTTACTGTTATCATGGCTTGCTGTTTGCATCCTCTTTGTTATTATCTTCGCCGGGTACTTGTACTCGGAGAAGATTATGTTTTCGGTTGAAAAATCTGTTGGGTGGGTCTGAATGTATGTCAGGAGCATAACTCAAGAAAACTTCAATGAATCTTTATGATTTTTGATAGGTGTGCAGTGGTTGTGTAAAGGAAGGTCAAGTTCGAAAATGGTTTACCTTGCGTTTTTCAATAGTACTGCAGCGGACTTTGCATTTTTTTGTGTTTGTATGTAGGCAAAAAAAGTGACGGAAACGTTGATGGATCTTCATGATTTTTTGCAGGTGTGTAGATGTTGTAGAAACGGAGGTCAAGTTCAAAAATGGTTCCCCTGGTATTTTCCGTCGGTACTGCAGCGGGCTTTGTGTGGATGTGTATTTGTATGTCGCCAGCATAACTCGAGAAGCTGTTGATGGATCCTTATGATATTCAGTGTATGGGTAGGATTTACAGAAAGGAAGGTCAAGTTCGATAATGGGCCTTCTAGGGGGTACCAAAGGTACTGCAGCAGAGCTTCAAAATTTAGGGGCATATTTTCTGAAAGTGCTATGGTCATGATTTTTGTGTGGTAGATAGTTCATGCCACAGAAAGTAAGTTCTGTAAATTTTGGCCCCCTAACGGCTTGTTAAGAACTGCAGTGGGTGTTTTTGTTTTGACATTCGGACATGAATAACTTGAGAAGGGGTCGACAGATCGTCGTGATGTTTGGTATGTAGAGAGCTCGGATGGTGCTTTACATTATTAATGACTAATTATGCAAATAAGCAGCTAATTTGCATAATTAGTAAGCAAAGTTTGTTAACCCACTGCCTTTCAATGGGACATGGGACAGTGTCAGGTCATGTAAACAGATAGCCTTGCATAAACGTACATGTAGGTCAAATAAATAAACTATTCTCCAAGCAGAGGTGTGAGTCCCGCTGGTTTTTGACGCGTTCAGTTTAAGCATTTTAGTTCAACACGGTTGGCGACATACCGAAATAGGGACAAAATAGAAAGCCTGACTAAAAACACCTAAAAACGTGCCAGATTTATTCTATTCATATGTATTGACTATACTATTTCATCATCACTTTCAACTTTCAACACTGCCATATCGAACCTTTGTGGCCCATATAATATCAACATACTCACATTTTTTCATGACCAGTTATAACATATATCATCACACTCTACACATATACTAGTCCTGTACCACCAAATGATTTTTAACCCTATCTAGACTGGACTCATTCGCCCAATCATAACGTCCAATCATAATGGTATGGTGCATGATTAAATTTACAGGGGGTGATAAGCACGTAAATATTAATCACTTTCCATAATAAGCCTTGATTATTTGGCGAAGATAATGTGTTCGTGGAACTCTAGTTTACTTTGAAAAGATTTTGTTACTTTATTCAGCCATGACCTCTGACCATCCCCACGTTTCATTTTAATTTCAGTTTTGAGTTAATGTTGTATGCGTTATGTTATATTTTGATTTAAACTCACACCTTTGTTATGTTGGTTTTACTTTCATGTACATTTGTTCTGTTTCATTGTTTTGGACTCCAGGAAGAATAGATTTACAATGTACAATCTAATGGAGATCTCAATAAACAAACAAACAAACAAACTTCGCGGTGGGCAAAACATCGGGCGAGAAATGTTGTTCCTTGGTCCCGACGCCATCTTGGATTTGGGGCGGCCCGGATTTGGCGTAGCGCTGACTTTTCTAAAACACGATGCTTTTGTGTATGAACATTTACGAATACTCTAGTTATTGGTGAAAATTAAAATTCTTATTTTCTTTTTATTCCCATGAATCTCAAACTTTTATTGGATGCTGTGCGTTCTGCTGCACTGACTTACCTTTCGATGCAGTCGCACAGAGCTAATGGCAGCGCGGCGCGACGAAATTACACCGTTCCGTTTTCATCTTTAGTTGTCAGATCGAAAACTTTTTGACCTTTTCATCCAGCGGTCGGCGCCCCAAAAAAGGCTGGGACCAGCAGGCGTTTTCTAGGGATCTGTCTTAGTCCTTAAAACTTCGATGATGTGCGTGTGTGTGTGTACTATTTAATGTAACATGTGAATGCGGGAGGGCGCTGCGAGATCATCGAGGCAACCATATTGTTTTGTAGTAAAAATTATGAAGAAAATTTGTACACGATGTAGCGGTATACAATTATTACATCCATAACGAAAAATGCAATTTTTTTAAGGATCTTCCTGTCAATCAGAATTGAACCTGGTGGGGGTCATGCTGTCTAAATTCACATAATTTTCCATCCATTTACATACTGTATTTGAAAACCTCGACCTGGAAATATGTGAGTAGAATCCTCTTCATGGCGACCACCTGTCCATCGCGACCGTTTTTGCTCGGTCCGCCGGGTGGTCGCCTTGGGCAGGTTTGACTGTAGATAGCTTGAGTGATGATGTACATGATTAGATACTTATTTTGCAAATCAGTATCTAATTTGCATAATTAATGAGGAAAGTTTATACATCCGCCAAATTCCACGATAGGACTCTCAAACATGTGACATATGTAACTGATGAAGAGAGAAATATAAATAGATATCAATTATGCAAATGAAGACCTCATTTGCATAATTAATGAGAAAATACTATAACTCAAGATGGGCTTGATGGATGTTAATGATTTTTGGTATGTAGATAGCTTACGTGATGCTTTGAATGATTGGATGATAATTATGCAAATCAGATTCTAATTGCATAATTAATGAGGCAAGTTTAGAAACCCGCTGTGTTCCATGATATGACTATTGAAATATGTGACATTTGTTACTGAGGAATTTTGATGGATAAAGAATATGCAAATGTAGCCCTAATTTGCATAATTAATGAGAAACTACTATAATAATTCCATACAGGTAAATGATGGCAATTTCATACTTGTGTCATTTGGAAGTTATGTGAATGTGAACATCGTTGAATCAAATTATGCTAATAAGGACCTCATTTGTATAATTCATGATAAATGTTACTTCGTTAGGCTAAGCATAACCTTCTTTGTTAAGCTCATACTTTTTTTTTGGGTGAAGAAGATCAACTGGTATGATTTATAATTGATGAGAAACACTCCTGAAAAAAAAAGTCCTGATACGTCATGACATCAGTCCTGCCTACGTGCTCAGGCCAGAAACTGGCCCCTTGCTTTCCAGGAGGATCCTCCATGTAGTCCTGTCTCTTGCCCTAGCCTCTGCTTCCCGACTGTTTAATCCCGTGTCCTTCACATCAGTCAAAAAGGTTAAAATCATTTGGCGAAGGTATGAGGTCGTGGAACTCTAGTTCTTCATGAGATCTCATGTGGATAACACTCCTGGACACGTGTATGACCCAAAGTGGAAGACAATAGGCTGAGAATTTAGTGCACAACGTCTGGTAGCGCAACGTCACATGTACATGTACACTATGGCCAATTTTTTACCTCACCTGACCTGTAAACATGACAGCAGTTGTTCTAGAACAGGTTTGTCATAATCATGTTTATTTGTAAACAGGTCAGAGAATGCAAAATCTAATTTCTGTAATAATTCTTATTTCCAAAGTGGCATTCCTGCCCTCACCCAAATTCTTGATCTTGCACAAGTTTGGCTGTGTCATCCCACCAGATTTACTGGGGGTAAGCAATAATAAACTTGGCACAAAAAGTTTGGTGACTTTACTTTCG
Source organism: Branchiostoma lanceolatum (assembly GCF_035083965.1). Classification (NCBI taxonomy): domain Eukaryota; kingdom Metazoa; phylum Chordata; class Leptocardii; order Amphioxiformes; family Branchiostomatidae; genus Branchiostoma; species Branchiostoma lanceolatum. The sequence continues at coordinate 17,820,961 of NC_089732.1, read as the reverse complement.
TTGATCAAATTTCCGTTGTTTCTTGATCAATGATTTATATGTTGCTGGAAAGCTTGTGTAATTTTCTTTCCTATGATACCCAACTCATTATAATTGCAATCTCATGGAGCGAGCACCAGGCCTGCTTACGCGAGTGGGTTGTAGAAAAAAAGTGCCCAAATTTCCCTGCTAGCATCAAACACTTTTGCGGTGACGTCGTCCGTATCATGAATGGAACAGTGTTAGAGGAATGTTATGTTCACAGCTACAGATGAGATTAGATTTATTTTGACTGTTGGAAGGGTAAATGAAAGTGTTGGGGCGGCGAGGAGAACCCTATGCTGACTGTGAGAACCTATGCTGACTGTTGCACAGATAGACTGACAATTTGTTGGAGTCCTAGATTCTTACCTCTGCAATATGAGTGCCATTCTGCAAGATGATACTAGTGCACGTCCATACAGAATGAGGTATTTCAGACCACCTCCGTGAAGGTGTAGGAATATAGAGGACAGAATGGCCTTCCTGCAGCCGAGATCTCAACACAATAGACCGATCCCAAAGCCACACCCCCTGTTCTATTTCGAACACCTCCGTCAAAAACAGGGCTTGACGGACAAAAATGGCTGCCGCGGCCAGGTGGAAAATAATGTCGACTGACTTTCGTTAAGTTTTTGGACTCTAAAACACTTTCAAAGCGGGTCAAAGAAAACTGGGCTGCATTCTTTGTTGAAGTCTGTATCCATCAAGTTGAGTTGTTTGAGGAGGGGGTGCACGTAATTGCAGCGAGAGCCTACTGTTTTCGGTCAATACTGAAGCGGTAGGTGTCGCACATCATTACCTTGTTGGTGGGAATCAGCTCCCGGTTTTTGACAAACAGCAGATGCATGTGTAAAACAGGGTGCGTATATCTGTGACAGGGTTCCCACTGTTCTGACTGCATGCAAAAATGCTGCATGATCTTCAGTAAATAAGAATTTAAATTATTTTATTTTACTATTGATTATTTTACTTCCCTGTTTACCGGTAAATTGATCACTATCACACACCAGTACGGAAGAGGCGAAAATATACGCTAGCAGGCGCTGTAGTAGCTGCCAATGTGGTACAAGCTCCCTCCTATTGAGTGTCCGAGCAAGTGTCCTCTTCCATTCGTTTGTGTCCTGAGCATACATGCAACCATTACAGTGAAAAACCTGTCTCAGATATACGTAATCTACTTTACACGAGCCATGTCTGTCCTACTAGCGCTGTTTTTGACGGAGGTGTTCGGGGGTTCTTAGGGGGTTCCATACGTTCGATCTGGTGTTCGACAGGATCGGTCTATTGAACACCTCTCATACTCTGTGATCACTGAACAGTGAATTTATTTGCAAGAATGCTCAGGGACCGCATAACGAAACTGGTGACAATTACGAGAAGGATGTACCGGGCTGTGGTGACAGCGCATGGCTTGCCTAGTTGGGTAATCTGGGCACTTTTTTTATGTAACCCGCTCGCATAAGCAGGTCTGGTGCTCGTTCCATTAATTTAGAACCATCAAAAGTTTGGTATCATGGAAAAGAAAATCACACAAGCGTTTCAATGATATACTAATCATTGAAATTGATCAAGAAACAACGGAGATATGATCCACCAAAGTTAATTAATAAGTTTCCAAACTTTTTGTGCCGAGTGTATACTACTCACTTATACTAGTAGGTCTGTCAATACGCTAACGGCAGCATGGGTGGTGTTGGTAGCCGGTGAATTCATGCACTATTGCACCTAGATATTTGTGTATTGTTACCTAGCCCCTACAGTTAACTGAAAGGTACCATATACTATGTATAAACTATAAAGCATTGAGGTGTCAGAAAAACAAAAACTTGATTAGAATTTTGCAATTGATTAGCTAGAGACAAAATGCATGGCGAATGCTAGAAAAGATAATAAATAACTTTAACTTTCATAGTTGAGGGTTGTCAGATATAAACAGGAGAAATAACGGTACAAAGGGAAGAGTGGTACTGATGTCCACTTCCATGTTCAGACAACCCCACCAGTGGACCTGACCTTGACCCTGAGGTTCTGCGGAGATTAGAACAAGAGGAATTTGAAGATTCGGAGGATCCGTATGAGGAATGTCTGAGGATCTTTCAGGAGACGCACGGGAAGATGGCAGACAACAAGATGGGCACTCAGGACGATCCTCAGGTGGGGTAGATACGACTGTCCAAAAAGATACCTGTAAGGGGCATCTCTCTTGGCTACGCCAAATTCTGCTAGGGAATGGCCCCAACTTTTGGAATTTATGGCAAATTACCTTACAGTCACACTGACATGGACACCTTTGCATATGAAGCCCTAGAAATTAGCCAAACAAACTGGCCACACCCAGAATGTCACATTCCCAGTTTCAATGTAAGATACATGTAATTTTATTGGAAATCGCAGTGTTGCCGCTAAATTGCTAATGTTGAACCAAAATGTACAATGATTTAAAAATTTTTGCAGTGATAGAACTTTAGAAGGATGATTGTTCACCGTTTTGGAACCATTTGCATCATTTTTTCCAATTGCAAATTTGTCTTAGATTGAAAAAAAATTTAGCATTTTCAGATGGCAAAAATTGCACCAACTGACACTAATTGATGCTGGTTTGTGCAACTATTTGAATGCCTATTACTAGCTATAGGCTAGCACAGTTTGGGGCAGTTAAGTGACATATCTGCTTCTTAAGCTATAAGTACAATGTACATGTAGCAGTGTACTCTGAAGATGGTGAAGTATATAAGCCGTTAGACAAATTTGAAATTGATATGAAATTATCATGGTCATACATTGCTGTAGAACACACTTGATTATGATATGATATAACCTTTCATCTAAAATTAATGTTGCTTAATATATTATTTCTCAAAATGGGAAAACTAGAATTCCAAACTTTAACTGGAAAGTGTGTCATGTGTTGGTACCACACAGGAAAGTCTGGATCTGTCAGAGGAGCAGGTTCACTGTACCAGCCTCCCTGGGCAGGCAGGGAAGAAAAGGACGGCCCACCTCGCTAGTTTTGACACGGTGAGTACAGGGGTACTTCTTGGTAGGAACATTTCTGTAAATTCATTCATACTGGTCCAACACCTTTATTTTGCAGCACAAATTATGAGTTGGCTATAACTTTATGTTTGCATTTGAAACAATAAACACCAGTCACTTGAAATTTAGAAAGTCACTTTCCAAATTTCAAGGCAGTCAGGTTGAAATAGATGAAACACAATAATGGCAATGCCAGGACCTGTTTGTGGGTGTCATGAGTATGTGGTAGAAGTCTGACTTTATACAACATGCTGCAAATACTTCAATATTTACAGTGGATTGCCGAATGTCATTAGTACCTTTCCTAGTCACAATTGTTTGATACATTTATCGCTCGTTCTCAATGAAATATGCAAAATAGCGATTTTTAGGTTCAAAAAATTGATCAGCTCATCTCCTTTTATGATCCCCAAAATATTACAGCTAATTTATCACGGGAAGTTACCAAAAATTTCTGAGCTTTGATTAGATGTCCTTGGAGTTTACCCATATTTTTGCGTAAAAAATGTTGAACATCAGTTGATTAAATATTTCAAATATGGAGCTATCATGTCGCGACATCGCCTTCAAAAGCTATAGTTGAGGCGTCAGTATCTCTGGTGATACTTATGTCAAATTTAGTGCCGCGTTAACGATTATAACTGTTTCATTCAGGAATATGATTGTCTGGAATTGTTTTTGCATTTCGACTTGTTTGAGCAATTTACCAGAGACTGAATCTGATAGTTCTTGCAAAACGTTCCATCCTCCGTTGATTCGAATAATTTACCTCTTACAACATCTATAACATATTCAATGTTGCGAACTAATACTGCTTATATATCAGGAGCAGTAAAGCATTTGGAATGGAGGGGGAATCGCGGAAAAACGGTAACGGTTACAGAAGTTACATATTGTCGTCAAAAAGCGTGTTCACCAGACGTAAGTCGCCAAGTTGTAATTGATCGACTTTCTGAAAAATCTGAGAATCAACAAATAGAATTGGTGTGGCCTTAAAGTAAATTAAAGGTAGTTTTCTGCATCATGTGAACTTACCATGACTCTTTATGCCACCCATTGCCATAACTTCTTCTAAGTCAAAACCCCTCTGGTAATTTTGTGGTGCATTTTTCGTGAAACATGATACGTGTTGTGGGAAGATGAAGAAAGCATCGATGGTGCCCGTAGTTTGGCTCATATGAAGAAGTAAAGGCTGGCGACAGCAATTTGTACACTCAAATGAGAACGAGAGTTATGTGCATAAGTCATAATCCACAGTAACTGCACAAATTTATTTGTACAAATTAGTACAATTGAAAATTTCCAACATTGATCATGATGTACTCTTTTTTTTAAGATATCACCAGGAAGTCCTTAATAGTCATAGTTTTGTTACTGATATTTGGCATAATATTGGAGCGTGAAACATTTTATTTATGATCTTTAGTCCAACATGAAGAGGATGACCCAGAAGCGACCCAGACCATCAGCCTCACAGCAGATTCATGACAGATACAAAAGACTGCAAGAGATGGCTGTAGCAGTGCCACCTGCTGAACCAGAGGTGAACTGCAGCCTGTTCAATAGATTCATTAATTTAAATTTTAAAGTACAGTCAAACCTGCCCAAGGCAACCACCCGGGGGACCGAGCAAAAATGGTCGCGATGGACAGGTGGTCGCCATGAAGAGGATTCCACTCACAACATGTTTCCAGGTCGAGGTGTTCAAATATAGTGTACTATGTAGATGGTTGGAAAATCATGTGATTGTAGACAGCATGACCCCACCAGGTTCAATTCGCAATGACAAAAATATCGTACAAAAGTTACATTTTCCGTTATCATTGTAATATTTGTATACCGTTATATCGTGTACAAATTTTCGTCATAATTTGGACTAAAAACATTATGTCTGCCTCGATGATCTCGCAGCGCCCTCCCGCATTCACACGTTCCGTTAAGAGTACACACACACACGCACATAAAATCTAAGTTTTAAGGCCAATGACAAATCCCGAAACCAAGATGGCGTATTCACAAATCTTTGTATTTACAATGTTTATAGTGGGAAAGTTTTATTAAGACACTGCATATATTTTTGTCCGTCAAGGTCTTAAAAACATTTCCGCGAAATCCGACTGCAAAATCCAAAATTGAGGCGGTCGCCATGGGCAGGGATAAGGTTCTGTGCGATCCCAATTCGTGGCGGTCGCGGTTGCGTTGGAAAGGTGGTCGCCTTGGACAGGCCGCTTAATGCTTGTGCCAATGGGGAAAATTTTCGTGACCGAGAAAAAGCGGTCGCCATGGCCAGGTGGTCGCGTTGAAGAGGTGGTCGCCTAGGCAGGTTTGACTGTACAATCAATGCTCTTTTTATTGTCAATATTTCCATGTTGTTAAGCTACTGCATGTCTCCCCTGGTTTTGTAACTGATATTCTATCATTATTGTTGTGTATAGTTATACTAAGATGATGGTGATGTCCTGAAATAGCATTTGTATAGCTATTAGCTATACAAATGCTATTTCAGGACATCACCATCATCTACAGCATTTACAATCTGTCTAGCTAAGAGAAATCGCAGGAAAACAAATGTAGGGACTACATGTATCCCAGCAGAATATCAAAACGTACCCCTTAAGCCATGGATGAAGTGCATTCAGCTATGATGATGAGCCAGTCAATGACACATAGAAATACAACATGGTGTATTAATTATCACCCAAGGTATCAGCCTGACCACGGGTCGGATCCCTTGAAGGCCTGTGGGAAGGCTGGGACTAAAAGTGATGCGGAATACACCATGTTGTATTCTTTTTACGTCATACCCACCCGAGAAAAGCATGCATTTCAATGAAAAATGTGCCAGGAAAATTTGGTGTCCTCAAACAAGAGATTGGACTCACAGAATTGTTGACCAGCCCACTCGTCTTCTTTAGTACTCAGAACATGACTTGTGACCTTCCATGTGGAATCCACACTCAACAACCAACCTTCAACCTTCATTGAAGCTATGATCCATTTTTTACCTCACCCTTCTGGAGTCTGAGCCATTTAACTGTCTTCATGCCAGTTAAATGTATCCTGGTGTGTTCAGTCTTTTCTGTTGGATCCTTCCATTCTGACCAAGACTGTCTCCAGCTTTGAAATTTTTTTCCATCCCACTCATTGTTTCGGAGCTCATGTTGAGCCTGCCATGTTGTTAATTTTGTCAAGTCTGATATTTTAAGCTTATAAAAAAGACGTTTTCATCAATTTCATGCTGCAAAGTTCTGATTTTTTTTTGACAGACAGCATGAATTTTTTGTCTGTCCCAACAAGCAAATGTCCATCCCGGGATGGATCCTGGAGACAGCCCTAAACCTGACATTACCTCATCGTGTTGGTTGTGTGTTTCAGTCAACGCCCTGTCTGACAGGCTCCTCGCTCAGCTCAGCTGCACACAAGAAACGTCTCGCCCACAGACCCAAGATCCCACCACCCACTGGGAAATACACCCTCAACAACAAGAGAAGTGCAGCAACCCCCCAGAACAGCCTCCGCAAATCCACCACCCCCCCTGCTCCAACCTTGGCCAAGACTGCACCCAAGGGTGGTCGTCGTGTGGCACACACACCTGCTCTGGTAAGGAAACCACTGTTTTGGGCAATTAGGCCAAACCAATTAGATTATGGACAGGTTCTCAGATTTTCTATTCCTTTTATTCCGATTTAGAAAAAAACTATTATAATAATGATTACAAATGTATGTACCATTCAGAATATGAATCAAGAAAACTACTCATATGTGTATATGTGTGTGTGTGTGTGTGTGTGTATGTGTGTGTGTGTGTGTGTGTATTTCTGCGTGTGTGCATTTGAGTATGAATGAATGAATGAATGAATGAACAGCTATCCCCTTCATCACAGAGTACTTACAAGACATTGACATATTAGCAATATCTGAGCACTGGCTGTACCCTCAGGCTACTCCAGCCCTAGACAACTTGTTAATGACACACAGAGGTTGGGGCAAGGCAGATAGCAAGCTGACAGAACACACTACAAGTCACTGAAGGGGAGGCCAGGGCGGTGTAGCCTTTTTATGGAAAACGTCCATTGACTATGCTGTCCATAAGTTAGAAGATGGAAATGATAGAATCATAGGAATAAGAGTCCAACAAAAGAATGGCCAGAAACTATTCCTCTTTGCAGTGTATTTCCCAGATTCAACTAAACCCATTGAGGAATACAGAGACCAAATAGACTATGTGAGAGAGATGTACAGAAAATACGAGAGCGAAGGAAATGTGATATTCCTCGGAGACTTCAATGCAGATATGGGGAGGAGCGGTGGTCCCAGAGGTAGAGGACCCTCATCCAAACTGGGCGATGAACTGATTGATATCACCCTTGAACTAGACCTTGTGTCCCTGAATTTAAGTCACCTATGCAAGGGTCCTCTGGAAACATTTCAAGGAAGTGGTGATAGACAGTCCACAATCGACCACATATTAGTACCGTGCTCGCTACGTGCAGACACAATAGGATGTGAAGTCATGGATTACAATGAACTTAATATGTCAGACCACAATCCCATCATTGCTCAGTTTTCCAACAAACTAAGAGAGTGGAAAGAGAGCAGTCCAGACCCACGGTTGAACTGGGAAAGTGTGAGGAGTCAACCAACAGAAAACACATACAAGAGGAGAGTTTGTCAAAGGCTGCAATCAGCTCCAGTACCAACCGAAAAATCACAGGAGGCTATTGAAGATGAACTGAGCTTAATAACTACTGTATTAAAAAGAGCAGCTGAAGAAACATTACCAACACAGATAATAAGACGTCACCAGGAACCATACTGGTCAACAACGCTTACAGAATGTCACGAAAAGCAAGTGAAATCATGGCTATTATGGGAAGAAGCAGGAAAGCCGAGAGGAAAAGATAATCCTCTGTATGCAGACTACAAGAGCAGCAAGAGTCAGTTCAGAACAGAACTAAGAGAGGCAAAGCTTTTGCACGAGGCCAAAGAGAATGAGGAGTTAGCCTCATTGGCAAGCACAGATGACAAAAAGTTTTGGAGGAGAGTGAGACAAAGAAAGGGCAAAAAAGACCAGCCACAGGCAGTCAAGGTGGGAGAACATCAGCTCATCACAGACCCTGCAGAAGTCAGAGAAACCTGGGCCAAGCATTTTGAAATGCTAGGCAATGAACAAGAAGAAGAAGGTAGACTCTTTGATGATAACCATAAGAAGATAATTGAAGATGAGGTGAAAAGTATGGAAAAAGAAAGCCACAGTAATGCTGAGGTCATACTTGACGAGCCTTTTGCTGTAGCAGAAGTAGCCTCAATCTGCAGAACACTCAAGAACAACAAAAGGGGAGGCAGAGATGGCTTAACCTATGAACACTTGAAGTATGCTGGCGAAGTACTGTGGGCTAGACTAACGTACCTCTTTGACGCAATAAGGGAATCAGAGCACATACCAGAGGCCTTCAAAAAGGGCCTCAAAGTTCCCTTACTGAAGCAGAACAAAACCAACAAAGCGGACTTGGACTCGCACCGCTGTAACACCCTACTGCCAGTCATATCTAAAGTCTGCGAATCACTACTCTTCAACAGACTGAAACCATGGCTTAAGTCGAGGGGGCTTCCTCATGAGCTACAGAGTGGAGGACAGCTAGGGTGTAGCAACTTAACAACAGCTTACATGGTCCAAGAGATAGTAAACCACTATCAAGAGAGAAGTGGCACTGTCTACGGGTGCTTCTTAGACACCAAAAAAGCATACGACACAGTGTGGATAGACGGCATGTTGTACAAGATCTACAAGGCAGGTATCGACAGCAAACTCTGGCGTCTTCTCAGACACATGCATATAGGCAGTAAGTTCTCCGTGCTGCTGGGTGGGAGAGAGTCCAGGGAGTTTGAGACTACAAGGGGCGTAAACCAGGGTGTCATCCTGTCATTGACTTGTTTCCTGTTAGCCAACAATGACATCCATGATGTGGTGCAAGTACAAGGAAGTGGTGTGTCCATAGGAGGGATCTACTGTGGTTCCCCTAGCCCTTGCAGACGACATATGCCTATTGGCAGGAACAAGGAGAGGTTTACAAGGCATGATTGATACAATAGCTGACTATGGAAGAAGATGGAGATTTCAATTCGCTCCCAACAAAAGCCAATGCATCGTGTTCACACAAGGGAACCACAGGATGCATAGAATCAACACAGATCCTGAATGGGTGATGGGTGCATCAGAAATCCCAGAAGCACGCACGGTAACACACGTGGGAATACAACATTCGTCCAACACAACTTCAGCGGCAGCCATAGAGAGTGCCTGTAGAAAGGGGAAAGGGCGTATCAGTGCCATCTTGTCTACCAGTCTAGAAGGACACACCCCCAACCCACTGGTCACAAAAATTCTTTACCACACAATCGTCATACCCAGTATGTTGTACGGTTGCGAATTATGGTACCCTACCCAGACAGACCTGATGAAGTTGGAGAGAGTTCACAGAGGAGGGGTGAAGCGTATGCAGAATATGCACCCACAGACAGGAACTAGAGAGAGCCTTGGTGCCCTGGGGATGCATACTCTGAAAGCCATCATGGACAAACACAAGCTGTGTTTCTTCGGTAGGCTTGCCAATCTCCCCTGTACTGCACTAGCCAAGAAAGTCTTCCTCTTCAGATTGTATTCGCACATACTGGCAAGGCCATGCTACACAACAAGAGGTTTCATTAGCGACAGCTTCAGAGCAGCCGAAGATTACAGCCTAACAGAGTACCTAGAAAGATCTGGCAAACGGTAGAGTTCCCGACAAAAATGGAGTGGAAGCAAATAGTGAAAAGGGCAGTGAGTGCTAAGGAAGAGAGTGAATGGGTCTTAGCACACAGTCACCAACCTAGATCCTTCAGAGTACACAGTACGAACGCAGAACCCCACAAGCTGTGGTCACTTGCAAGGAAACACCCAAAGCACCAAAAGACTCTACAGAAACTAGTACATCTGAGTACAGCCCCGGTGAAACACAGTCCTAAACAATGCCCCTCATGTGACGCAACAACAACAGATATAGTCGGGCACTTGCTTTTAACAACCTCAGAGACAGTTTAGCAGATGCAGCAACAGACAAGCTGGGCATCAGGGTGATGGCGTCCGTTCACCAACAACCAGAGGAAAGGTTTACGGAAATAATGCTGGGAGCAGAAATTGTAGAAGATGAGATTGACCCTGACATTTGGGAGGACTACATGATAACTGTAGCTGGACTGCTGTACCCCCTAGCAACTTTAGCACTAAAGCATGTGGACTTTAGGAGATAAGGAAAGACCAACAAGCCGAAACGAAGGACAGTTCGCTCCGTTCCGACTCTACTTCTAAAGTACCAGTGTAGCAGCAGGGGTGTTCCAACATACACGATGAAAGGGACATTGATGACTCATGGACACTTTAAGTCTAAGTACAATGTATGCAGGACTCTGATGATCCCTGTAAGAATTTAAGGATTCAGTGCTAATGCGCTCAACCGAAAACTTTCAATGATGAGTGATTCACCGTGCAATAACCAGTGCCGAACTGACCAAAATCGTTTGTAACGATTAACGCTATCAAATGTTTTTTATTAAATCTTGTGTTTATATGCAGAAAGTTATTTTATATTGTAACACCTTATAATGATTGTATATTCATGTATTTTATTAATGAGGAATAAAGAAAGGAAAGGAAAGAATGAATGAATGTTTTATTATCGTGTCCTGCGACTCAATAAAGGACACCAATTGAATACATAAACTTGACATAGGATTATTGGTAGAGGTACAGTAATAAATGATAATATTCAGAAGTAAATCATAATAATAGCAGTAATGAGTAGCACAAAATAATATGAAACATAGTGGCAACACAAAAGGATGAGTGGATGAGTATGTCTGTGTGCTGTGTGGGGGGGGTGCATATGTGTGTGTATCCGTGCATTGTGTTTGAGTGAGTGAGTGAGTGAGTGTGAGTGAGTGAGTGGATGAGTGAGTGAGTTAGTGAGTGAGTGAGTGGATTAATGAGTGAGTGGATGAGTGAGTGAGTGAGTGAGTGAGTGGATGAGTGTGTGTGAGTGAGCTAGTGAGTGAGTAGGTGAATGAGTGAGTGGATAAGTAAGTGAGTGAGTGAGTGAGTGAGTGGATGAGTGAGTGAGTGGATGAGTGAGAGTGAGGGAGTGAGTGAGTAGGTGAATGAGTGAATGAGTAAGAATGAGTGTACTGAGTGAGTGTGAGAGAGTGTATCATCTCTAATGTTGCTTGTGTATATGACATTGATGATGTAATGTTTTGAACTGCAGACTACATTGAAGAGACCCACAGTCCCTGCAGAGTTTGGGTCTAAGATCCCGACCAGCACCAGACAACAGTACCTCAACAAGATAGTGGACGAGTGTTTACTCATCTGTCAGTCGGAACAGGCAGCCTATGACAGGGTTAGTTTCTCACCATAGAGTTTGTTAAATTGGTAATTTCTTTCAATAGTTATGTTTTGTGCAACTAAGAAATTAGTCCACCATCATATTGTTGAGAGCACAGGCAGCTAAATCAAGGACTAAGAATTTACACAATAAAGTGCATTATTAAACTTGAAAGTGATTGCTTCAGAACATATATGACAGATAAGGTCAACAGTTATCCTTAAAGATTGTTGGATGTATAAGTTAGTAATAACTGGCTTAGAATAGATTGAATATCATGCCACAGTTTCCTCTACATTATGACTACTACCTGTCTACATAATCAGAGTGGTTTTACATGTCTTCAGGCCCTGAAAGAGGAGAGAGATTGCTATGACCGCTGCACTGCCAGACAAGGCTACCTGACGGCCACAGTGTCCACCATCAGGAGGCTGCGCAGTGAACACGGACTGACCACCACTCCTACTAAAGGTTTGTTTGTTAGTATTGCGTACCTGGTAAACCTACTGGTTCTATCAAGGGACATGGTCAGTTCTGCAGAATTCTCCAGAATTCTCCAGAAATCTCCAAAATTCTGGGAATGTCAGCAGGCAAGCTGTATTTATGTTAGAATAAAATGTATTTTCCTTAAGTTATAAGTATTCTGCATCATGATGTGTGTTGCAAAATTGCAGCTTAGCTTTGATACAGAATGACTTCTACCAACACAGATGAACTTTCAAGTGAGGATCAGATGATATTGTCTTCCCAAAAATTAATTTCTTAAAAGTTCCGGATTTAGTGTGTCTTTCAGGATTTATAGTCTCGTCAGTTTTATTACAACCTCTTATGATCATAGCATACTTTTATATTAGCACTTTGACATCTCTGATTTGCCATTTCATTTCTGATTGTATGTGTCCTGTAGCTGTGTCCAGTCCTAAGATGTCCCATGCTGCAGTGCTGGGTGGGTGTGTCATGTATTAATGTATATGTCCTGTATGTGTCCTGTAGCTGTGTCCAGTCCTAAGATGTCCCATGCTGCAGTGCTGGGTGGGTCATGTATTAATGTATATGTCCTGTATGTGTCCTGTAGCTGTGTCCAGTCCTAAGATGTCCCATGCTGCAGTGCTGGGTGGGTGGGTCATGTATTAATGTATATGTCCTGTATGTGTCCTGTAGCTGTGTCCAGTCCTAAGATGTCCCATGCTGCAGTGCTGGGTGGGTGGGTGGGTCATGTATTAATGTATATGTCCTGTATGTGTCCTGTAGCTGTGTCCAGTCCTAAGATGTCCCATGCTGCAGTGCTGGGTGGGTGGGTCATGTATTAATGTATACATTTTGTATGTCCTGTATGTGTCCTGTAGCTGTGTCCAGTCCTAAGATGTCCCATGCTGCAGTGCTGGGCGGGTGTGTCATGTATTAATGTATATGTCCTGTATGTGTCCTGTAGCTGTGTCCAGTCATCAGTGGCATGTACATGTATTAATGTATAATACAGTTAAGTTCGGTTTTAGTTTATTCGATTAGAAACACATCGTAGCCCTTGGGGCTAAATTGCGTATTTCATAATATTGTTAACTATTAAAAATCAGTCGGAAACACAAGTACTGTCCTTAAAATCATCATCAGTGGAACAAATTCAATATAAATACAGTCAAACCTGTCTATAGCGGTCACTCAAGGGACTGGCCAAAACTGGCCGCTATGGACAGGTGGCCGCTATGGAGAAATGGTCGATTAATTGACCTCTAGTGACACATGTTTTCAGTACCAACTGAGATGCATTTATTCACTGTACAGTACACATGTAAACATTGCATAGGTAAGTCACATTTTAGGTCGCTCTTTTGATGGCTTTTTTTTCTTTTCAGAAAATTGCAATAGCCCAAATTTTACATCATATTAATGTTATTCATTTTTATTTTGAAGCTTTTGGTAAAGTAATTATCCTCAGTGATACTTTGCAGCAAAATAAATTTTGCACATTATACCTCTGTAACAGTGGTGTCTTCCGTTGACCTTTGTGCTGCTCACTATCAGCGCCATTTTGAAAATCGCGCCGAAAGCCCGAAGCACGTTTTGAGCACAATTTTGGATGAATTCCCAGGGAAAACGGAAATTGGGCCGGCATTCAAACATTTTGCGAACTTACCGCATCAGGTACATGTGCGGGTTGTATTTTCCAAAAAGCTGCCGTAATATTTGTCCAGTCGAAATGCACAGAAAAAGTCAATTTTGCCACGATGTACAAATGCAAGCCATGTGAAGAAAATGATGCTTGACTTCGCGTCAAACCATGGATTTTCTAACAAAGACATTCTGGTTTTCTTAATCATTATCCTATCCAGTTGAGTCCACATAAATTTGATAACGGCGTGAAAAATGAAGATTTTTAACCTGGCGTGCGGTGGCGATGCGGCTTCTACCGGCGCGCCGTGACCGTTACCGACAGTGTTACTGTACTCGCGGGACTGAAAATCGTCTGGCCGCGACCGCGTTGAACAGGTGGCCGCTATAGCCTAATTCTTAATGCTTATGTCAATGGCAAAAATTCAAGGGACCAACAAAAAGTGACCACTATGGGTAGGTGGCTGCTATGCAAAGGTGACCGCTAATACAGGTTTGACTGTACACATTATCAAAATATTATTATAGACTCTATCTTACATGGTCAATGCAATAGGTAATAGAATGTATGTACAAACAAGTAGCACTTAACTAAGTCTTATGTTAATCGAGTCACATGTATGATTCACCATCGACTAACATTACTATACAGCAAACGTAGAGATCAGGGCGCAAATGAAAGTTGGTTTTACTCCTTGTTGCTTGGTAGCGACCCTCTCGATGAAGACTATAAGAATTGTTCTGAGGTGGGACAAAGAACTCATACAGAGGAGAACTACAGTCCTTCAGAATGTCTTGTAGTGTTTTCAGAGTTGCTGTGTCCCGTCTGCTAGACAGTGACGGCAGCGAGTCCGACGGAATCCCCATGATTCTCAGGCAGCGCTTCTGCACACCCTCCAGCATGTCTGACAAGTGTTTCGGGAGCCCGCCCCACACAGGGCTGGCGTACTCCAAGAGGGGGCGTATAAATGTCATATAAATCTGGGTGAGCACTTCAGTAGAAAGTCCAGCCTTCTTGGCAGCGTAGAGGTAGTAAACCTGTGGTCGAGATTTCGTTAACATATAGTGAACATGTATGTCCCATGTGAGGTTAAAAGAGACATGTACGCCAAGGAGTTTAAAAAAACTTGCCCTTTGTATCTCAGGTCCAGATATTGTCTGGTGGGGAGGGACGGGTATGTTTGCTTCCTTTCTAGCACTGATGATCATGTCCATTGTCTTCTTCCCATTCACCCCGAGAGAATAGGACTCCCCCCAGTCCACGATGGAGTCTAGGGCTTTCTGGGTTTGCCCAGGAAGGGAAGCCATGAGCAATTCGGAGGTTGTAAGATCGTCTGCATATTTAACAGGGATGATGGGTACTGGCAACCTTGTGTCCAGAGAGTTAATACAAATAGAGAAAAGTGTTGGAGATATCAGCCCACCCTGGGGTACACCTGTTAGGATGGCGTGGGCCCCATCTAACTTTCTGTGTTCTGCCCTCTAAGTAGCTGCTTAGACTCATCCATAAGGACTGCCGGATGCCCATGTCAGCCAGCGACCTTAGTAGTTAGCCATGGTTGATGGTATCGAACGCATGGGTGAAATCCACAAACATTTCGTGAACATCCAGTTTTGGATTACTGTTTAAAGCTTCATGCCACGTTTGGAGAATACAGTCAAACCTGCACAAGGCGACCACCCGGGGGACCGAGCAAAAACGGTCGCGATGGACAGGTGGTCGCCATGAAGAGGATTCCACTCACAACATGTTTCCAGGTTGAGGTGTTCAAATACAGTGTACTATATATACGTAGATGGATGGAAAATTATGTGATTTTAGACAGAATAACCCCCACCAGGTTCAATTCATATAGATAGAAAGATCCTACAAAAATTACATTTTCCGTTACCGTTGTAATATTTGTATACCGTTACATCGTGTACAAATTTTTGTCATAATTTTGACTACAAAACAATGTTTGCCTCGATGATCTCGCAGCGCCCTACAAAAATTGCATTTTCCGTTACCGTTGTAATATTTGTATACCGTTACATCGTGTACAAATTTTTGTCATAATTTTGACTACAAAACAATGTTTGCCTCGATGATCTCGCAGCGCCCTCCCGCACATACGCACATACAATCAAAGTTTTAAGGCCTACGGTAAATCCCTTGAAAACACCTGCTGACCCCAGCCTTTTTTGGGGCGCCAACCGCTGGATAAAAGGGGCAAAAGGTTTTCGATCTGACAACTGAAGATGACAATGTTTATAGTGGGAACGTTTTATTAAAACACTTCATGGAGGAGTCAATGCTATTCCATATATTTTTGTCCGTCAAGGTCTTAAAAACATTTCCGCGAAATCCGACAGCAAAATGATCCGATGTCACCACACGCTTGGAAATGAGGCGGTCGCCATGGGCGGGGATAATGCTCTTTGCGGTCCCAATTTGTGGTGGTCGCGGTCGCGTTGGAAGGGTGGTTGCCTTGGACAGACAGCTTAATGCTTGTGCCTATGGGGAAAATTTTCGGGACCGAGAAAAAGCGGTCGCCATGGCCAGGTGGTCGCGTTGAAAAGGTGGTCGCCTAGGCAGGTTTGACTGTATAGAGAAGTGCAGTGACTGTTGACCTCTTCCCCATGAAGCCATGTTGTGACGGGGCGAGACTTCTTTCAGTGTCCTGTAACAGGGCATCCCGCAGCAAACCTTCGTATACTTTCCCCACACAGCTGACTAGCGAGATTTGGCGGTACTCGGACAGGAAGTTGGGTCTTGGCTTCTTGGGCACTGCCCTTTTTTAACTTACTTAGGCTTCCTTCCACTGCGACAGGAAGGTACAACTTTGAAGACATTAGTTGAAAACATTCCATATAATGTCCTGTATGTGTCCTGTCGCTGTGTCCAGTCATCAGTGGCCTAAGATGTCCCAGGCTGCAGTGCTGGGTGGGTCGGTCATGTATTAATGTATGCGTCCTTTATGTGTCCTGTAGCTGTGTCCAGTCCTAAGATGTCCCATGCTGCAGTGCTCGGTGGGTGGGTCATGTCAGCGCTCGTGAGTGCGACCGGATTAGTCGCATATGCGACCTAGTTTTTGGCGACGCCTCAGGGGCGAGCCAAATGATATAGTATTGTGTGCAGATTGCAACTATTCTAGGAATTGTACAGGCATGTGTCCATAGGCATATTAAGACAATAAGAATGTTAGGAATGTTAGTCAGACAGAAAGCCTCCCTCGGGACATTCCTCCTAGATAACCTAGACAGGAAGCTACATCTGTCTACCAGATGTGCCAGGCTTATGTATACATGACCCATTTAAGACCTCAGCTCCACAGTGATATTGCTCTTTTCTAAAACAACGTGTGTCTGTTACAATGCTTTTAGACGCCCTAATGCTGGTCCTTACAACTGTAAGACTTAATGTCTTTCTTCGGGGAACAGGTCGTTACTGCATCAACTCTGTACTGATAACGATTGTTCACACGCTGCTTCAGTTACCTATACAAGCAGATTAATTAATAAAGGGCATTAACCTCATTCATGACATTGGGAACATGTCCAAGCCAGATCGATCAATGAAAAATTTCACTGTCGCAAGGAAATTTAGCAAGCCAGTAGTACTAGTACTAGATGATTATCCTGCTGATAAGATGCCACTTTCTTGCTGATATAATCCTGTACACTTCCAAGAACACATGGGACACATTTTTACACAACAACATTTCTGGATTAAGATTCCCAGGCTGGCATTTCAGTAGGGCTCCAGGAATTACTGGCAAATTCCTTTATGACTGGTGTTCCTGGTCTTCCAGTGGGACTCGAATTCCATCCTGGCATTCCATCCTGGGATTCCATCCTGACATTCCATCCTGGGATTCCATCCTGGCATTCCATCCTGGGATTCCATCCTGGCATTCCATCCTGGGATTCCATCCTGGCATTCCATCATGGGATTCCATCCTGGCATTCCATCCTGGCATTCCATCCTGGCATTCCATCCTGGCATTCCATCCTTAGCTAACATCCCTGGCTATTCACGCTCTAGAGGACTTAGTTCTATAGTTCAGGGAACATAAGTGTACAAGCTGTTGCATGGTGTACATGTATGCTGTGTCTGTTGGTAAGTGGACTATGATGTTAAAATTTGTGTAGATTTGGCTTAACATGTTGTTCATGTAAACAGCAGTCCTATCAGAGTAGAATAGTCATTTTGTATGGTGGGAACCCGGTCCATGGGCTGTTTTCAGTTGTCATGATCAGGCTGTGATGAAATCGATGTTCGTTCTGACAATGGGGTGTGTCTGGTAGAATCTAGTGGAACTGTCGCTGTCTGTGTGTGTGCGTGTCTGTGTGTGTGTGCGTGTCTATGTGTGTGTGTATTTGTCCAGTAGAACAGGTACCCTTCAGCCCTTTACGTAAGAAATCCTGTATGAACAGCACCACCTATCACTATGCCCTAAGCAGGGTACAGTAAAAATTAAAACAACAACCACCGTCGCCATGGCAATGTCTTTTTATCATTGCCAGTCTTGTTTGAGAATGCGACTAGATTTAAAATCACGGTCGAACGGTGCAACAATAAAAAATGAAGACCTGCGCCAGGATAATGGCTGCAGAACTAAGCGGTAAGCTGAAAATATTTACCCTACCGCGAAAATCGTGGGTGAATTTTTTATCATGTTCCCACGCCCGCGGTACAAAAACTATCCGTTCCTAGTGGCAAAATTACCCGTAGAAATAAAGGATACGTTTCTCTCCTTTGTGATGTATTTTTTTGATTTGTAAAATGTTTCAAACGCCAGAAATTGCTGATGAAAGTGAGCGCTAGCGGCCGTGCGCTTCTGGACGGCCGCCATGATGTTTTTAGACCGCAGCAGAATGACAGGCCTGTTTCCTGCCGTCATGTTTACACCTATTCAATCGATGATTTTTACGATCAAAAAGCATTGAATCAATTCAAGTAGAGTTTTACCCCCAAAAATATTAAATTTTCTTTTTGTTACTGGTATCATTTTAAAGCTCATGATCTGCCCGTCATTATGGTGCTATTTTCATTTTGCTGCGGTCTAAAATGAATCACAAAGCTTTCTCCATGCGGTCGGCCTGTCATTGGATGGCGACGCCGCGCGGTCCTGACGCGCGAAATTTGAACTGCGCGTTTCAAAGGAACCGAAGATATTTGACTGGGCCGGCACAAACAGATAATTTCTGATACTATTGAGCAAGAATTTCAAGGATATTAAAGTATTTTGGATTGTTTGTAGACAGGGTGGGGGTGAAAAAAATGCCTGTAAAAATGTTGAACTTGATGCCAGCAGTGAAGTTTCAAATTATGGAGTTTGACTTTATTTGTTTTGGTCATGAAACCAATTATAGATAAGTTTTAGAGTTATCTATTTATTTATCATTTAATGTTATGTGAATCATTACTTGCCTTGTTCCAAGTAAAAAATACCATTGTGTATTTTCCAACTTGTTGAACTTGAGGCACCGTGGCCCCCGGATAGGGGCCAGCCGGGTAACCTATGCCCAATTTTTCTAAAAATCCCTCATAGTAGTATCATTTAGCATGTAGGAAGGTATTGAACGAATTGAATTGCCAAATGTAGGCTTTTATCTATTCAAATACTTTATTCCCGGTTGTTAACATTGATTAATACAGTCAAACCTGTATTAGCGGTCACCTTTGCATAGCGGCCACCTGCCCATAGTGGTCACTTTTTGTCGGTCCCTTTGATTTTTCCCATTGACATAAGCATTAAGAATTAGGCTATAGCGGCCACCTGTTCAACGCGGTCGCGGCCAGACGATTTTCGGTCCCTCGAGTACAGTAACACTGCCGATAACGGCCAATGTGCGCCGGTGGAAGCCGCATCGCCACCGCACGCCGGGTTCAAAATCTTCATTTTTTTAATGCAGTTATCAACTTGACAGGATAATAATAAAGAAAACAAGAATGTTTTATCTTCGTTAGATTATCCATGGTTTGACGCGAAGTCAAGTATTTCTTCACATGGCTTGCGTTTGTACATCGTAGCATATTTGACTATTTCTGTGCATTTGGACTGGACAAAGATTACGGTAGTTTTTGGAAAATACAACTCGCACATGTATCTGATGCGCCAAGTTCGCAAATTATTTCTGAATGTCGGCCCAATATTTCCGTTTTCCCCGGGACTTCATCCGAAAATGTGCCCAAACACGATTTTCAAAATGGCGGAGCAGTATAAAGGTCATCGGAAGACACCACTGTTGCGGAGGTATAGTGTGTTAAATCTATTTTGCTGCAAACTATCACTGAGGATAATTACTGAACCAAAAGCTTCAAACTAAATATGGAAAACATTACTATGTTGTAAAATTTGGGCTGTTGCAATTTTCTGAAAAGAAAAAAGCCCTCAAAAGAGCGACCTTCCTCTCATTACCCTATTAGCATAATGGTAGAAGCCGATCATGACAAGCAAACAACAACAGATTAGGAAAATTGTCGCCACGATTTTATGTTTGAAAACGGTCGAAAACGAACAGTAAGTAGCAACTGAGCAACATATATTTTGTTCTTAACTAACTAGGGGGCATTTTGCTGCGAAGGACTTTGTTTCATATGATTAAAACTCGTTGGTGACGCGTGTGCCGGCAGCGAAGCAGTCGCGAAGGATCAAGAGTAGAGTATGGCGATGCTGGTCTGTTCAGACATGAAGCTCGAGCAAGCCATGGATTTTGGAGTTGGCAGATACAATAATTCTTTTTTCAAGCCCATAATAGAAGTAGAAGAACAACAATCGAATTTCTAAAATGTGCCTTACCTATGTAATGTTTACATGTGTACTGTACGGTGAATAAATGTATCTCAGTGGGGACTGAAAACATGTGTCACTCGTGGTCAATTAATCAACATTTTCTCCATAGCGGCCACCTGTCCTTAGCGGCCAGTTTTGGCCAGTCCCTTGAGTGACCGCTATAGACAGGTTTGACTGTACTAATAGGAGTATTACTTGGTATGTCCAAGACTTTTGCTTGTTCTTCCAACTTTTTGTAGTGGTGCTCCTAGATTTTTGCTGGTGCTCCTAACTTTTTTGAGTTAGGAGCACAGTGCTCCTAGGTCTAAAAGATAGTCTGGAGCCCTGGTTCTGTATGTGTCCTGTAGCTGTGTCCAGCCCTAAGATGTCCCTTGCTGCAGTGCTGGGTGGGTGGGTCATGTACATGTATTAATGCATACCGTATTTTCTCGATTTAAGTACGCACTTTTGAAACTTTTCAAAATCCAAAAAGTGTCTCGTGCCATCGCCAAAGCGGGGGTGCGTAATTTATTTGAGGTCACTGTCCGGACAAGTCGGAGTAGAACCTCAAACCAGCCGGAACACGGACGCAGGGAGCTTCCAGTAACACCGATTCATCCATAAAACCAAATATCATAAAACGTTTAGATAAGAATGTTGACGCATAAAAATAAAGTTGAACTTCAATAAACAAATGCGTTTCGTTTGTGTATTATTGATATTAACACGAAAAATAGATACGTTCCGTACACTACAAGTCATCGTACTTAGCACCCGGCGCACAGATGGTTCGGGACCCAGGCGATCCCAGTGCCCAAGGACCCCGAAAAGATTCACTTGGCAACCTAAGTTTATTGGAAGAACATTTATGAACGGTAAGATTCAAAAATTATGTACGCAAATTTAGTTGATGTTTAGTTTATTCAAAATGAATGATTATTTGTTTAAACCTTTATATAACACCACCGTTAAATGTCACGGACTGCCAAGATACGTATCCTCTGTATTGTGTCCTAGGTATTTTCAATATCTTTCCAAGAGACAGAAGAGTACAGAAGGCACCGCTGAAATCGACAAAGATTGTTGAAGCGACATGGAAGCTACACCAGCACAACAAGTCCCGCCAAGTAGCGTTCAATCCTGGCCACGATATCCACATCTTGTTTCCAATATCCAATCCCTTGTGTGAAGATATAGCGTCGAAGATGATTAAAAAAATTGTATCGCGGCATTAAAATTCTTGCAACAGTTCACACAAATATCGCAAATTTATCATCTAGAAAAACTTTCCCACGGCAAGTTCTTGCGGCTTGTGGAAAAACCACACGTTGATCACGCCCTCAACGCAGCACAGAGGCTGCCGCCGTCCATCATTGTGTTATATATATATAGCAACCGCCAGTCCATAGCAACCGTCTGCCTGCCCGCCGCTATTGTCACTGGCTGTTTTGAAAAGTGCGCGTGACGTTTTCATAAATTTACCATATTTAGATGGCTGGGCTAGGCTTGAATCACGTGCCTGTTCATACATGTCAGCAGGTAAACAAAACCGTCCGGAACTAACCGCCCGCTGCTCTTTATACAGATTACTGAGTGTTCTCGCAGCGCTGCTAGAGCACCTGCTAATGTTTGGTGGGTTGCAAAAAGCGGCTTCTCTTTATTTTTAAAAAACATGCGCGGTCCCACGCCACGTAATACATCAATCGTTTCCAATGTGCTTTGTATTGAGAAAATATGCCGGCCTTGCAACCCGGAAGTTCACACTCAGGCTGTACGTTTTCTCCGTTACTTTCACAAACTAACTGGCTTGAGTATTTCAACCTGCCATTACATGCTGTTTTGTATATCTTGCGTGTAAATTTCAAGGAACTTTTTAACACTTTATTACATATTGTTTTTTCAATTTCAGGCAGAAATTAACGTATCGTATCTCCATCATGTAGCTCAGGTATTTCAATTCAATGACTAACGGAATAGCACGTGCGCTACGAAAAGTAAAAGTTTGTACATTATTAATTCGAAAATTATTGCGACCTTTGCGCCGTGGGAAATGCGAGCGCTGAGTAGCAGCTCAAGTCGAACAACATGTAACAAAACGTAAAGAAGCCGGGTATGGCAGCATGTGCGTTTTGAACATTGGAAAAGCGGGGCGTCGCTGCTCTGCCCACCGCTCGGGCGGAAGATTGCTGGACGTCTCAAGAAACTTGCATATCTCATGGCCTGTTAACTATGATAAACGACTTAAATCTCTTTTAAAACAATAATTTGTGGTAGGAACTGCCGTCAAGACATATACTGGTCGGGACATTTCAACTATGGCGTCGGCCCGGAGAAGGGGTGCGTACTTTATTCAGGTTTTTGCATTTTACGTTTCAGGACCGCAAATTTGCTCGGGGGTGCGTACATTAATTAGGGTGCGTACTTTAATCGAGAAAATATGGTATGTCCTGTATGTGTCCTGTAGCTGTGTCCAGTCATCAGTGGCCTGAGACGTCCCATGCTGCAGTGCTGGGTGGGTGGGTCATGTATTAATGTATTTGTCCTGTATGTGTCCTGTAGCCGTGTCCAGCCCTAAGATGTCCCTTGCTGCAGTGCTGGGTGGGTGGGTCATGTACATGTATTAATGCATATGTCCTGTATGTGTCCTGTAGCTGTGTCCAGTCATCAGCGGCCTAAGATGTCCCATGCTGCAGTGCTGGGTGGGTCCAAGGCTGCTCACACCAGTTTCTCCATCCACAGACACACCAGTCAGTCTTCAGGAGACTCCTTACAAGGTCAGGACTGCTCCTTCAATCGTTGCACTTTCTTGATACTTCAAGGGAAGACAGGAAATACAAATATCTAACACAGCCAGTATACAACTACTGCAACTAAATCAAGCAATAGGTCTTAAATGCCCTTTTCACAATAAAGGGAAACGGTGTTCTCTCTTTTGTTTTTTATCCCTATCCACAAGAATGCATTCACAGATGGCAGACTTTACCGTTTTTAGCAGTCATCCATAGTCCTATCTTTGTCTGCATGGGGCCATTAAAGAAAAATTAGGCTATTTAACATCAATCTATTCACTGTAAGCAGAATGTTTTATCATGTAATGCAAAAGACAAATCAATTTTACAAAAATCATTCTTACTTCAAGTTCAGGGAAACATTCATAGATACTGTCAATGCCATTTACAACTTGCTATTGTCGAATGTGTGACTACCATAGGTGCAGAACTGTACAGATATCTGCTGCAGTATGTACTGAATTGAATGTGTGACTACATGTACATGTACCATAGGTGCAGAACTGTACAGATATCTGCTGCAATATGTATTGACTTGAATGTGTGACTATATGTACCATAGGTGCAGAACTGTACAGATATCTGCTGCAGTATGTATTGACTTGAATGTGTGACTACATGTACCATAGGTGCAGAACCGTACAGATATCTGCTGCAATATGTATTGACTTAAATGTGTGACTATATGTACCATAGGTGCAGAACTGTACAGATATCTGCTGCAGTATGTATTGACTTGAATGTGTGACTACATGTACCATAGGTGCAGAACTGTACAGATATCTGCTGCAGTATGTATTGACTTGAATGTGTGACTACATGTACCATGGGTGCAGAACTGTACAGATATCTGCTGCAGTATGTATTGACTTGAATGTGTGACTACATTTACCATACAAAAATGTAGGTGCAGAACTGTACAGATATCTGCTGCAATATGTATTGACTTGAATGTGTGACTATATGTACCATAGGTGCAGAACTGTACAGATATCTGCTGCAGTATGTATTGACTTGAATGTGTGACTACATGTACCATGGGTGCAGAACTGTACAGATATCTGCTGCAGTATGTACTGACTTGAATGTGTGACTACATGTACCATAGGTGCAGAACTGTACAGATATCTGCTGCAGTATGTATTGACTTGAATGTGTGACTACATGTACCATAGGTGCAGAACTGTACAGATATCTGCTGCAGTGTGTATTGACTTGAATGTGTGACTACATGTACCATAGGTGCAGAACTGTACAGATATCTGCTGCAATATGTATTGACTTGAATGTGTGACTATATGTACCATAGGTGCAGAACTGTACAGATATCTGCTGCAGTATGTACTGACTGAAGATCAGCTGAAGGAAAACGGTTTCCCACGACCCAGCTTGAACAAGCCTGGATCAGCTGTTCTCTTCAAGGAGCAAACAAAGAAGTCTTCTCACCGTAAGATGTCTTTTTATCATTCAGTTCCTGTTCATGTCATTTTCATGTTGAATGTAGCAGGCTGTCTTACAACATTGTCCAAATACAGCCAGGGTCAGAGATGGACAGAATCATCTACAGATCAGTATAAAAAGTTCAATCAAGATTGCATGATTTCAATTAGATAATATATAATATGCCTCTTTGTGAAAGAGAGTTACCTGGTATAGGTCAGTACCACTTTCGCTACTGTTAATAACATTGTGACTACTTTAACACTGGTGCTGAACTACTCTCACATGTATGCCAAGTGTGACTGATTTGCATCTCAGTTAGAGCAATGTGTGTCCGAATGGCCAGTACGAAGTCACTGACAGTTATTCTCTTGGCTGGTAGAGAGTGACCGAAACGCAGATTTAGTTGTCTGAGGATACAAAATATAATGGAAAACGGATGCTCACTGTTAAGAATTTCCATTTCATTTGTGGCCTGTGGTGTACAATATGTGTTCTTCCCACTTACATCCTTATCGTAGAATGCATAGTTATCAAGGCCTTCTCAAGATTGTCTTGTACACCTGGATATCTGACTTGCACATACCTCAGAAATTACTGATGCACATTACTAGATTCATAAATAGATAAATAAAGATCTCTTTAACTAATCAAAGATCTTTTTTTTTACTTTGAAGTTATTGTGGTTGATGGCAGCATTATGGGAGTAGACACTGCCCAATGTAACTTGTTTGTTTACATCCAGCCAGCAAAAAAATGGACCATGGAGCAGGTTGATTTTACACTTTTGAAAGCACAGAAAATATGGAAAAATCAGAATGCAATGTGCCGCTAAATGTCAGTAACAGGGAGATTACGTCATCCATAATATTTCCAAATATGCCACAAAAATCCTTCATTGAACACCAGGTTGAATTTCTTTGATTTTGTAAATTCTTTGAAGCTAAAAATAGTCTGTAGTGTTGTCTCCTTGTGTCATGTAGAAACATTGAACATTCCTGCAATCTATTGCTGTGAGTTTCTGTCTTGGCTCTCAGTGTGTAGATTTCTAGTTCACATAACAATGAAAGATTTATTTCCGTTTTCTTATCTCAGCTACCATGAAGTGTTGTGCTCGATGTGGGAAACAGTTCACAGTGTTGAACAACAACCGTTACCTGAAGAGGGATGAATGTGTGTACCACCATGGCAAGCTGTGGAAACGCAAAGGTCAGGCATTAGTTCACACTACATTATGCCTCACATTAGTGTACTTCAGTAATGTGATAGTTTTGATTTCCCTCTTTTTTAATTTTCAGGTGACTAAAGGTGTCTTGGAAAATATACAAAATATTATGTGACTCCCCTTCCTTAATGACTTTTGATGAACAAAATTGAACTTTACTCAAAATTGAAAATTACTCAAGTTACTGGATAAAGTTTCAGGGAGTCAATATAGTTACATAAACATGACATTGTAGTTGGATCCAAATTTTCCTCCCAGACCTCTGTTTTAATTGTGATCTCTTCATGAAAATTTACTTATTACCTTCGCCAAGAAGGTTATGCAGAGGGTAGCGTTTGTGTGTGGATTAGCAGCATAACTCAAGAAGGCCTGGATGGATTGTCTTGATATTTGGTACGTAGGTAGGTCTTGATGAGATGTGAAATTGATTAGATTTTGGGCCCCCTAGCGGCTTGTTAAGGTAGTGCAGCGGAACTTCATGTATTGATATCTCGTGTTCTGAACATGCTGTGGTCATGATTTTTGAGTGGTAGATAGCTCTTTGGACAGAGAGTAAGTGGTATAGGTTTGGGGGCCCCTAGCGGCTTTTTTGGAACTGCAGGAGCAGGTTTTGCTTCTGACTTTGAAAGGAATAACTCAAGAAGGGCTTGATTGATGGTCATGATTTTTGGTATGTAGTTAGCTTGAGTGACAAATCAGTATCTAATTTGCAAAATTAATGAGGAAAGTTTATACATCCACCAAATTTCATAATAGGACTCTCAAACATGTGACATATGTAGCTGAGGAATAGAGAAATATTATTAGTCATCGACTATGTAAATGAAGACCTAATTTGCATAATTAATGAGAAAATGCTATAACTCAAGATGGGGCTGACGAATCATCAGGATCTTTTGTATGTAGATAGCTCAAGTGATGCTTTGTATAATTAGATAATACTTATGCAAATCAGATTCTCATTTGCACAATTAATGAGGCAATTTCAAAAACCCACTGTACTCCATGATATGACTTCAAATATGTGACATTTGTGAAGAAGAGAGGAATGTTGATAGATAGAAAATATGTAAATGTAGATCTAATTCGCATGATTGATTAGAAACTACTATAGTTTCATACTGGTAAATTACGACAATTTCATCAACATGTGGGATTTGGAAGTTATGTGAATGTGAACATCGCTGACTTGAATTATGCTAATAAGGACCTCATTTGCATAATTGATAAATATTTGCATAACCCTCCTTGTTAAGCTCATACTTTGAACAACTTCTGTTATTTAGTGGAGAAGATGATCAACTGGTTATGATTTATAATTGATGAGAAACACTCATAATGCATCAGTCATAAAAGTTAAAATAATTTGGCGAAGGTATGAGGTCGTGGAAGTTTATTAATAAGAATATCTGACAACCAAGGAAATAAGATGGTGTGGCCTTAGTTCATGTATTACTGTAAAATGTATTTAACTTCACTGTGATTTGATTTCACGGTAAGGAGAAAATGTCTTATTATGTGGACAGAAGACAGAACAAACAATTTTGCAGCGGTTTTAAGCTTCTGGTGAAAAGGTTACTGCAGACATTGAACCGCTGCAAACTTGAATGCATTATTCTACAGTATGATGTTTAGGTTGTTGGTTGTTTCTGTACCAGTGGCAGGAGGTTTAGAGTCCAGGTACACCTGCTGTCAGGGGGACGCCCAGGCTGACGGCTGCTGTACAGGAGAGGTGGGGATTACTTCAGTCTGTACTCTCACAGAAACTGCAGGAACATACATGAGAGACCTTCATAAACCTGTCCCGTGAGATTCCATTAAGTCATGACACAATGTCATGATATGTCATTCACATGGACCCTTAATGAAAATAAGTTATGGAATATAGAAATGCATGAAATGTATTGTGTGGAGTGACTACCTTGTCAGTGATGACTATTTGAATTAGCTGACAAAATACTTTTAGTTTTGAAGATATTAAGTTAAAAATGTAGACTAGTACTACAGCAAGTATGAATTCTAAGGATCCGTATTAAGATGCTTTATTCCATTCCTTAGCTGCTGGATCATGTTTGTAGATACTGCATATAAGAAGTGTAACAAGAAGCCGCTACAAGTCACACTGACATCATACATAATCTACATGGTTGTAGTCCAAGGCTGTTCCATCAGGAACCACCCTGAAATACTGCTGTTTCTTTAACATGTGTTTTTACTGACTGTCCAGCTGCATGTCTGGGACTCTAGGAAGGAGGACATGGACGGATATGTCACCACCCTACAGAAGTCACCCTCAGAGGACCCAGGGGTGTTTGCACTGGACTGTGAAATGGTAAGTTTGTAACGCCATCAAATCTCAACATACTGATAGTGGAAGGATTTTAGATGTGATCAAGTAAATTTGCCAACTCTAAATGTATTAAAGCCCAAAATTAGACTAGGAAAAAAACTGTGGTACTTGACATGTACAAATGTTCAATTTCTGTTATACTGTGCCTAACATGAGTCTTGTGGGCCACCCTACCTGAACATCCAGTCATGGCTAAGGTTCTGGTTTGGAATTAGATTTGACCTGATTGCCAAATTGTCCATAAATAAAAAAATCTGCTGATGGAAATCAAAGGTTTTCTCATAAGATGTTTGGCTCCAGATTTTTCGGCCATTGAACACAGCATCAAACTTTACCACCACGCAGTAGACAAAAAGCTTATTTGGGGGCATTTTTCGAAGTCTCTCTTGCACAAGAGCTGTTGGTCCATCCCAACGAACCATTTAGCTGCCATTTCTGACACCTTCTGTGCAGGTCACGCAACATTCCCCTGTTGAAGGACTAGGCTGTTGTAAGTTAAAAAGAATGTCATATTACAATGTATATTATAATCGGGTCCCCCAAAAGTGCGAAATGAAACGAAATGAAACGAAATGGAACGAAATGGAACGAAATGGAACGAACTAAAACATATGTAACATTATGAAATGAAATACCAGTAGATAGCGAAATATAAGGAACGTTGTAACATTCACAATTGACGGGAACAGGAAGCAAATACATAATATAACGTGTTTTATTTCTTGAATCTATTTGATAATATTAAATACAACTATTTTGCTGCGTTTGTGTGGCTAAATTCTTCCCTGAAAATGGGTGAAAAGTTATCCACCGCTCTTCCTTTGTGTTTACCAACTATCTGCAAATGAACTGCTGAAAATAGCAGGGAAAACAAGAGTCCGAAGACCCAAAATCTCCATGAAATTTGTTTTTATATATGATGTGTTTTATTTGCCCTAGTTGTTTGTTTTTGCCGCTGGTTGTTTTATTTTATGTGCCAAAGGGTATCCACATACAGGTTTGGTAGTGTTCCCATTTGTGGTTTGACCACCAGCTGTTGGGACCTGTTGGGAATAGTTGACCTAGATAAGAGACGAACAGATGGTGCGACCTCAAAGCCCACAATAGAGTAGATAATTCTCATTATTTATGCAAATTCAGTCCGAATTTGCATAATTACCACTTTAGTTTGTACATCTCTGTCCAACCCACCTGCGTACCAAATATCATGAAAATCTGTCGCTCCTTTCTTCAGTTATTCTCCTTTGAATATTTTTACAAATACGCCATTGCAGTTCCAATGGCACATACCAGGGGGCCCAAAATCGACCTTGACGTTTCTCCTCCCAGCACCTACCCACAAACCAAATATCATTACAATCCATCTACACGTTCTATAGTTATGCTGATTTTACGCATCCGGTGACACATACATACACACACGGTGACACAAACATACACACACGCGCACACACGCGCAAACACACTAACTTTGCATGATTTGCACTTCAGTGTGTACATCTCTGTCCAACCTACCTGCGTACCAAATAACATGAAAATCTGTTGTTCCTTTCTTCAGTTATACCCCTTTAGAACATTTTAACAAATAGGCCATTGTAGTTCCAGGGACACTAACCAGGGGGCCCAAAATCGACCTTGATCATTCTCCTCCCAGCGCATACCCACATACCAAATATCATTACAATCCATCAACACGTTCTACAGTTATGCTGACTTTAAGCATCCGACGACACCCATGCAAACGATTTACCTCCTTACTAATGCAAATTCGGTCTCATTTGCATAGTTTGCACTTAAGTGTGTACATCTTGGTCTAACCTATCTTTGTACCAAATAACATGACAATCTGTCGATCCTCTCTTCAGTTCTTCTACATTGAAGATTTTTACAAATACGCCATTGCAGTTCCAGTCACACATGCCAGGGGGCCCAAAATCGACCTTGACCTACATCCACTTAACACCCACCCACATACCAAAAATCATCACAATCCATGTACAGGTTCTACAGTTATGGTGACTTTAAGCATCCGGTGACACATACATACACACAAACACCAAACGCAAGCAAAACTGTTACAGTATATCCATGAAAAAGCCTTTTTTCATGGAGATAACAAGCAAACGGAACTGAGTATCGAAGTAAGGACTAGATTATACAGAAGTTGGTGGTAACATTGCATCTCGTAATTCAACAAGAGGGCATGAGGCAAGCGTAATTTTATTATTTATACAGCGTGTTTGCGTGTTGAAAATGGAGCCCCGCATGCAAATGAACCGCCAATGTTGCCAGCGCATCGGAACTGTGCACGTGGGCGTGCTACCGACAGGTTGAATCAAACTCCGACTTCCAAGTTTTATTTACATACGGTTTAGTCCATAACTAGTACGTAGCATATGCATATCTCCGCAACAACGATTTTTATACAACCAATTGTTCGGCTGGTCGGCTGTTGGAGAATGGACCCCTCCTCTAATGATATGCAAATGCAGCTCTGCGCTGCGTCACCAATGTAAAATTTCATACTCCATTCAACCACGGACGTGGGCTGAGAACTACCTCTGGTGATTTCTGCTTCCTTGTTCACGACAAAACAAAGGGAGGGTGTGAACGAGCAGGACATGTATTTCAAAGTTCACACAACACGCAAACACGCTGTTTAAATAATGAAATTACTTTTGCCTCATGCCCTCTTGGTGAATTACGAGATGCAATGTTACCACCAACTTCTGTATAATCTAGTCCTTACTTCGATACTCAGTTCCGTTTGCTGGTTTTCCCTGCTATTTGCAGTAGTTCATTTGCAGTAAAATCAAGGAAGAGCGGCCGAGCGCTTTGCACGCGGCGCTCCCATTTTCAGGGAAGAATCTAGCAACACAAACGCGGCAAAGATGTTGTATTTAATATTATCAAATAGATTCAAGAAATAAAACACGTTATATTTGCTTCCTGTTCCGGTCTACTGTGAATGTTACAACGTTCCTTATATTTCGCTATCTACTGGTATTTCATTTCATAATGTTACATATGTTTTAGTTCGTTCCATTTCGTTCCATTTCGTTCCATTTCGTTCCATTTTGCACTTTTGGGGGACCGTTATAATCCTGTTCACAGGCCTATAAAAAGCTGTTGAACAACAGCTGTCACAAAAAATGGCTGTACCACAGCTATCGTACCGTCGTTTATTTGCCTAGCCTATAAACGATTGCTCTATAAGTCTCATATAGGGTTCTCCTTCAATTACATGGCCAATCCAACTCTCTCTGGCAAAGGGGCTCTCATCTTTCCATGCACACCCATCATCCAGAAATATTTATAACAATCTTGCCAGTAGAAAATGCAGCTTTACCACCACGCAGTAGACAAAAAGCTTATTTGGGGGCATTTTGCAAAGTCTCTCTTGCAGTCTTTGGCATGACACATATTCAAGACAGCTTTTGATTGTCTGACAAAGCTGTATTTCTACCCTTTATCCATGACAGTGTTACACATACGGAGGGATGGAGCTCACCAGAGTCTCTGTGGTCAACTGGTCAATGAAACTTGTATATGAGACCCTGGTCAAGCCTGAAAACAAAGTCATTGACTACAACACCAGGTAAGTCGCATGATAGGAAATATAATATGAAATACAGATATACTGATATTGTTCGAAATGCTTGTGGCACCAAAATAAAACCTTGCCGTTGCTAGATCTCCCCAGTATGTTAATTTATCCTGTATTATATATACATGTGGTACATATACATGTACTTAACCTTTCCTGGTCTTCCCGTTGATGTTATCTCATACCTAAGCTTTGCTGGTCTCCCCTGTATGTTCATTTATCCTGTACCTTACCTTTGCTGGTCTCCCCTATAGGTTCAGTGGTATCAAAGAAGAGGACATGGCTGGTATAGAGACAACTATAAGGGATGTTCAGGCAGTGTTGTTGAGTATGTTCAGTGCAGATACTATACTTCTGGGACACAGTCTGGAGAGTGACCTATTATCACTCAAGGTAGGATGCAACTTTGTCCTTTCGTAATATCAATATATCAGATAAACTGGATCAAAATGAAACACATTTGTTGTATGATTGTTATACATTTACAAACTGATCATGAGCCTCAGGGTATTCTTGGGACAGTCGTGCATGCAGGTTTCGTGCAAAATTGTTATGGAAAAGGTTGTCTTTGATCCTTCTTGGCTGTTGTTGCTTAAAAATACTATGACATCAACATCATATGATAGTGTAAGAAGACTGTGACCATGCCGCAACCAGTCATGCTAGATGCTGAGTGTGTGTTTCATGCTAGATGCTGAGTGTGTGTTTGTGAGTGTTTGTTCTGTGACATCCCACGTTCTCCCATACATGCAGAGTTTGTAGAGGCAAGCATCAGACTTCAAAAATTG
The DNA here is from genome assembly GCF_035083965.1 of Branchiostoma lanceolatum. Lineage (NCBI taxonomy): Eukaryota > Metazoa > Chordata > Leptocardii > Amphioxiformes > Branchiostomatidae > Branchiostoma > Branchiostoma lanceolatum. The sequence goes on along the minus strand of NC_089732.1, from coordinate 17,788,415 downwards.
TTTATATTATGAATTGCACAGACAGCCGACTGCCTACAGATCAGATCTAGGACCCGGTCAAAGTTTTTTTCTTGGTAGCAAGAATTGTATGTTCAGTGAAGATCCACATTTTCTCCTTTTGATTCCAATGTTAAGCATTGTTCTCATTGAAAACAAAACGTACACTGACTTTTGTACAGTGAACTAAAAAGTACAAAATGGAAGTATAAAATAAATCTTGAATTCTACTCACTAAACAATATAGGCTAATGTATGTAAATCTCTAATTATAATGAAAGCTCATCTGTGTTGGTAGTAATCATAATACAATGCTTAACTTTCTTCCAACACTAACTTAGTGTTAAAGGTATTCACGAAATCAAATTTTCGACCACCACTGTCGCCTTCTTCAGGATCAATAATGACCAATCACTGCCGAACGTAAACTCGAGAGAGTTACAGACACGTGACTTTATTGACACGTGTCATTGCGGATACGTGACGTCAGTAATTGGTCAAACGTGCCAGGAAGTTTATAACGCCCACTGTCTCTGTTGAGTGATTGCTGGAGTGCCCTGATGTATATGGCCTATGCACCAAGGCCTAAGCCCACGCACAGGAATTCATAGACCAACTCTCTGGACCCCGACATCAAATTCACATCGGAGAAGGAATGAGACAGAACCCTCCCCTTCCTCGACACTCTCACCACAATCCAAGACGACAGTTCACTACGTCTGAACATCTACCGGAAACCCACTCACACAGACCAATACCTCAACTTCAGATCCAACCATCCTCTGGAACACAAACTTGGGGTCGTGAAGACGCTACTCCACAGAGCTGACACGATTCTAATGGATCCACACGACAGAGAGACAGAGAAACAACACATCCAACAGGCACTGAAGGACTGCGGGTACCCTAAGTGGGCCATAGACAAGGCGACCGCACCAAAGCCCCCTCAACAGAACAACAGGAACTTGGGAATGAGAGAAATGGACAAGGGACGCATCACCCCTCCGTACATCAAGACCGTCTCAGAACACCTAGTCAGAATATTTGCTTCACACGGGATCTCCACCTGCTTCAAACCTACAAACACACTGCGACAGCTTCTCGTGGCGCCGAAGGACAAAACCCCAAGAGAAGAGAAGTGTGGCGTAGTGTGCCACATTCCGTGTCAGGGAACCACCTGACAAGGGACTTGCGAAGACTTCTACATCGGTGAGACAGAACGCTCATTGAGAACTAGATTCCTTGAACACAAACGCCCCAGCTGAGCCAGCTCGCATTCGTCTGAAGTCTCTCAACACATCCACATTGAATCTCCGGGCCATACCGTTTCACTGGACAAAATCAGAATACTGGACACTGAGCAGGACTTTATGAGAGGTATAAAGGAGGCTATATACATCAGGGCACTCCAGCCATCACTCAACAGAGACTGTGGGCGTTATAAACTTCCTGGCACGTTTGACCAATTACTGACGTCACATATCCGCAATGACACGTTTCAATAAAGTCACATGTCTGTAACTCTCGCGATTTTACGTTCGGCAGGGGTTGGTCATTATTGATCCTGAAGAAGGCAACAGTGGTTGGCGAAAATTTGATCCGTGAATACCTTAGTTTTGGAAGAAAGTTAAGCATTGTATTATGTAAATCTCTATAATACCTCAAGTTAATTCAATCAGGTGAGGTTAACGTATCTGTTCTGATAACAAAGCAATCTTTTATGTACACATGTATTTCCATATTTTTGCATTGTGAGAGCTGCCAAATCTGCAGATATAGTCAAATCCGTTTGTGGCATTTTTTGTAAGAAATGATCTCTACTTTAGATGCCAAAATATGTATTATGATTTGTTTTCTTCTCCATAGATCATTCACAGTAAAGTTGTGGACACCTCTGTTGTCTTTCCCCATAAAATGGGGCCGCCCTTCAAGAGAGCTCTCCGGACACTTATGAACGAGTTTCTGCAGAAAATCATACAAAATGACGGTAGGTCCACGGGAACTTCTGTGTGATACCATCTTTCTTATATTTTGGAACAGGACATGTTTGAGTTTATGAATCCCCGAGAAAAGGAAGTTACATCGTGGTTTTGTAAATACAAATTGAAAGAAGTTTTTAAAGATGGCAGCTGAAATAGTTTCCAAAGTATAGGGACAATTTTCTTGTAGATGCGACACATTGTTCCCTGTTGTGTCCCTACAGTGGGCGGCCATGACAGTAAGGAAGATGCGGTGGCCTGTGTGGACCTCATGAAATGGCGCATCAAGGAGGACATCAGGAGCAGCAAGCTGTAAAACTGAACATGACGGAGACTGCAGGAGTACAAATGGTTTTGAAGCAAGCTGGGTAGCGTGTAGACCAGGCAGTGGCGAGGGGGGCATGCATGTGAGGGGAGGAAGACTAGATGGTGTTCTACATTAATACACCGTATAATGGTCACATTTCCGAACTGGCTCCTGGCCAGACAGTTTTCAGGAACGAAAAGTGTGATATAAAAGACAATGAAACACACAAGATGTAAAAAAAAGTAGTCATGAGCATAAGCTGTGTAATTTTGATACACTTTTACTTTTCCTTCCTGCAAACAGCCCAGCCTGGCCTTGGTTTGGAAATGTGACTCTAGCATGGGAGATATTGCAGGTACAGTATTTCTGACACTTTAGACCAAGCAAAACAAAAGTTGTGTTTTCGGGAACCCTAGCAAAAGTGGCAACCAATTTTGTTGCTCAGCGTCTCATGAGAGACTAAGTCATTATTCCTTGAAGATAACCTGAGTTAGGAAAACGTAGCATCTCTTTAAAGTAGTATCAACAGACCCACCAGATAATGTACTATTTACATTGTGGACTCCCAGCATGATAGGTGGCAACTAAGATAGATATTGAACTGAAAATATTTTTGATAAAAAGGAAATCCTTTGAAGAACATCAATTTTGCTTGGCCCAAACACTTCTATTCTCTGAAATTCCTGTCAGTCTGGATACATCTAAGATCTTCCATTGCCCTCCTCCCTCCATAGCTCTGATTTGGTTGAAAATCTTGTTTTACGATATCATATGATGATTTATTATGAAACGTTATTATGTTTTGACACACTTCATGAGACAAGCAAGACAACAACAGTGTTGAAGACCTTTCTGGCTTGAGTTGTTATGTGCACAGCAAACATACATGTACTTTTACACACATGTACTTATATACACAATGTACTTGTACACAGATGTACTTGTACACACATGTACCTGTACACACATCTACTTGTACACACATCTACTTGTACACACATCTACTTGTACACACATCTACTTGTACACACATCTACTTGTACACACATCTACTTGTACACACATCTACTTGTACTTGTACAGGCTTTTTTTCTACAGATAACGTAAACTAGACGGAAATGTTCCGTTGGTTCTACTGAAAGAGGATTTTGTACTTCACCAATAAGATGATTTTTATATAACTACTGAAGAAAGAGGGACTGCTACCTTCAGACCTCCGTACAAGACTTTCCTTCGGTCATCTACTTGATTTTGCTCTTCTTTTCCAGTTGTCAGAAAATAATACATTAAAGGATACCTCCTACACTTTTTATCTTTACTTGGATGTCATGAGTCTACTATGTTCTTGCTGGCATAACAGTCTGGAAGTAAGCTGCTTTTCTGTGAGTAAGTCATACCAAATTAAGTCACCCTAGTCTCCCTCAGTGATCTTGTGATTATCTTTTTTTGTCAGATTCTTTAGTTTGAGTAAGGCCATAAAGCAGCAATTTGATTTCTTGGTTCTTGGACTTTTTAATGTAGAATTGTAGCAAGAGGAGATCAAGAAAGCAGAGGGCTGGGGTAAAAACTTGCATCTGACTCAGTTCACTCCATGAAACTGTGTGCACTACAGATTTTCCCCTCAGATTCTGTTTTCATATTGATATTCCAATCTAGCATTACTTGTTTGAACCAAGAAATTATATTGGTGTGGCAAAAAAATGTGGGCAAAATTGTTGAGTTGAATCATCTGAACCCCCCCACCCTTCCCGTCTTTCTGTACTGTACCAAGTAATGGTGTTAACGCTGACATACAAGGGGTGATCAATAAGTCCTCGGCCTCACCCTGAAATAAGGTGCACAACTCAAATTTTTTGGCATAGTTATAAAGTATGATGTCTTTTAGCAATATCCACAAAATTTCAATCCAATGTGGTCATCACTTTTCAGTCGACGTCCATTTGAAATCAGTAGGTAAGTGTCGAGAAAAACAAGGTTGAACTGTGATCAGAGCTTCCCATGCCATGAAATCGGCATAAGATCTTCAAAGACATTCATTTTTTTGTCAAAATGTTTGATGAACATTCCCTTCTTGTTTCAACTAAAAAGAAGTGGGTATCTGACTTGCAGCAGAGGACGTCGGCCCGCACACCTCAGGTCACAGCTCAATAAAAAGTCAATTGTCCATGTCATTATCCTTCTACCTCACCTAGCGTTACTGGGTGCTACCTGCAAATTAATGATCACAATGATTTGAATTTTGGTAGACATTCATAAAAGCCTTTATTCTTTAAAATTATTCCCTGATATTTTGAGTTGTGCACCTTTTTTCTGGGTGAGGCGGAGGACTTATTGATCACCCCTTGTACCCTCAACTTCCTAGACTCTTTCTGACCAAGCCCATGTACATACAAGGGTGTAGCTTATATCATTAGCTGGACTCTCAAAGGCCCAGTGCAAAATTAAAAGAAGTGTTGTCTGCCAGCAAACAGATTAGCCAGAATATTTGGTCCAAACATCCTTTTTTTTTGTATTGCATAACCCGGTAAACCGCCTCATCGATCATGGCATAACACAACAGGTTTGCACTGAAGATTACAAGCTGCATATGCAGACAGATTTATTTGATCCACTCACACTGGGAGGGACCCTGCTCTTTTCATTAAGTGTGGTGGGTTCTTTACCTGCTCGAAGTGTGGTTCTCCTAAAACATGCCACCACAACACGACGGACATCTGTTTGAAGATTAGCATTGGGACAAGGTTGACAGCAATAGACATGTAGCTGTGTTTGTACTTCAGGTTTGTGTACCACAAATATGTCTGGCTGAGTTGTGTTTTCTCAATAGGCCACAGCAAGTAATTTTTATGGATGACATCAGCGCGCTCATTAATTTTTGCCTGATTTCGAAATAAAAAACAAGAAATTTCATTGCCCTCCGACGGTGGTCAACATGCCAAAAATTGGCAAATATGTCGTAAACGTTGACAGTCTAAGGTGTTTCATTGCATATGAATACCCAGTGTAGTAGTTCCTGCCCATGATGGTATGATAACCATGATGGTTTTTATTTTGGCCCTATCTCATTAATTTTGGAGTCTGCGGAGGATGTCATCCATAAAATTTACTTGCTGTGGCCATATGTATGTTTGCGTTTTCACATACATTATCAGCAGAACTCGAGAAGCTATGGATGGTTCATAATTATCTTTGGGTTGTATTGGGAAGATGATGGTCAAGGTTGTCTATGGGCCTCCTGCCGGCTTTCCTTGGTATTGCTATGGCACTAGCTTCCTGTTTTTCTCTATCTTTTGTCCTTGACATGCTATGACCTTGGTTTTTTTAGTGGCAGAAGGCTTTTAACGTCAGGACTTGTTTCAACAAGGTATCTAAAACAATGATAAAATAGGGGATTAAATTTTGGGGAAAATTATCATTTTGGATGTACTTTTAAATCTTTGTGGTTCAAACCGCAATAATACATTGGCAGAGTTTTGCGGTCTTAAAACGTTTTTTTCTGAGATCCTTTTTACCGAATCATTACAAAGCTTCATTACCCGCAAAGGCACCATTTTTGTCGGACTGCAATGTCATGTACCATCTGGGTAGTGGCAGTGCAGAGGCTACAGAACAACAACAACGATAGGCGTTCTCTGTGCCCTCAGGCGTCTGAGTGAAGCCTATCCTGTTCATCTTCTATGAACCACTTGTCTGTCATTTATCAGGAATGTTCAGGTCCGACGGGTCAACATGGCCAAATGACCTGTCCCAATGTACACACAGGACGTTATGTAACGGGATTGACCACAATTTAGTAAGAGTTTTACCTGGCTCCATCTTATTTGTGTCAGTAACGTTTCGGAAATAGACCTGTTACTTAAGGACTATTAAAGGATCAGTTTAAATCCCGCGCAACAACGCGACTCTCGGGTGAAAGTTCACTTGACTAGCGTCGCCATGACGACGCAGACGATACGAGACAGGTACAATTATCGGGGCTGTGTGCCGCGCAGCAGGGAAAACATCGCGGATCGACGTTTACTTTCTACGGACGTCTCTTTTATCGCGCACGCCGCGGAAATAGTGCTGGGAAGCTTTTGTTGGCTCAGGTCGGGACGGACAAAAGCTCCATGGTTTGTAACTGAGGGTTTAAGGCGGACTGAAGACACATATACAGACCAGACTCTGGACGTCATTTCGCACCGATTGAGACCTGATAAATGTCTGTTTCCAACAAACCTCTGAACAAATCCTGATGAACGGAATAAACTGTGACGGACCGACATTACCAGACAACAATATATTGCAGGAACCGACCAGAAAAGGGAGGAGCTGACTTGATCTCTTTTGACACCTCCATACAAGAACAATCCAGCCGTAATCACCGCGTTAATGCAGATCAATTTGCGCCTAACACCCTTTCCTGTGTCTGGAGTGTTGTAAGGACTTTTCAACATCCCGGAGCACCGTTGCGTCCACAGGTGCTCAAATACAGCTTCACACCTGATTTCTCCGCCCTCTTCAGTCGTTGCGTTACCGGAGCCGTGCCCAGGATGTCCAGTCTCAGACCAGATATCTACACTCTAACCACTATCCGGAAACTGTCGGCCTCGTCCGTGCGGACACACGCGTCCAGTACACAGTCCTCCGGCCGCGGGGGCCCTGCCGCCCGAACTCAGGTCATCGTGGAAAACACCTACAGAACGGAGCCTGATGTCAAATTTCCCGTGAGGAAGGTTCGAGAGATTATCAAAGACGTGTTAGAATCACGACTGGAAAAAGGGCGGTACAAACCTGAGGATAGCAACGAACTAGCGAAGGAATTGTCTGAGGTGGGTGTCAGTACGTGTGGCGTGTTTATCTCAAATGTATCATAAGTTTAAGGCAAGTTTGTAAAATTACTATCGATAAATTGGATGGGAGGGGGTCCACACGCAAGGTCTACCCTCGGATGGTTAATTAAGATGCCATCCTCAATGGCAGGGTCTTTTGTCTACGTGGAGATGTAGTGAGCTGTAATTAACAAGCCACGTGCACGCCCCGGGCTAGACCAGTCATATTACACTTGCTGGTTTTCTGGTGTATGGTGGTAAATTGGATGACGGTTTTGTATTCCTAGAGTGTGTGGTTACTTTTTTTTAGATGCTGTCTCTCTCATGGAGTTTTCTCTTCGCTTTGTTCTTGATATGACAGGCTTACACCGACCGCGATGCCCGATAACTTGTGCCCCAACCAATTCTTTTCGGACTTACACAACTGGCCGTAAACATATGACATGATAATACATTATAGCAGATATAGCTTATATATGATATATGGCAGTCTACTGTAGGTCTGCTTTCATTTTGATAACAAATATGTCACAAGAACAGAACGTTCAGCAGAACGCAATTCACGAAGTAAAAACTGTATGCAAAATAATGCAAATTATGTCATAATTTGCGTTTACTGATGTTCATCTCCACCCAAACCACCATTGCTGCAAGTGTGAAATGCACACTGTCAGTTTTGTTCTAACGTTTTTATTTGCCTCCGTGTTTTCTGTTGTACAGGTCATTAAGAGCCGAGTGAAAGCCCTACAGGTGCCGCGGTACAAACTGGTGTGTTTCGTCCATCTGGGTACGGGGAAGAAGTCAGAGGTACACGCATCCAGCCAGTGTATCTGGAACCCAGACATAGACAGTTATGCGGATTTCACATTCACAAATCAGCAGATGTTCGCAGTAGGGATCGTCTGGGGGATGTACTATGAATGATTGTAGTATGTGGAACTAGGGCGGTAAATTACGTGTTTTCCTGTCTACAAACACACGTTAACGTACAGGAAAACTACTCTCCCGTTAGAGTTCTCCCATTGAGGTTGCTGGGGTGATATCTGCTGAGTGTCCTCTCCCCTCCAACTTCTGCTTGGAGAGTAACGGATAACTGATACATGTCCCCACTTTCTTTTTGTTTCATATTGATATTGTTGTCTTCATATCTATGCCTTACTTTGATTTATAAAATGTTAACAATTTTTCAATCTCTTTGATCAGAGATATTGCCTAGACCGCTTCATAGGCAAAAGGCTAGCCTAAACACCTTGTCCATAAACGTGTTTTCATGTGGGTAACGGTTTATCACAGATACCCTCCTGATTACCGTGACCAATGGTTTGGTGTTCGAATCCATTCCGTTCTTTGTACATGTTCATGACTTCAGTTTGTGGAACAAGAGGAGTAATCCTCGGACTATACTGTCTACTAACACAAATCTACCGTGCAGCAGACAGTCTGTTCTATGTGAAAATGTGTGCTGTATCTTTATATATATCTAGGCTATGTCGGAAGTTTGACGTGCGCCATCACAGGGCTGCACAATTTTGACTCACTCTCGGTACTGTGAACATGTAATAGATATTATGTATTTCTCACATTGATAAGTAACTAATAACTGATTACATGTGTTTATTGTTAATAAAAGTCTTATCTATCAAGTATCCAGATCGGGTCATTGCTAGTGCGTTGAATAACAACATGATTTAAGATTTTGTTGAACGTCCAGACTCGGTAGACAATTTAATGATACTGAGCAGTTTTCAGTGACGCTTGACCTCTGAACTTAGTTGAACTTCGCGAAGACCTGTATATAACATAAGAAAAAGATCGAGCTATATAGATGGACACTTAAAAAGACAGCAGAAAAGTTCCTAAATCATGTTTGGAACAAAATAAGTCTGATATTCTATTGATAGACCTTGAACGGGGACATCTAGCGATACCAACACGGGGAATTCAAATTCAAATTCTTTATTCAAAATATCACAACTTACAGACAAAATAACATGCCTGAATGGCGATGATATTTACATGGCCTCTGTTGGTCAGACACTAAAAATATACAATAAAATAGAAAACACCTATAAACAAAATACAATATATCAAAAATATCAATATATGCATCCAAGCGGTATTGCACATTGGGCGCTACTGGTTGTTGTACAAACTGATTGCCTTATGTAGGAAAGAGCCCTGTAGTCTTTTGGTTCTAGCTGGGGGGATGGAGATGGTGTGTTTGTTCCTGAGTGACCGACCAGTGGCTGCGGATCTACAGGGGGGGGGGGCGAGATCGTGTAGGGGGTGGTCATCTTGGAGCATTTGTTTGAAGAGTTTGACAGCGGCATCCTCGCGCCTAGACTTGAGGGTAGGTAGTTCAGGCACATCACGCCGGCCTGCTCGGCTGATGACACGAAGAGCTCGCCGTTGGATTCGCTCTAGTTGGCGCTCCTGTTCCTTGCTGCATCCAACAAGGAGGACATGCCCGTATTTAAGCACTGGGCGCACAAGGGACAGGTAAACTAGGACTAAGTCTGCTTGGACAGAAGCCTCAGGTAGTGCAGTCTACGTGACGCTTTTGTCACAGTAGAGGTGACTTGTTCTTGAAATGTAAGGTCTTTGTCATTGATGAGACCGAGACCTTTTGCAGAGTCTACCCACGGAACGCATACACCCCAAGGGTTAGCCTTGGTGGGCTGGGAACAGATCTGCACAGACAGATTTGTAACAGTTGACTACGGGTTCGATTCTACTCCACTCGGCCCCGACCTTCATCAGTGAGTGAAGTTCTGCTGTGGTGATGTTGCTGAGCCCAGCACCCCTTTTTACGTGGTAAAAAGCTGTCTACATATCATAAACCATGGGGATCCGTCAATCCTTTCTTGAGTTTTTCTCTTTTAAATTAAAGTTTAAAACAAAATCGGCCCCTGCAGTTCCAAAGCTACGAGTTGCTAGGTGGCCCAAATTTAAACATACACGACTTATTCTCCCTCCAAAAAGCTAACTACATGTACCACTCCAAAAGCATGGCCATAGTATGTCTAGAACACGAGATATCAAAACCGGAAGTTTTGCTGATATTTTGAAAAATAACCCAATACAGCTGGGAGTCTTTATCCAATCAGAGCAGGGCGTAACTATGATGGCTCCCTGCTGATCCTGCTGCTGCTCCAGTGGAGGGATCCTAGCCCAGCATTTGAGCTGGCGAGAAAGTTACTACAGAGACCAGACCAGACCCCTACACGATATATATTTTAGAGATTGTGGGTCTGGCATCCAGGCTAGTTATCGTGGTGACAGACACACACACATGCACACACACACACACACACATGCACACACACACACACAAACACACACAAACACACACACACGAACGCTGATGAAAACATAACCTTCTCGGCAAAGGTAAAAATCCTAATCAGCTACGCCACGAAACATCCCGGTGTACACAGAGCATGCTGATATCTATTGCACTTAAAGTGACGGGGCGTACTGGTACACGTATAAAGGCAACGACCGTTTCAAAAGGCGACGACCGTATAGGAGACGGAGATTAGCGCCGACGACAGGAATTTGATTTGTTAATTCCGCTACTGTCGGTACTGTCCGCTCTCCATGGTCACTACCAGTCCTCTTTACACATACGATATCTAGTAGACATCTACTAACCTTTGTGCACACCTTAGGACGCACCTTGTGTAAAGTGTGGTAACTAAATACTGTCCTTTCTTAAGTAGGTTTTTCGAATGAGGCTTAACACGGCCAGCTTCTCCAGTCAGACGTGACATGTGACACACCGTGCCGAGAGCACGTTCTGTTTTAGACCATGTTATGGAGTGGAACTTGTGTACGTATAACCACATTGACTTGATTTATGGGTGACCTTTTTGAATGGGCAGTGGGTTGTTATCCACTGTGTCTATGGCACGGCAATGGAGGGCGGAGCCAAACCCTCTCCTTCCACCACCTTTTACCTCCCCAACCGAAGACAGGTACCCGGGCCATTTTTACACCTGGGTGTAATGAGGACACAACGTGACATCTCTCCCGTGTCCGCTGGCCTAGCCACTAGGCCAGCGGACACCACAATATGACATCATCTGGACGCCCCAAAATCTGATGCGATCACGAAATTGGTAATAAAGAGCATGCCTAGATTTTTAAATCTAAGTACTGGTAGAAATACGAAACATTTTTTGATCACAAGATTCAATCAAAATGCTCCAAATTGATTGGCCTATTCCAAGATATCCCCGGTCGCAATCATCACAACGATCGTCGTGTTTACACAAGAACCTGAGCTATCAGTCAACACTGGCCAAATAGATCGAGCCACGGTGACACCATATTTACACCCTCCGTATCAACAAAGCAAACACATGTACAGCTTAATTGCTTCATCATTAATTAATGATTTCCCAGACGATGACGTCACGATGTCATAGATACAGATCGGGTACAGTGGTAACCGCTGACCTGTCGTCCGTTGAGATGGCTGATATGTCACGGGGATTACTTGTGCAAACACGCTTTGTTATGAGGTGTTTGATTGGTACAATAGAGACTGACATGCGTCCTTTAACAGGTGTTATTTCTCCATCACCGTTTCAATACATGTTGACCTTGAGAACTGGGTAACAACCGTATGATTAGAAACTTTGGACAGATAAATAGACGATATGAACATCATTAGAACTATTCGTCCTGTCGGTCCGTAGCTGGTCTCACATGTCAGTTTGAGGGGATCCGATTGATCCTAAATGACCCAATTCATTACATGTATCGCTTTGCAAACTTGTGGGACCTGAGCGGCGTGCCGGATCTTGGAGACTATTCAAATATCTTACACTTTGAATTTACGTTCATGACTTAAGAAATATTCTATCATGATCATCAAGAATGCTAACCGTCTGAACGACATTTTAACATTACGTAAACAATATCGAGTCCTAGGCTCGTCATCTGTTGCTACTAGAATTTGTCAGAAGAAGACTCAGAACGTTACCCTGGAAAGTTGATTCCCAGCGACCGGACGTCAATCAATATTCCCCAATATAAAGATGTTGGTTAGCAGGTTTTAAAAATCCTACCTTGGAAAACTTACAAAAGTTCGGTGTCCAACGTGGATCGCTGTGAGCGCCGATTGATGACGCTATTAAAAAGGGATTCCGGGGATGGTCCCCCGGGAAATTTTAGAAATTCAAACCTTCTGAAACGCTATTTAACGCATTTCTAGAGGCAAATTTTCATTCAGTTAAGTGGGCCCGCCGGCAGCACATGAAAACCAGTAGCACGTAATTTTTGATCGCACTTTCACCCAATAGCATCGTCAAAACCACACTTCCCCTTTGTTTACAAATATACGTCTTGAAGAACTGATCTGAAAAACACATCACTCAGGTTATCAAACCTTACTACAAGTCACTGGAATCGAATGACTGTAGATACAGCATGGAAAAGTCCGCCAACAGTCCCAGAACAGCCGCACGCCCCTATGTGACAATGTGTACTAGTACATTGTCACATAGGGGCGTTCGATTCCAGTCATTCGATTCCAGTGACTTGTAGTTGTCGATGGTAAATGTAGAAGTACACAAAAAAATCTCGGACTATATTCAACGGCTACTTCAGCTTCGCAGGACTGTAGTAAGGTTTGATAACCTGAGTGATGTGTTTCTCAGTACAGTGTACACTACACGTACTGTGCTAGTTTTGGTATCACAGGTACAATATAAAATTTCATATTCAAGTAAATGTAATAATTGTCATCCTTCTCAATTTGTAAGGTCTCTTATTTTGCCATTTTTTCGTTTTCTTTATGCGTCGTGACGAGAAATTCCAAAGTCTTTACTGTTCGCCAGAAACTGTTGTCTACCCGTCATTGTAGGATCTTGTAGACAACACGCATTGTAGGCTCTTGTAGATCTTGACTAGTTGCAGGGACATCAGCTAGCTACGAACTTCTTTTTTTCTTCCTTTTTCGGGATTTAGGGAAAGTCATGCCTATTGCACTGTGGGGAAAGTATTTCCGTGTGTGAGGCAGCCCGTTTTCTAGACCGCTCATTTGGCTCTGAAAATAACAATAAAACTCCCCTCAAAATGTAGACTAGTCCGTGGTATGGTAACGGGAATAGGTACACAACGCAACTTGCGTTTAGAAAATGCGGGGTGATGCCCGATTATCCATCCTTTTCAAATTTATGCTCCAGCGCTAATTGTTGATTTGACTGCAAGAAGGGCGGGTCTGCAACAGCAGTGCAACCTGTACCCACACCGATGTATTCAACTCCCGGAGCCTACCCACCACCCACAACTTACCCGCCAACTCCAGCCTATCCGCCACCTCCAGCTTACCCGCCACCCCCGGACCCAGGTTACCCTGGACCCGCAGAGCCAGAACCATCAGTGGTGATCATAGGTTTGGTTTTGCCCGCCACTGGTGACTAACACGTTCTATGTCACATTTCCCGCTATTTGAGATATCTTCCTGCTTTCTTATACTACTAAGTTCTTGTTAGTCTCCTTTGTTAGCTACAGATTATCAGATTACCAAGGCTGACGAATGCGTAAAGGCGTACAACCTGACATCATCTAAAAAGTTGCAATGTATCAAATATGTCAATGTGGATCAAATAATCATGACTACATTCCAGAATGAAGCGTGAAGTTCAGCTTTATATAACCAGAATGTCTAGGGATGATTAACTGGGATTGAACCACCTTTATGTACAGGCCAAGACTCTCATGTTGTTCTGGGAATAAAGTGAGCACCGAATATGCATATCCACCGTCTATCTCAACAATCACATCCACCCTGCAGAAGGAGCTGGATCACATAAGTGACTGGGTTCTAATGAACAGGTTATTCCTCAACGCTTCCAAAACAAAGTCAATGGTAGTTGGAAGTAAACCCAAAATAAGAAAGAATGCGGTACTCACCTTATACTCGAATGGCCAAGTTATCCAGCAAGTTAAAGAAACAAAACTCTTTGCGCAGTACCCTTAATGAGTGCCTGACTTGGGACAGCCATACAAAAGTAACGGCAAGGAAAATGGCCTGCTCATTGGGAATGATAAAGAAATGTGCCACCCACCTGGACTCTTCACTGCTTAAGCTCCTAACAGAATCTCTCACACTGTCACACATTGATTACTGCTCACCGGTTTGGTCCGCCACGTCACAGAAGAACATTGAAATGCTGCAGGTTATGCAGAACAAAGCGGCGCGCCTTGATTATACAACCTCAGTACAACACCTACAGGTGTCGCTTGCATGGCGGCCCGTTAAAGAAAGGCTACAAATCAACACTGTGTCCCAGTTCCGGAAGATACTCACCACACATGCTATTCTCTACAAACAGCTGTTTCCTGTTTCACAGCAGCACGGCTACAGGACACAAAATGTCCCAATAGAACTTCAGATATGATTGATAACGGGAGTTAGTTAATCTGTTAACGTTAGTAATCAAATGGCAGCCAGGCTAAGGGTTTTGCTGTTATGCTGCCGTTCTCATGGTGCTTGTAACTGTAACCATTTGGGTATCTGTGTCGTATCAAGTTGCCAGAAGCTACCGTGTGCCCCTTGTACACCTAGAGGCATGGCCTGCTTTTAGGCCATGTTCCTAGAGAGGCTGGCTTGTACATTAAGTCTGGCTTGTACATCAATTGGAGGGTCAAGAAAGCAGTCATACATTCCACTACACACTGACCCTGGGGTGACGTTAGCTTATACATATCTAGATGGTTGCTGCTGATTTTGATTACTTGCCCATAGTAACATTCAAATAACTTTCCGAGAGACTGTACAAATATTGTACAATAAATGCAGTGAAATATTGAAATACATTTCATTTCTAAATGCCCTCATCATGACGATGAAAGAAACAAGCTTTTCGAACAATTTGAACAATTCACCCGCGCGTTCGGAAATTTATGAGCTTCTCATAATCGTTCGGGAATCATTTCATTTAGAAACTGTAGATTCGTATTCTTTTGGTTTGATAATCCATCTAACGAATGAATGAATGAATGAATGGCACTATAAACACAAACTGTAGATATGTTTGATGTATGCATCATGTCACAGACGAACGGTGATGGGGCAATAATGCATCACTATTAGAGATTACTATCCTGCCCCCCATTTAGCAACACATTTGCACTGGAATAAGAGAGGAACGAATTACAAACGGATCTCAACTTACTGTAGTTGATGTGTACTCAGAGAGAATTTCTTGCACGCCTTGTCTGTACCGACGGTGGGAGAGATGTGACGTGTGCTTCATGAAAGAATTTGTCGAACTTTTTTTATTTTAAAGTGTTACTTTGTCCATAGTATGCAGTTATCATTTCTCTTTGCACAGAAATATGCTTTCGTCACATGATGATAACGATCATGTTTGGATGCTTCGATAAATCATCTAAAGTTGGACCGTTTTGTTGTCACATGTTACGTGCTGTGCGCATGCCCACACTTAAACGACTGACTTGATTCATTATAACGTACAATACATTTTGTAAACACTCTTCATCAATGTTGTGTTGATATGTTTTCCAGACGTGTTCTATTTTCCAACAAGGTAACATTTTCATGCCTTTCTTTTTGTTTTAATTTTCTATTTAGATTTGTTGGTGGTTAGGTTGTGTCAAATGTGACACGTCGAACCACGTACTTCAACATAAGACAATTTCGGCACAAATGCTTTTCACAAGCATTGTGAGAGAATTTGAGCAGAAAGTCCCCGGCAGCAGGGCTGCACAAACTGTCAGAGAGAGGGACAGAGAGTTTGGTCCAAAATAAAAATCTTCTTGCACCTTTCTGAAAGTCAAATATTTGCATCACCTTTCCCATAAATCAACTATGTACGGTACTTCGCAATGATGTGTGAATTGCTTTCTTCACAGCCCTCTGACCTATTTATAAAGATGTTACAAATAATGGTAGAAAATGGTTAGACATTGTAAAGAATTGTAAATAATGGTAGAATGCTGTTGCAATTATTTAGAAACTGTTAGAAATGTCATATTCCACATAAGGAATATCTATAAAGTTTTAGAAAACTGGAGGAATATTTATGAAGTAGAAATCACATTCAAAATATTTCTTAAGTATAAAATCTCTCAAACAAATAATTACAATAGATTGAAAACATTTGTAAATTATGACAATAACAACCCTCTTGGTGACTTGGAATGGACTCTACACACTACGTACATGTCTAATAAACTTGTTTTCAAGCAAAAACCTTTCAGAATCCAACAGAAATACATATTCTATGTAGGTATGGTCAGCTTTACATATCCTTCCTTGGTGAGCCTTAGAAACGGTTTTTATGCAAAAAGTGACTTTTTTCTACAAAAAATCGAAAAGTCTCAAATTTTAACACAAATACTGTTATTACGCGCTACATACATGTCCATGTAAGCAAAAATCGATCAGAATCCAGCAGAAAAGTACATTCTGCGCAGGTTTGGTCAGGTTTATGTTTATCTAGTAGTTTTCCAGCCTTTTGTATCACGCACCTGCTCACTAGGTACCAGGGGCCAAGACCCCGGATGTAGTTTTCTACTCTGTACAGAGGGTTCTGTCAATACAACACGTGAGTTCAGTAGACGTGAGTTAGATCTTTACCTAGTCTAACAGTTTATACCTTAAACCTTCCTTGGTGACTGCCTTACGAATTTCTTTTATGCAAAAAGTGATATTTTTCTACAAAAACAATGCAAAGTCTCAAAATTGAATACAAATGTTGTTACTACATATTATATACATGTTTTTAAAGTACAGAACTATCAAAATCCAACAGAAAAGTACTTTCTATGCAAGTTTGGTCAGCTTTATGCCCCAAACCTTTCTTGGCGACTGCTTTAGCAATGGTTTTTAGGCCCAAAGTGATATTTTTCTACAAAAATCATGAAAACTCTACATGCTACATACATGTCCATTTAGGCACAGAACTATCAAACCCCAACAGAAAAGTACATTCTATAGTGGTTAGGTCAGGTTTATGCCCCAAACCTCCCTTGGCGACTGCCTTAGCAACGGTTTTTAGGTAAAAACTGACGTTTTTAACAAAAACTATGCAAAACCCTCAAAATTTAACACAAATATTGTTACTACATGCTACAGACATGTCTATTTAAGCATAGAATTATCAAAATCCAATAGAAAACTACATTCTGTATAGGTTAGGTCAGGTTTATGCCCCAAACCTCCCTTGGCAACTGCCTTAGCAACGGTTTGATGCAAAAAGTGACCTTTTTCGACAAAAAAATCACAACAACTCTCAAAATTTATCACAATTATTGTTACTACATGCTACATACATGTCTATTTAAGCACAAACAGATTAAAAACTAACAGAAAAGTAGATTTCAGGCAGCCATTTTGTTGACGGTACATCTCTTTAAACTACACCAAATAATGTCCTTAGCAACGGCCATGGCAACGGTAATAACTGTTTTAAACACTCATATCTCCTAACAGAAGTGACGGATATTCGAACTTCAAAGACCAAAATGCTGGGAATGATACAATGCGTCCATTTATGAATAAAAAAAAGAGCCCAACAGGTAACACAAACTAATGCAGGGTTTTGGAAAGTAAACTATTCATTATTTACACGAAAATTATAGAAAAAAATGCAATTTAATGACCCGTGACGCCTGAACTGTTTAAGATATCAAGAAAATATTAACATTTTTGTGATCCTCATGTCGAGTTTTACCAGTGTACCAATTTTCAAGAAAAATATTGATGTATAGATTTTGGCCACTCCCCCTTGAAAAAAATGCATGATTACACCTTAATTAACATCTTTAATTAGCGCTAGCAGGAGCGTGATACCACAATTTGAGCAAAAAAAATCATCAAGTGTGATGGAGAAGGACCCCCTCTACCAAAATATCAAGTCAAACCTTTTCTGTAAGATGGGTTGAACGAAATCATTTTTTTCAGGCCCTGGCTCCTGACCGTTCAAAAGGCAACGGTCGTTAACCACACTAACACGTGTAGCGAGGTCCAGTCGCGCAGCAAGCCAGTATGAGAGCGCTTTTTCTGGTGACTCAAGAATCGACAGCAGACAAATACTCGAAGCAACAATACGTTTATTTTACCGCCGTAACAATGGCTACATACACAATGTTCGTTGGTCAAGTAAACAACATTTTTTATTGTATAAATGTAGCTACACAGACATTAACTATTTGCAACATTTTACAATGGACATCCCTGTATAACTGGTTGCAAAAATACTTACACTAATTACATTGAAATATGTAGAGCTTGTAAATTTCTTGTATCTTGTCTCATTAATTGTGCCAAGTAAGGCTCTAACTAGCATAATCTATTTAGAATGGTGTTGAAACAGCTAGCGTCCAACAAAAGAGGATCTGTATGGATACAGACTTCAATATGAAAAGCTACATGCTCAACGTTGTTTCGAAGACATAGCGCTCGTTCTCAATGAAATGTGCAAAATAGCGATTTTTAGGTTCGAAAAATTGATCAGCTCATTTTCCAAGCAAACCTACCTCATTTTTAGGTAAACTTCTCGTTTTATGATCCCCAAAATATGACAGCCAATCTATCACGGGAAGTTATCGAAAATTTCCGAGCTTTGATTAGATGTCCTTGGAGTTAACCAAGATTTTTGCGACAAAAATCTTGAACATCAGTTAATTGAATACATGTATATCAATTTTGGAGGTATCATGTCGTGACATCGCCTTCAACACCTATAGTTGAGGAGTCAGTATCTCTGGTAATACTTCTGTCAAATTAAGCGCCGTGTTGACGATTATAACTGTCTCATTTAGGAATAGGATTGTCTGGTTGCATTTCGACTTGTTTAAGCAACTTGCCAGAGACGAAATCTGATAGTTCTTGCAAAAGGTTCCATCCTCCATTGATTCAAATTATTTACCTCTTACAACATCTATAACATATTCAATGTTGCGAACTAATATTGCTTAGGAGCAGTAACGCGTTTGAAACCGAGGGGGAATCGTGGAAAAACGGTAACGGAAGTTACATACTGTGTTCACCAGACGTAAGTCGCCATGTTGTAATCGATCGAGTTCTGATTTCTTGGGACTTAAGGACACGCGAAATATACTTGTTTAAAGTAAATTAAAGGTAGTTTTCTGCATCATGTTAACTTACCATGTAGCTATAGATACGATCAACATATTTCACAGCAGGGCCACTGGGGCAGAAATGACCTCTCATTTATTTCGTATTTTTCCCTCTTAAGCAGAGTGGAATCACATAAATTAGGAACAAAACACTGATCGTACCAGTGTACTCAGTATGGCTACTAGTAACGGCATGCCACAAAGAAGCCCATTGTCTCATTTTCTGTTAAATTTCTGGCCGGCCTGAGCGTTGAGGCAACATGAGTCTGTACGCAGAGTGAATCTGTCCATCTGACAAAGCTCTGTAAACCTAATTTGTTGACGTTCTGATGCTGAAAGCGATGTTCTGTTCAGAGAGAAATAAAGTTAATATATATTCTATATCAAATATGTTTCATGTTCCTACTCTTGCTCTTAATCGTCTCTAAACGCTCAAACAACAATATTTCGAAAACTAGACCTTGAATAGCTTCAATATTAGCAAACCAGTTGGTCAGCACACAAGTCGCTGCACCTTTGTAATTTTATGCCATGCAGATATGAAATAAACTATCTTATTGGAAACAAGGGGTATAAAAACTACCACTGCTCAATTACAACAAGACTGGCAATGATAAAAAGACATTGCCATGGCGACGGTGGTTGTTGTTTTAATTTTTACTGTACCCTGCTTAGGGCATAGTGATAGGTGGTGCTGTTCATACAGGATTTCTAACGAAAAGGGCTGACGGGTACCTGTTCTACTGGACAAATACACACACACACAGACACGCACACAGACACGCACCCACACAGACAGCGACAGTTCCACTAGATTCTACCAGACACACCCCACTGCCAGAACGAACATCTATTTCATCACAGCCTGATCATGACAACTGAAAACAGCCCACGGACCGGGTTCCCACCATACAAAATGACTATTCTACTCTGATAGGACTGCTGTTTACATGAACAACATGTTAGGCCAAATCTACACAAATTTTAACATCATAGTCCACTTACCAACAGACACAGCATACACCATGCAACAGCTTGTACACTTATGTTCCCTGAACTATAGAACTAAGTCCTCTAGAGCGTGAATGGCCAGGGATGTTAGCTAAGGATGGAATGCCAGGATGGAATGCCAGGATGGAATGCCAGGATGGAATGCCAGGATGGAATGCCAGGATGGAATGCCAGGATGGAATTCGAGTCCCACTGGAATACCAGGAACACCAGTCATAAAGGAATTTGCCAGTGATTCCTGGAGCCCTAATGAAATGCCAGCCTGGGAATCTTAAACCACAGAAATGTTGTTGTGTAAAAATGTGTCCCATGTGTTCTTGGAAGTGTACAGGATTATATCAGCAAGAAAGTGGCATCTTATCAGCAGGATAATCATCTAGTACTAGTACAACTGGCTTGCTAAATTTCCTTGCGACAGTGAAATTTTTCATTGATCGATCTGGCTTGGACATGTTCCCAATGTCATGAATGAGGTTAATGCCCTTTAATTAATCTGCTTGTATAGGTAACTGAAGCAGCGTGTGCACAATCGTTATCAGTACAGAGTTGATGCAGTTATGACCTGTTCCCCGAAGAAAGACATTAAATCTTACAGTTGTAAGGACCAGCATTAGGGCATCTAAGAACATTGTAACAGACACACATTGTTTTAGAAAAGAGCAATATTACTGTAGAGCTGAGGTCTTAAAATGGGTCATGTATACATAAGCCTGGCACATCTGGTAGACAGATGTAGCTTCCTGTCTAGGTTATCTAGGAGGAATGTCCCGAGGGAGGCTTTCTGTCTGACTAACATTCCTAACATTCTTATTGTCTTAATATGCCTATGGACACATGCCTGTACAATTCCTAGAATAGTTGCAAACTGCACACAATACTATATCATTTGGCTCGCCCCTGAGGCGTCGCCAAAAAGTTCTGCGCCAGGTTATGTATTTTCCGCAACAGACGTAACTTACGTTACCGGTAACGGAAGTTACAACATTAAACTTTGGATTTCCCTTCAAAAGGATGTTCATTTTTGCGTTACATCTTTTACTAGTAAAAGAGCGTATGTATGGGCATTTAGAAAATGGGCAGCGTTCCTACATCAGGCCTTGTTAACAACACAGAGAGCATCAAACGATGGTAACGGAAGTTACGTTCATAGCTGTAATGTATTTTGTCCGGGGAGGTGGTTCATAACTGATAGCAAACACTTCTTATTTGTTCCTTTTAAAAGACAAACGTTTCAAGTCGTCATAAAAACGACAGTTTGGAACCTTATATATGGCATATCTTAATGTCAGGAACGTGTTACTTCAAACGGTAACAGAAGTTACAGAATTTGGCGACAGGCATAAACCACCTTGCACTGCGTACAAGAATAGTGACAGGAGCGATCTGACTTGATTTGTCGGAGGGCCTCGGCAGCTGGATTCACTAGTTAACTGGTCATTCTCTTCACTGAGTTGTTATGTTCTCGACTGCTTTTTAAATGTTGCACGTCTCCTCAGGCGAGCCGTTTTTTTAGGGCTTTTTATGCCAGACATTGCTATAACTTCTTCTAAGTCAAATCCCATAACTAATATTGTGGTGCATTTTCCGTGAAACATAATAGGTGTTGTGGAAAATGAAGAAAGCATCGATGGTGCCCGTAATTTGGCTCATATCAAATCGTAAAGGCTGGCCACAGCAATTTGTACATTTAAATGAGAACGAGCGATAGAGGAAGTTTATAATGTTACATCAAGGAGGTTAATATCTCCTTTGTTCCATACAGGAGGTTTATAGATATTACAAGTATCAAGACAACACTAAGTACTTCTGTGTACATAACGGTATCATTGAACTACATCGCAGCACAGCACTACAGTTTTTAGAACTGTATAGTACAATGCGACAACAAAAGAAATTTGTATATCATAATTACTGGCATTGCCGAAAACGCCCCCCGCCCGCGCGCCTAAGGCTACGAGCGCACGGATATAAGACAACCCCGATTTTAACTCCGCCGTTTTCCTTCTACACCGAAGTTTCGAAATGAATTGTTTTCAGGTTCTGGTTATTTAACTTTCCAATAGTTGCTAACTCATAATTCTTTTTTTGTTTGCCAAATGCCCCGCTTGCCGATAGATTATCAGAAAAATTCAGCCGTCTTCCAAATTTCAAAGACTTGTCTTGTCTGCAGATGAATTTCCCAGTTGCAAAGTTTGATTCTGCTGGACAATTGTACGTGGAGGCAGTTTTTATGGTAATTGAGCATGTATGGGTGGTGCTACTGCCAGATCTGTGCACTGTAACGTGAAGCTTGGCACTTCCCAACGAGTCGGACTCGTTTGTTGTGCGGCCTTGGATAAAGCTATGTCTGCTATTCCATCGATGTTGGCAGGTGGCGCAGTTGCTCTCTGTCGCATATTCACTACCTCTGCTCACATCACTCGTGAACTCTGTTGCTCTGTCCACGTGAGTTGGTGCTTTTGACCGGCTTGGACCGCTCCTCAGTAGTGTTGAATGGCTGGTCATCCAGTTGCCACTGCAGGACTTGCCACGTAAACTGGATGGCAGGCACCTGCAACTCTCCCTGAAGCTACTTCTACAAAGGAAATGTTTGTTTCTTTTGGTATAGGTCCTTACACTTCAGGAAGAATAATTCTAATTGTCCCTTTGTTCAGCAACATTGTAGGCTAACATCAATTACGACCTAGCAAATAGAGCAGAAAGGGAACAACCCATCCGAGATATTGAAAACAGTACTACATCACCCGCCCCCACCCCCCACGCACCGACGGAGCCAACTGCAAGCGTCCGACATCCTTTGTAAACTTACCTGAAATGGCGCGAGAGGAAGGCGTAACAGACGGGGTTGGCACAGCTGTTGGAATGCGCCAGGAGGTGCAGGGCCAGCTTCAGGATGTAAGCCGTTCGGGTGTAGCGGGAAATCACCTCAAACTTGATGAGTATGTTGTAGATGAGAAGAGGCGCCCAGCAAATCGTGAACACCGTCACGAGACCTACCATTAACTTGATGACCTTCAACAAGAAACATTTCATACATTACACTAAAGCGTCAATATACCTGGGCCAACGGGGAAAGGGCTGCACCAGGTCATGGTAGGAAATCTTGCTCAAAACACGGGCCCAAAGTTCAAAATGTTACAAATGTAAACCCCGTATCCTACCTTCTGGGGGTTCCCGCGTCTGTGCACTTTGAAAACATTGTCCGAGTCTGGCTCCCCGGAGTCACGACGTCTATTTCTCATTCTGCTCAAGTCCATCCATTTTACCAGACAGCAGCTGATTAGGTATATCAAAAAGTTACTACAGTGAGTGACATACTAGGAGTATGTCACTCAACATGACCTGCAGTGTCATGGTTGCCAAGTAGTGAGCTATACCCCCAAAGGGCGTTAACAGTGTCTCTTGGTCACGAATAAGAAACGTCAGAAAGCTTGATTCGTGAGGAAAGACATAAACTTGCCGAATGTCTTGTAAACGACTAGTTGAGAAGTCAAGCTGACGTATCAGACTTGCATACACAATGGATGCATAATCATCATGAGTGACTGCACACGAACCGTATAAAGTTAAGTAGGAGGTGGAGTCCCTTAGATTTTATTGTATTGTACCTGAAGTATTCTCCGTTAACGTGTGCAATTGCTGTCGAAGAAGAATATCCGTGTACCTAATTGTTAAATCGCACATTGCCTTCGACTTTGGTAGTTTAATGTCACCAGTAGATATAAGAAATACGAATAGTAACCTTTTTACCGTCATGACAGACTATTTTTAGGCCGTAAAGGACATTATTATGGCTTGAAACCGTCGAAAATGACCTGTCGCAAATCCAAAAAGCACTTTTGGCACTGTATTTACATGTTGAAGAACGCGTTTCTTGAACAGAATCTTATCAATGATTTATTCCTACCGGTGAGTTTGACATGAAACAAGCAGCGGAGTTTGTCCAGGTGGATCATATCTCAAGCCCAAGTGCCATTTATGCCTGTCGCAAGTTTTTAACTTTGACTTACGTTACGAAGACGAACGAATGAAAATCTGTCAGAAAAGATTGATTTGTCCGAACTGCTCATGTGTTTTAATCAGGCACAGTATGTAGTATACTATCAAAGACACTACAGCGGCAACTGCGAACTATTGTCGGAGGAATCACAGCTTTGTTAGGGCTTGACGCGTTTTGCCATTTTATTTCATTAAGCTTACGTTACCATTATTACTGCTCTAAATAGAAGCAGTAGCCTAAACCTGCCCTTTACAAGGGAGAGCATAACCAGATAAGTAATTACCTGCCGCTAATTCATTCAGCAACCTGCCAGTTTATCTTTTTTCACCAAGTAATTGCCAAATTGACTTACGTTACCCCTTGACTTACGTTACCATTACCGTACACGTCATCGAACATACATCATGTTAATAGAATAATCAGGATTGCAAGTCAGAGGGTTTATCATGGGTCAGTCTCGTTCTGTGCAGCACCTTTGCGGCCAAGTTCTGACGCTGTTCTTACCTTGTAAAACGTCAACAGATGGTACATGTGCACAGGAAACCATTTCATATCTAGGAAGCCGAGTCTGTGATATTTTCTCGCTAAGGTTCAAAAATAATACTTGACAGCTTTCTTAGACCGAGGGGTTAACTCCCATTGGTAATAGATTGGTTCAAAACACTTGTTTCATGGAGGGATCCGAATAACTACATGTATAAGCACATGGCATTGGTAACGTAAGTCAAAGTCAAATGTTGACTTACGTTACCATAGTTATTAAGGACATTTAGCTTAGTTGGGACAAACAGAGGTAGACCGCATGTCTAGCATCACTTATATACATGGATGAATCGTTACAACTGTCACCAGTGGGTTAATACGCTTTTTTGATATGAATTGAATATGAACAACATCACAGTGTTAAGCGGTCGATATCTCAAAAAAGAGAAAGTCCTAGCACCTACCAAAACTTGTTTGGGATAGTGAACAATAGTAGTTATATGTTAGGCCCATTAGTAGCGGCATTACGTAAGCTTTACGAAGAACTTTATTTTTGACCATTTTTCAACCCCGAATTGCACACGTTAACGGAGAATGGGTGACGGTCTACATGTATTTCTATAGCACAATTGTAAAGCATTTAACTGCAAAGAAATAAAGATTTCCATTTACTTTTCGTAGTTTTTCAGGCTACATGTTGAAATAAATGTACTTCAACAGATACAAGATGGTGGACCCAAAATAGTGGATCCGGTAGCTGCAATAAATATGACGCCAGCTTATGACATCTGTACAAAAATGTAACGTTCATGACTAACATTTTCCACCCTTTTCGTCTGGGTTTGTTTCCTCGGTATCCTCCTTTCCTGGCTGCCAGGACTTCATGCCCAGACCTGATGTACGTGTACGTCATGACGCAGAGCGGCACCAGCAGCAGGACCATGCCGTTGTAGACGGCGTACAGGCGGCCGTACAGCGGGGAGGGCCAGGCGTGCACACAGTGCTCTCCACTTCCGAAGGGCACCGTCGTCTGTATGAGAATATACATGTTTATTTGCACACCAAGACAGGCCATAATACGATAAACCACTAGAGATCCTTGACCCCATACATTGATATACGTGTAGCTTATACTAGGCCCTTCTCCTCTATACTAACTAGAGTTCCACGAACACATTATTATCGCCAAATAATCAGGGCTTATTATGGAGAGTGATTAATATTTACATGCTTATCACCCCCTGCAAATTTGATCATACACCATACCGTTTGGAAGTAATGGGGGGGGGGGGATGAGTCCAGCCTAGATAAGGTTACTGGACCATTAAAAAACACCTCCACCAAAAAAAAAAACTGGACCGTTTTGATAATCAATCAAGCCCAAAATTGAATTTTAAAAAATGTCCCCCTCATACAAGAATGGACTCTTCCAGCTATGCAACACGTGTCATGCAAATGTGAAATCTTGCTGAAGATCTGGATTTCTCCTGCAGAAGAATTTCCGCAATCCGAGAGTCCAGACAATTGTTCATTACGCAGCGAACAGTTCTTCGAACCAACTCAGGTTTTGCAAAGGTTTCACAAATTTCTGCAAAACGTACCGCACGTTTCTGGTGCGTATTTCGTGACCTGTACTGTAACACTGACACATACCACCATTAAAAAACGTTGCTAAAGAAAGGATACACAACCAATTGTAGGGATATGAGCATACTCTTGGTGTAAGTGAAAAAAGTTATTGCTATATATATGTATGATTGTATGTACACACAGAGAGGAATATAGAGCAATAGATTTATGTCGAAAAACACCACCAGAAAAGGCGTAGATTTTGAACCTTCTCAATTGCACATGACTTCATTAGGACACAACATTAACACTAGACAGGCAACATTTGCGATAGCAAATACAGAATATTTTCCCATCTCCCTCCCGATGTCCCCCGCTCAATAATTACGCGCACAAATTGCAGGCCAGGTGCACGTTGCACTTGTGGTCACTGACCTTTAGGTCGTGTTGTTTACGTTCGCACCTGGCCATATGAATAAAGATGTGACCATATATGGCAACACCATATATGGTCATAGGAGAAAAATAGCCGATCTTCTCCCCAAAATACCCTCCAAAGTCGTTTTTTGAAGTGGTGTATGCCGAAAGTGCGAATGGGGTTCTTTGAATATTTGTTCAATGTAACGTAACATGACCTATTTACGTGCAGAACCTATTTACGTCCGGTTTGGCTCATGTCCACATGTCGCGGTATATTATGCCAAAGCCTGTTCTCATGAGCAATAAAGAATGTCATAAGTATGATCCTTAGCCATCTCTCTCTATTATACAAAACAAGTAAAAAGGTTTACGTCCAGCGACATAACAGAATAAACTCCTGAACCAGTAACAACAAGTTGCACGGAAGCGTCACGCATATAACGTATTTCATATGTATACACCGCGTAGTTCATTATGTTTTTCTAACTTGCACGATAGCTAGTATCATTTAAAAGTAGCTGACGTTAAACATTTCTTTGATATTCAGACTATCCATGGTGATTCGAGGTTTGAAACTCTTACCACTTTTAGGAAGGTTCGATACAACCTAGCGACCCCCGAACCGGAGGTTAATTTTTGCACGGCAAAACATAATGGCCATGCGTTTACCACGTGAACGCCACGTGCCGCGAATGTCGAGGAAATTCACAGATAAACGTTGTTTTCTTCCATCGCGTCAAGCAAGTGGCGGGACAGACATAGTGATTTTACTATCATTTGTCTGTAGACTACTTTTGACAGTTACTGTGCATTTTGTTCTGGTCTATGTTCTTCAAGCATACCCTAGCAAAACTTACAGACGATGCATTTTCATTTTAGAAGAGCTGATATTTCTAACCATGGGTTTGAAATTTGGCTCTATCCGCGCGGTTTTAAGATAGATACGTTTTGAACTAGAAAGGCCGTCATTTGCCCCTGAGCAAATACAGCATGTTTAGCCATACTCCTCCCCATGCAAGAAGTGGGTTGTCCCAAAATAACCCCTGGGCAAATCGAAATATTAACTGCATGTAGGAAGGCAACATTTGCGAGAGCATCATACTTCGCCAATCTCCCTCCCGATGCATAAATTGGCTGTTCCAAAATCACCCGTGCAAAACAATTCTCTCTACAAGTTCTGCGAGACCCCAAGAGCTTCTTACTGCAAAGTCTTGCGTGTGTTCCTGCAATATGACCTCAGGTGACCTAAATAGAACACGCGTTCTTTGGCCAGTGGCAAATGGAACGCGGGGATCCTTAGATAGAACATGGATTCCTTGGCCAGCAGCAAATAGAACATGGAACGGGGATACCACTTTTGGCCTGTTTTTGGTCTGAAAATGGGCCCAAAAGTCCCCAAAATGAAGCATTCTGAAGTGATGTACACCAGA
This sequence comes from Branchiostoma lanceolatum, assembly GCF_035083965.1. NCBI lineage: Eukaryota > Metazoa > Chordata > Leptocardii > Amphioxiformes > Branchiostomatidae > Branchiostoma > Branchiostoma lanceolatum. The sequence goes on along the minus strand of NC_089732.1, from coordinate 17,760,288 downwards.
ATTGTGATTGAAGTCCTGTAGGGACATGTTCAAGGCACCCTTGTACCGAATTTCAGGTCACTTGCTTGCAATACCAGGGCACAGGAGCCCAAAATATAAAAATTGTCTAAAAATGCCCCAAAAAACCTCCATAAAAATGATTTTAATGCCTGTTTCAACAAAATTTAAAAATCACTTAAGGGTATTTGCCATCTTTACCTACATGCCAAATTTCAGGCCATTTGGCCCAAAAATGACGGAGTAGATTCCATTTGAAGATATGGCAGAAGAAGGAGAAGAAGAAGAACGTGAACAAAAACAATATGTTGAGCCATACTAGGTATGGCTAAACATAATAAATCGGACGTTAATTGGTCATGTTACGTTACCCCATAGCAAATTTCAGGTCATTTGGATGTATTTCCAGAGCACAAGTATGAAAAGCTTCCTAATGATATAAACCATGAAAATCTACAGTGAGCCAAAGCTGGCCTACAACAGGCATATAACGTTAACCTTGTTACTGACGAAGAATTAGACTCCATGATACAGCGTGTTGAAGAAGCTGATACCAGTAGTAGACACAGGGAGAGTTGGCTACTTATTAACAAATATCACAGGAAGAAAAACTGTAAATAAGTCTGTACTTAAAGGAACAGGTAAAGAAGACCGTCTAAAGAGGTGGGAAGAGCACTTTACTTAGTTATTAGGAAAGGATCCAGAAATTGATGGTTGTCCTGACCAACCAATACCTCCTGTGTTTCAAAATCTTGACATTCGCACTGACCCATTCACTAAGGAAGATTACACTGCAGTAAGGAACAGACTATCACTTGGAAAATCTCTTGGGCCTGATGGCATTCCACCAGATGTACTGAAAATGTGTGACTTAAATGACATTATACTTGAGTTCTGTAACAAATTGTTCCAAGGGGAAAAACCTGAGCAGTGGTCTATTGGGAATCTTGTTCCTATACCTAAATCTGGTGATCTAAGAGGCTATGCTAACTACAGAGGCATAATGCTCACCAGTATAGCATCAAAGATCACAAACAAGATGATCTCAAATCGGATTCAACCAACGATAGACAGGTTACTAAGACCTAACCAAAACGGATTTCGCCCTGGGCGCTCTACCACCTCGCAAATACTAGCACTTAGAAGGCTGATCGAAGGGGTTTCAAATTACAACCTTGAAGCAATTATTATATTTGTTGACTTTCGTAAAGCCATCGACAGTATACACAGAAGGAAACTGATGAACATATTGAGGGCTTACGGCATTCCTAATATTCTGGTGGATGTCATAAACATTCCACATCAAAACACACAAGAGTACTTACACCTGATGGGGAAACCGAAGTATTTAACATCACTGCAGGAGTTTTACAAGGTGACACACTGGCACCCTATCTTTTTGCAATAGTTCTAGACTATGTTATGCAAGAGACCCTGGGTAACCAAGATCTAGAACTGGGCTTTAAGCTTGAGAGAAGGAAAAGCAATCGGGATCCACCAGTCGTCATAAACGACCTAGATTTTGCGGATGACATCGCGCTATTAGCACAGAAATTACAACAAGCACAGGAATAACTGCTTCGAATGGAAAATGAAGCCGTTAAAGTACGTCTGCATCTAAATGCTAAAAAACCCAAAATGATGACCTTCAACCTGAAGATACCTGCTATCAGTATCATTCAAATCAAAAGTGGGGACACCGTGGGAAGGGGTCAAAAACTTTAAATACCTCGGTTCTCAGATGGAAAACTCTGAGACAGACTTTGGAGTTAGAAACGCCCTTGCCTGGAACAGCTGCCACAGGTTAAGCAAGATATGGAAATCCCAGCTTCCACGCAGGATCAAAGTGAGGCTGTTTTTTGCCACCGTGTAGTTTGTCTTGTTGTACGGCTCAGAAACGTGGACTTTAACAAAGTCACTCGAAAAAAGGTTAAATGGCTACTATACTCGCATGCTACGCATGTGCCTAAATGTGTCATGGCAGCAAAGGCTCACAAACCAGCAGTTGTACCAAGATCTACCATCTGTCGCCAAGAAAGTCCAACAGCGCAGAATGAAACTGGCCTATGCTATGGTATGGGCGATACATAATAAATCTTTATTCCATGTCATACACATTTTGAAATACATAGTACATTACGTGACTTTTCCGTACCTAGCAGTGGTGTAGTTTTGGTGCAGTGTACTCTTCAAGCAGAGTGGACCTGGCTGTTTGTTATCTCCATGAAAAAAAAACACTTTTTCATGGGGATATCATTTTGAGTGTGTTTGCGTGTGTGTTTGCGTGTTGTTGTGGACAGATTGTGTATGTTTGTGTCACCGAATGCTTAAAGTCAGCATTACTGTAGAACGTGTAGATGGATTGTAATGATATTTGGTATGTGGGTAGGTGTTGGGAGGAGAAACGTCAGGGCCACCTGGTATGTGTCACTGGAACTGAAATCTTCTAAGGAGAATAACCGAAGAAAGGAGCGACAGATTTTCATGTTATTTGGTACGCAGTTATATGTCCATTGTAGGCATGCTATGAAAGCTGGCATGCTATGAGCACCTGTTGGGCTCAAAAGTAGGTCATAAATTCCTTAGGGGCCCGACAGCTGGTGGTCAAACCACATATATACCGGGGTACTTGTTTCTATTATGTGGATAGCTTAAGTGTTACTTGATATAATGAAATAGTAATCATGCAAATCAGAATCTAATTTGCATAATTAATGGAGAAATTTTATAAACCCACTCAATGGTACGGCGATTCAGAAATGCAACATATGTAACTGAGAAATAAAGGGACATTGATAAATAAAAGTTATGCAAATGAAGATCTTATTTGCATAATCAATGAGAAAATACTGTAATTTGATATTGGTAGATAAATGGAATTTCATACTTGTGGAACACATAATATTAAAAAAGGCACAAGCAACCTATCGCACATAAAACACAACAAGCAGCAGCAACAACAAATAGCTTGGGCAAATAAAAAACACCATATATAAAAACAAATTTCATGGAGATTTGGGGTCTTCAGACTCTTGTTTTACATGTTTTTAGGTGTTTTTGTCGGGCTTTCTATTTTGTCCCCTTTTTGTTATGTCGCCAACGGCGTGTAACTGTTGGACCAAAATGCCTAAATTGAACACGTTAAAAACAAGCCGGACCCACACCTATGCTTGGAGAGTAGTCACTAGAGTAGTGTTTATATCTGTTGTTTATATAACCGACTTTTGGCAGGACATTGTTTATATGACCTGTGTCGGGGGGCACTGTCACACACATGTTTGAGAGTCCCATTATGAAATGCAGTGGGTTTACAAACTTCCCTTACTAATTATGCAAATTAGCTCCTGATTTGCATAATTAGTATTTGATCATATAAAGCACCATCTGAGCTCTCTACATACCAAACATCACGACGATATGTCGACCCCTTCTTAAGTTATTCATGTCCGAAGGTCAAAACAAAAAACAGCCACTGCAGTTCCAAACAAGTCGCTAGGGTGGCCAAACTTACACAACTTACTTCCTGTGGCATGAACTATCTACCACACAAAAATAATGACCATAGCATTTGCAGAAAATATGCCCCCAAATTTTGAAGCTCCGCTGCAGTACCTTAGGAACTCACTAGAAGGCCCATTATCGAACTTGACCTTCCTTTTTGTAAACTCTACCCATCCACTAAATATCATACAGAACTATCGACAGCTTCTCGAGTTATGTTGGCGACATACAAATACACATCCACACAAAGCCTGCTGCAGTACTGACAGAAAATGCCAGCGAAACCATTTTTTAACTTGACCTCCGTTTCTACAACATCTACATCTACACACCTACAAAAAATCATGAAGATCCATCAACGTTTTCGTCACTTTTTTTGCCTACATACAAACACACAAAATTGCAAAGTCCGCTGCAGTACTGTTGAAAAACGCCAGGTGTACCATTTTTGAACTTGACCTTCCTTTCCACAACCACTACACACCTACCAAAAATCATAAAGATTCATCGAAGCTTTCTTGAGTTATGCTCTTGACATACATACAGACCCACCCGACAGCTTTCTCAACCGAAAACATAATCTTATCCGAGTACTAGTAACGTTACTCGGCGAAGATAACTAAGATTGATTATAGGCGTTATTACCAATAGTCGACAAATGGTGATAACATAATACAAGTAAATAACAAAAAGTGATAATAATACAATAAGGATAATCAAATAGTTGATGATATAGATGACGATGAAGATAAAAACTGAACACATGAGACTACTACATGTCTTTATTATTTTATGTATGGGGCCTTTTATTCCTTTACCTGAAATTTACGCATTTTCGCGTTACCAATAGAAACAAGAGAAAAACATGTAGAAGTCACAATGGTGGTTCCAATGGACAGGCAGCATCCAGCTACATGTCCATCCCACAGATATTTGTACAGGTATGCGATCTGTCCTTTTTCTCTGATTCTGGGTCCCGTAACAAGGACGATAGTGAAACGTATGTTCAAACTAACGGTGGCTAAAGTGCTGGGAAGAAATGCAAGCTAGATTCATAAGAGATACTTTTGGCATTTTTGGAGACAGACGAAATAAACTAAGAACATGCATATGTGAGAAGCGATATGTTTTTTTAAGCATTATTCAAAGTAGAGTCTAGATTTAGGACAAAACCTTTTACGTTGACACTTTTTGCGATGAGGGAAAGATCAAAACGCCATTTCAAAATGCGTTGAGGAAAATGAAAACCTAATTGTCTTTGTAAAAGGTTCGGAATCAATGTACTATTAGACCAGTTAGTATTCGTTTGCGCAGCTCCTACTTTGCCAGTGAAGAAAGTGTACATGTCTCCGCCCCATTCCAACACATTCCCGGGTTAACACATAGTGCTGACCTTGGTGCTGATTACTGCTGTGCGTATGTTATTACAGGCGCAGTCGGTCTGAACCAGTTCATAACCCCACAAAGTAGCACTCTTTGAGGCAATTATCGAAGTGTCAGGCCGCTTCGTCGCTTATCTCCACTAGCATCTGAATAACAAAATTCTCGTTACACAACCTAGTGTTTTATTCACGCCGACGTTTAGGTTACCGTCTGTCACTTTCCTCAGGGCAATTCTGACTGGTTCACAATGCACTGCAGCTATAGCCTAGGTGTTGCTGCTTACAGATTTAGGTCCAAACGTAAGATATTTGCACATATAGATAGATAGTTAATGCGTTGTTTACAAGGCGGTACCAAACGTAAAAAAGTGTATCATATACACTATCCACTAGCATCTGCTTTGCTAAAACCATCACGTGTCATGTGCGGAGGTAACTTACAATAACGAAAAAAAGACAATGTTGCATGTATGCCGTCGGTTTTATCTCGAGTAATCAAACTTTAGGTATGAGTAACTGCAAAATAACAAGAGCCAATTTGCACACCCCACACCCCACACGGTACAATATAATAGGAGTATATATTGTTTATTTCATAGATAAATGAAATGAAATTAATCACCGAGAGGTACAATGGCATAAGTAACGCGCACGAATCCCGCACGTTTCCCCAAAACAATCAGAGGTCTTTACAGTGAGACGTCGTTGCTCTTCGATAAAAGCAATCTAAAATGCACCACCTTTCCGCCCACTACACACAGTCTAAACATCGTATCATACACATTTCTTAACACTCTTAGAGACTTTTTTGATTAAAAACAGCTCACCCTTGAAGTGAAGTTAAGGTTCTCAACGTCAAGACTTTTTCTTTTTCTACGAGGGAAAGGTTCAATGTAACTGAAAGGGAAACAAGGTAAGCAGTACCAAGAAAAAGTAAGTTTGACTTTATGTCATTGTTCCCGATAGAGATGTGCAGAAGGGCATCTATGGGCGTTGGTAACTTGCTGCACTTCTGACTGTTCTTTAAGTGAAAACTTCATAGTACGGTTTTTGTAAAGCCTCGTATCACTCGTCAAGCCATGTGATTCCAAAAATTGGGTTTAGAGAAAGTTCTCTATGTTTCCTTACACTACACTTGAGCACTAAAATACGCAACTAGGGAAACAAGAGTTCCACGACCTCATATCTCCATGAAAAATTCCATTCATGCAAATGACTTACACATTTGCATAATATTTGCTTGGTAATAAACACCTGTATCTGACTTACACATGTTGCAATATTGACAGTCCTATTATTTTCCAATTAGATGAATTATGGTGTTTTTGCATTAATTATGAAAATTAGGAATTTATTTGCATAATTGGTATCTGTTGATGCTAAACTTTCCATAAACTACATATGTTACATGCATTTGAGTTTGATAATGGAAAACACTGCAAATATAGATTTTACTCATTAGTTATGCAAATCAAGTCCCAATTAGCATAATTTGCACTTTATTGTGTACATCTCTGTCTAAGCAACCTGTATGCTAAATATCATGGAAATCCATCGTTCCTTTGTTCAGTTATTCCCCTTCGAAGATTTTTACGATAACGCCCCTGCAGTTCCAGAGAAAGCTGCTAGAGGGCCCAAACCCACACCACGTCTTCATTACACCACGAACTATCTGCAACCCAAAAATCAAGACCATAGCACGTCCAGGTCAAAAGATACAAAAAAGGAATTTCTGCTGCAGTACCAAGGTCACGTACCAGGGGGCCCAAAATCGACCTTAAATTTCGGCTTTACAACAGCCGCCCACATACCAAATATCATTAAAATCCATCAAGAGGTTCTTGAGTTATGCTGACTACAGTATTCCGGAAACACAAACAGACAGACAAACAAACAGACAGACAGACAGACACACAGACACACCCAAAACAATATCTCCAGTTTTCATGGAGATAAATATGAAAAGTTACTGATTTGGCAATGGTTTAGATCAACTTACCGCAGGATACAGGATCGGAGAGCTGAGAATGAGAGAGATGCCCCACACCAGCAGCAGTGCACGGCACGCTCGGTGACGGGTCTTCTGGGTACGAGCCTTCACTGGGTTCAAGATCACAAACTTCCTGTAGTAAATTATTCAAGTTATTGGTGTCTTGAACACAATCTTGGCCAATTAAATGGGAAGGGTGATATAAGGCCTCACGTCATCAATACTGCACTTACATTTCGTCAATACCACACCCTTGACTCATCAATACTCCACTTACACTTCATTAATACCACACCATTGCCTCACCAATACTCCGATAACATTTCTTAAACGCCACGCCATTGCCTCACCAATACTCCAATAACACTTCAACACCACATCGTTGCCTCGCCAATACTCCAGTTACACTTCATCAACACCACATCATTGCCTCACCATCACCAATACTGCACTTACACTTTATCAACACCACATCATTGCCTCACCAATACTCCACCTACACTTCATCAACACCACATCGTTGCCTCACCAATACTCCACTTACACATCATTAATACCTCACCCTTGCCTCACCAATACTCCACCTACACTTCATCAACACCACATCATTGCCTTACCAATACTGCACCTACACTTCATCAACACCACATCGTGGCCTCACCAATACTCCACTTACACTTTATCAACACCACATCATTGCCTCACCAATACCTCACTTACACATCATCAATACATAACCCTTGCCTCACCAATACTCCACCTACACTTCATCAACACGACATCATTGCCTCACCAATACTCCACCTAAGCTTCATCAACACCACATCATTGCCTCACCAATACTGCACTTACACTTTATCAACACCACATCATTGCCTCACCAATACTCCACCTACATTTCATCAACACCACATCATTGCCTCACCAATACTCCACTTACACATCATTAATACCTCACCCTTGCCTCACCAATACTCCACCTACACTTCATCAACACCACATCATTGCCTTACCAATACTGCACCTACACTTCATCAACACCACATCGTGGCCTCACCAATACTCCACTTACACTTCATCAACACCACATTATTGTCTCACCAATACTCAACTTAAACTTCATCAACACCACATCATTACCTCACCAATACTCCGCTATCACTTCATCAACACCACATCATTGCCTCACCGGTACTCCACTTACGCTTCATCAACACCACATCATTGCCTTACCAATACTACAGAGGAGAGTAGGATCTTTACACTGTGTAGTCTGGGTGCAGTTGAAAATGAATTGCACTTTCTTCTGTACTGTCCTTTCTATGATGACCTCAGGGAAACTCTTTTCCGTGAAATGTTTGATAAATCTATTGAGATCATCTGGGAAAGGGACAAAATCAGAAGTAAGTGGTTTTTAAAAAAAGGGGGTATCTGAAACTGCAGAATCTATACAGAATTGAGAAGCCAAAAATTCGTTTTCCCTCCAAATGTTGTAGAGTGGAATTCGGCGCCACCAAGTTCCTGTAGGAGTATCCTTATTAGAAAGCTTTAAATGAGTCTTAAAACCCAGAAGGGGGTGTTATATTCCAATGAATTATGTATCAATGAACATAACCAGCCGGCGTTTTTCAGAACTCCACTTGTGGCAAATTGCATAGCGTGTGTTTTCTAAAACAATCATCCTCACTAATCGCGTACAAACCCTGCCCATGTATTCTCTATACGTATACACATTTCCTTCTTTGTGAATATTTTTGGCATAAATGAAGGGCGATGAGCACAATAAGAGTTTTTCTGTAACCCAACTTTTGCCAGGCACATTGCATTCAGCCATAGGCTGAGGTTACTTACTTCAATTACAGGATCATGTGGGTAGTTTATTGAATGCCTTTTGATGTGCACGGGACTAATGGATACCTTATCGTATACTCTGAATAGTATGCCTTTTTTACTTCCTCAAAATTATTATCTATTGCAAAATAACACCCACCTCTAGAGTTTTAGCACTCATTTAGACGAGGTTTACAGTTATATGTAAACAGTGAATACTGGAACTATGTCGATGACCTCAACTTGGGGGAAATCCGACCGGTCTACTCACCTTCAACCATGCAGAACAACTCAGACGAGTTAGACGACTGGTCAGACAGAAACCACATGCTGCTGAACCAAAAAAGTGCAAAGTTCAGATTTACTTCATACAACGACCCCACCTGCCCCAGTCCCTACACCAGAAGTCCAGACGCTCACCGTGGTGAAACAAGTAAGATTAGTTGGTCTCCAGATTCAGTCTGACATCGGGTGGGACCTACAGGTGGACAGTATGGTGACAAAGGGAGGCAGACCTCTCTTTCTTCTGTGCAGATTGTGACGGGTTGGCCTCCCAACAGACGACCTGACTGCCATCTGCTGCGGGTAAGTTCGACCGCTTCTCGAGTATGCAGCTCCAGTTTGGAACGGCGCCCTCAACAACAGACAAATCAACAGACTGGAACACGTTCAGAAACGTGCCTGTAAGATTATGCTGGGTCGGCAGTATATCTCATGTCCGGACGCCTTGCGAACATTGAATCTACAAACTCTTTCTGATCTCAGACACGACCTCTGCTTGAACTTCGGAAACAAAGTTAAACTAGAAAGGCAACATTTGCGGGAGCAAATGCAACATGTTTCGCCCATTTCCCTCACCCATGCAAAAAGCGACTGTGGCATAGAGGCTAACGTTTGTTGTATGTCTGCAATGTTGGTATTTGAATGAATAATTGAATTGAAGACCAGTCAGAAATGGATCTCTCCCGATTTGAAACCCTATGCATGGATGGGCTCTTCTAGGCACCCATATTCATACTGGACCATTAGAAACCACCTTCACCAAACAAACTGGACCTTTTTGATAATGAACCAAGCCCAAAATTGAATTTTTTAAATGTTCCCCTCATACAATAATGGACTCTTCCAGTGGTGTGTGGACCAACACGTGTCTTGCAAATTTCAGAATGTAAACAGCTAGAATCTTGCTGAAGATGTAGATTTCTTCTGCGGAAGAATTTCCGCAATCCGAGAGTCAAGAATCATTACTCAGCGAACAGTTCTTCGAACCAACTTAGATTTTGCAAAAGTTTCACAAGTTTCTGCTAAATGTACCGCAAATCTCTGGTCCGTCTTTGTTTACAGCGTGATTCAGGCTTAGACAAATGTGAGCCAAAACCGCACCAAGAGACGACTCAATGGTCGCTATGAAAAACACCAAGTAGGCAATACTGGAGTTCTCCTTAATCAACGACTCCAACTCATACGACAATGTTTGTAAGAGGGAAATACTTGGTATTTATCCTAGTTGGTTTCGTATTAAAAGAGTAAATTATGTTTACTTCAAGTAAATGTAGGGCCGATAATGCAATATGGCGCTGACATGACACTGTTAATATATGCAGAAAGGCGACCAACAAAACTTCGACTATCTGTTACCACAAACAAAACAAGTTGCAGACGATTGTGTGTGGAGAAATCTTCGGCTTTTTTAAACAAGTGCCAGTGGTTGCGATGAAAATACTATTTTTAAAAAGTACAACGCTACGCCACACATTCAGTTTAATGCGCTATCGATCAGCGCCGATATTCAAGACTTCCCCGCGGCCCGATAGTGTAGACATGTAACAGGGGTTTACGCAAGGAGGTTGAAGATTCTTAGGTTTACGTCATTTTTAGCCAAAAACTTCAAACAATTACTCAAAGCAAGGGCCTCCTTGCTCAAGTTAACTTTTCACGCACTTCACAACTCTCTATTGTTATTGTTAATGTTATTGTCAACGTCCCGACACGGGATGTTTCCAAAGGTGTGACACTTTGGACACTTTGTGTGCACTATTGTGCGCACTGGTGTCCAATCTTGTTGACACAGGGGTAGAAAATTCGTGTACCAAGCGAGGAAATGTCAGGTTTCACCATAGTGTCCAACCTTGCAAACTTGTGGAAATCTTTGTTTCCATGCAGTGTTAAAATAAGAAAAACACAGTGTGTGTCGAAAAATACCACCAGAAAAGTTTTGAACCTTCTCAATTGTACTTAACTTCAGTAGGACATAACAATAACAACACAAGGATGGAAGCCAGGGAGTAGTGAAGTTGTGTCTAATTAAATTGACTATTTTAACCAATCAGATTGAGCTTCATAAATCTGCGCTCTCTCATTGGCTGACCGAATTAGTCCACCTGGCCAGATGAATAAAGATATGACCTAAAGGTCAGTGACCCCATATGAGGAAAATAGCCGATCTTCTCCCCAAAATACCCTCTAAAATCGTATTTCAAAGTGTTGTATGCCGAAAGTGCGATGTACCCCCATAGCAAATTTCAGGTCATTTGGATGTATTTCCAGAGCACAGGAGGCAAAATGTACGTTTTTGGTCAGAAAAACCTCAATAAAATCACTTTCAAGGTCAATATCGAACAAATGAAAAAAGGCTCCCAGGGTATTTACTTACTCTACCTGTATACCAAATTTCAGCTCAGTTGGTCCAGGGACGACCGTGCTGAGACGATTACAAGATTTGACAGGAGAAAGATACCTTACGAACACAATATGTTGCGCCCAACAGTATGTTGGGCTCAACATAACAATCGCCACGTTTCTGTTCTTGGCTGCCTCCGACTCAAAGAGAACAGCATGGCAGACTGCTGAGGAACTCCTTTCAGTACGCTCAATCCTAGGGGTACTAAACGATACACGAGTAAGAAACCTACGCTGCCTCAACTCCTTGTCGGGCTACAAAGCTGATATTTTATTCGTGCTGGACAGTAACGTTGGGTAACATAAATTTGCGGGGTACTTAAATTCGCGATTTTTCGAAAACGGGGTACTTAGGGATGTGTGCTAGATGCAACATCAGTAATACCGCTAGAAATGCAAACTTGACAGACTAACGTATTCAGAACACTGTCTGAAAAGCTTCGATAACCATGCATTAGAAGTTGGCTACGTCAAAAACTCTCCGTCCCTTATTGTCACAGTCTGAGGGCTTCGTGGGAGAATTATACTACATAGCTGTTCGCTGGTTTATAAGACAAATGTCACACCCGCTTCCTGCTCAACACAATTATTTACAATACAACTTATTAGAATCTCTTTTGCTAACCTACAACTTAACTGGACTCTAAGTGTGATTAACCATCAAAACGCCTCTTTGTTGCTACAATCAATTGGCTACGGCACTACGGTGTATTTTCCCGCCGCCAAATTCGTTACCCAGAATCCTGCTATTCGGCAGACGACAAACGTTTGCGAGGAACACTTTTTTGTCTAAATGTTGTGTGTGATAGTGGACTGATGGCGATATTTTCCTCAAAGTTTGCTCTTAGCATAAGCAGAAACACATGGACATAGTAGTATTACCATTTCTACGGCATCCAGCTTACGCCCCGATGAATAATGTACAAATTTCCATGACGGTGGGGGTCGACTTTGAGTGACGTTCTACCAACTCAACACACGGGTTGTTCCCGGAGGCCTAATGTGTGCGGTACGGCCGTTTTTTCGTGTATTTTTTTTTACTTGGACACGTCTATATCCATAGCACTCTCCTCAAGCCAAGGATGGAACGAATAGCTGCTGTATAAAATGTAATCAGCGGAAAGATATTCAAGACGAATCTTCTCTCCCGAAATAATGTTCACCCCTGTCCGACACCCCGTCATTGTGCGTGCGGCGGACGGTAGTTTCAAGTTGAAATATTATGGTGTCAGCACGACTAGAGACAAAATCTACCATATATATGATTAGTGCAAAGATAGTACATGATACTGACAGAATAATAGAAAAAAAGGATGGTTTATTGTTCTGCTAGATTGATTTCAGTCAACCATTATCGGAAAAATGGCGAATTTATGTTACCCAACGCTAACCTTGCTTTTAATAATTTCGTATAGAAACCAAGCTTTTAATTGTGTTGGTCTGCAACTATTATAAAGTATCAACTGTTAACCACGTCGACATTATTGAATGTTACCGGTATTTGTACATTGTATTTTATGCGTTGGTTTTACCGTATAAAGTTGATTGTAAAATTCGGCGCAATTAAGTTTTTACTACAATGCCGATTTGTTCCATGTTTTATCAATAAACCAATCACTACCACTAACTACATAGTAGATGTATAAAGTTTAGGTGTAACAGGTCATTCTGTGTAATGGAAGAATCCAAGATGGCGGCCTGGGAGCAGTAGACGAGTTTTGGGCGCTGTGACCCTACGCTTACCGATCCGTTTCCACGCTATCTGAGTCATCGAATGTCTACAGACGGATGGTTAATGGTGAAAACAAGGTCTAAGAAACGTCAGAGACGTTCCGGAAGCGACGACTTGGACAGTTCTCCACGTTCAACCGGTGAGGTCGCCATGGCGGACAAGTCACTTGGATGAGCTCAAAGCCACGATTGAAGCTGCGTTACAACCCGTTCACGAGAAGCTCAAAGATATGGCAACAGCGAGGGATGTGCAGTCTCTACGTCAAGATTTGGAGCGGGTACTACGTCGTCAGGGTGAACTGGAAACAAGGATGGACCGTGTGGAAGGAAAAATCCAGAGCATGGAGGAGACCCCCCTCCCACCAAAGTCTATGAGTAACTCCATGGAGTAACTCAATTAACGCTCTGGAGCAGTACACCCGCAGAAACAGTCTGCGTATTCGTGGCATTCCAGAAGTTGACAGGGAAACTGGGGAAATGTGTATTCACAAGGTTGTGAACTTCTGTAGAATCAAACTGGGCCTTGATTTACAACCGGAATGCATCGATCGAGCACACCGAGTCGGCAGGAAGGAGAACGCGACGGCGCAGCGAGTGATGCTGGTGAAGTTTGTTTCATGGCAGGACAGGGATCGCGTGTTTCGTGCACGGAGTAAGCTGAAAGGCAAACGTGATGATCAAGACAGGCCCTTCCTGGTCCTGGCAGACCTAACCAGAGAGAACATGCGAATCTTTTCAGCGGCGCTTTCTGCCAAGAACAGAGGTCGGATCAAGGATGGCAAATGGATCAGCCAAGCAAACTTATTAATCTATTTTAATTTTTGTGTTACTTTCGTTGTTGCATAGCCCTCCCTAATCGATATAAAGATTTAGCCACAGGAATTACTCTTAATATAGAATATGGCCAACAGCTGAACTCAGGTTTCGATTTAATTATTACTATGAAAAATATGATTTATTTATTTGTTGAGTTTATTTATCTTTTGTTAACAATCATAACTATTTTGCAATTATAAAAGTACAAGCCATGCTACAGCTTTTAAGCTTGGCCAACTTCTGAGCTCATTCTTCTGTTTGTTGAACGATCTTTTGATTTGCGATAATGTTAATTTTGATTCTTATATCTTGTTTATAATTGTTACTTCATGCTGTGTTGGTTCATTCATAGTTTTTGATGTAACGTTACGATTTGGTTTCTATGATTTGGCATTTGATTTCTGTTCTTGAGCTCAACACTTTAAGTTTAAGATTTGTTACAAATCGAAGTATAAGTTATGTTAACGTATATATGATTTCGTATCTAGTTTCACTTCAATTATCATATGAGTTATTTTGTTATTATGTTACTCTTATCTTTATGTTGATCTATTTTGTTTGCTTTATCATTTTGTATTTATGGTTGACGGTTCCCCGAGTTTATTTTGTTTATAGTTATATACTAGTACCAACAGCATTACTAGAGAGAATCCAGTACCCCGATGACCTGACCTGGCTCTCCTCTCCGAGACGTTTAAACTCCCAGAAGATATGTCCAAGGTAGAGTGTACAATTTCTAGTTACAATTGCAACGGAATTGGGGATTTTCATTAGCGGATGGGACTTTTTACTTGGTTAAAAGACAACCCTTACCACATATACTGCATACAGGAGACCCATACAACGGTAACAGATGAAAAACGTTGGCAGAACGAATGGGGTGGACAAATTTATTTCTCCCATGGTACTTCAAATCAAAGAGGGGTAGCTATTTTAATCAAAAACAACGCCAGCGTTCAGGTTCATCAGTCTAAAACTGATGAAAGTGGACGGTGGATTATTTTAGACATTGAAGTAGATGACTTGCGTTTTTGTGTTGTCAATTTATATGCTCCAAACGATGACTCTCCGTCTTTTTTTAAGGAATTGGAGGAAGCAATAAGTACATTAGACATAAGTAATGAACGCCTAGTTGTAGTCGGGGATTTTAATACGGTACAAAATTCAGCGATGGATAGATCAGGTGTCCGACTACGAAACTATCACCCAAATGCGCTTGAAGCTATTTCGGAACTAACAGGAAAATTTGACTTGCACGATATATGGCGTTTTAGAAACCCTAATGTTGTTCGCTATACCTGGCGTCGTGGTCTCTATGCTAGTAGATAAGATTATTTTCTTATATCTTTTTCACTGCTAAATAGAGTTACGAAATGCTGCATTGCAGAAAAGTTTAGATCCGACCATAACCTGATTACGTTGTCTTTTGTAACTGCGAACTTCCCGCGAGGACCTGGCTACTGGCAATTTAATCAGTCCCTTCTTGAAGACACAATTTTTCTTTTACAAACAAAACAAGTTAACGTTATGTCAGAATTTTTTGAAAATAATGTTAATTCCGCAAATCCTCAAATTGTTTGGGATGCGGCAAAATGCTTTTTTCGTGGCCACTGTATTAAATTTTGTAGTTGGAAAAAGAAACAGTACCTGATGAAAGAAAAAAAACTTATTGATGAAATTAATGCTTTGCAAAATCAGATTGACAATTCCACCTCTCCCCCACCCGCCCAGCTGGATGAATTGATATGTAAAAAAAAATTATTGGAATCTTTATATAACGAACGTCTCAATGGTATGTTGATAAGGTGTAAATCACGCTGGATGGAGTTGGGAGAAAGGTGTACAGAATATTTCATGAGTTTAATTCGTCGTAATTATACAAGAAAAAATATCCAGACACTCAAGAGGCCCTTGGGCGAGGTTACGTCAAACCCACAAGACATTCTTTCTGACCAGGTTGATTTCTTTTCTGAACTTTACTCGTTTGAAGAGATACCAATGTCCCTTTCTGATGCAAATTGTGATGTTTTTTCCCCCTGGACTATGGTAAACGCTTATCCATTGAGCAGCAACAACTTAGTGAAGGTCTCATAACTGAAGAAGAATTAAAAAAATGCAATTTCTTCATTTCAGAATGGAAAATCACCAGGGCTTGACGGAATACCTGTAGAAGTATATAAGATTTTTTTCGATATTCTTAAAAGAACAATGTTAACTTGTTTTAATTATTCCTTTGTTAACGGATGTTTGTCCGGTACTCAAAGAAATGGGCTTATTTCACTGCTTCTCAAAAAAGATAGTAAAGGTACTGACAAGGACCCAACCGCCATTGGAAACTGGCGCCCCCTAACTCTTTTAGGATGTGATACTAGAATTTTGTCTAAGTGTATAGCTTTAAGAATAAAACAGGTAATCGCAGACATTATTGAACAGGATCAGACGGGATTTCTTAATGATAGATATATAGGCGACAATATTAGAAGATTATTAGACACAATAGAGCATTATGAGCAAGAGAACAAACCCGGGTTGATATCTATAGCAGATTTCCAAAAAGCATTTGACACGTTAAGGTGGGACTTCATGTTTAAATGTTTAGAATTTTTCAACTTTGGTCCGCAATTGGTAACATGGGTAAAGGTTCTGTATGAGAAAACAACAAGTTCTGTTATAAATAATGTTTATATTTCCGATCCCTTTAATTTGAATCGCGGAGTCCGCCAAGGATGTCCATTATCCCCATATCTTTTTCTCATGGCGGTTGAGGTCCTTGCAATTAAGATTAGGTCTAATCAATCTATACGGGGTTTACGGATCTACGAAAAGATTACAAAAATATCGCAATACGCCGATGATTCGAATTTTCCATTTGAACCTGATTTAAAATCATTCTACGCATTGTTGTCTGATCTAGAACGTTTTTCCAATATATCTGGGCTTTCTTTAAATGTAAATAAATGTAAAATACTACGATTAGGTTCCTTGAAGCTCTCTAACTTTCGCTTACCTACTCATTTGCCGATACAATGGGTTGACGGGGATGTCGATCTACTAGGCATACAAATTCCTGTGGATATTGATTTAATTACAAATATCAATTTTGAACCCCGACTGGAAAGATTAGATAGATTATTACGCCCCTTGAAGAATAATTGAATTTGATAAATTTACGGGTATTTAATTCTACTATGAAAGCTTCATGGGTACCAAAATTATATTTTCACCCACTGTGGTTTTGATCTTGGGTAATCGTTTTTCACCCCCAACTTAGTCTGAAGTTATTCCCTTTCTATCAACTCTCCTAAGTAAATAGCCTTTGTTTAAAAGAATTCTTTTCCGACATTTTCAATGCTTGGTTCAAATTTCAACATATAGAACCCAAGACACCAGCAAATATACGACAACAAGTAATTTGGTTAAATTCTCACATCTTAATTGACGGTAAAACTACCTGTATGACTGCATTTCTAAATAGAAAAATTTATTTTATTCATGATTTATTGTGCCTAGAAGGAAATTCTATGTCTTATGCTGAATTCTGTGCCAAGTATCCAAATACTTGTGACCTACACAGATATCAACAACTTATTTCAGCGATTCCTAGTAAATGGAAAAAAATACTGAGCAGCGAAAAGTGGAGGGACCTTGTTTGTCTGCCCGCTCAAAAAAATCACAGATGGTTACAAAATATAAAAATCAATAAACGTATGTATACCTACTTTCTTGTATCTACAAATGAAGTTAGCGTAGCTCAGAAAACTAGACTATCATGGTTCTACTACTTTGACAAACCTATACCATGGCGAGAAGTATTTACAAATCTATATAGATGTACGATTGATCCTAGTAGTAGATATTTTCAATATCGTTTGATTAATAAATTCTTACCTTGTAATAAGATCCTACATATATGGAAATTAATGGATTCTAGTTCCTGTTCGTTTTGTCATGATGATGAAGAATCCTATGTTCATGTTTTCTGGGAATGTCCACATGTAGTATCCTTTTGGAATAACGTACAGAATTGGTTAAAAGAAGAAATTTCTATAGATTGTGACTTAGATTCCTTTATGGTAATGTTTGGAGACATATCTACAAATGCGTCTCCTCTGAAAAATTTAATTATTTTGTTAGGTAAAATTTTCATTTTCCGGTGTAGAAGGTTAAAAATCATAAATTTCCAGTCCTTTAGAAAATTAGTATCTACTTTTGAAAAGACAGAACGTCTCATTGCATCTCGGAGGGGTAAGCTGGAGAAGCATCGGGGTAAGTGGCGAACCATATGTTTAACTCTATCATAATGATATATAACATGATTTAGTTTAGTTTGATTTGAACTTATGTAAATACAGCTGAATGGTAACTACATGCTATTGTGATATAGAGGTATAGAAATTATATAATTTGTTACGTACTGTACTGATGGCAACTGATACATGATATTTTAATGGAGGCTATTGTTTGTTTCTGTGTGTACTACTTCTACAATGTCCTGGATTTATTTAGTTTTTTTGTCACCCATGTTATGTCTAGCTTATGTACATTATTCAAATGTACAATTTTATTTTAAAATACCAATAAAGAGAGAAAAAAAGTCTAGGTGTAACAGGTCATTCAGTGTAATATAACCAGCTGCTGCCGCGCCTCGTACCTACGAAGCTGATGTGTCAAGCCGAATGGTGGTTATACCGACTACATGAATTATATCTTATATTAGATACATATAACCTATTGCCTCGCCAATACGACACTATTGCCTCACCTACACCAACACTACACGCATACTGAACTTGTACTTAATCAACACCACACTATTGTCTCACCTACACCAACACTACACACATACTGAACTTGTATTCCATCAACACCACACTATTGTCTCACCTACACCAACACTACACACATACTGAACTTGTACTCCATCAACACCACACTATTGTCTCACCTACACCAACACTACACACATACTGAACTTGTATTCCATCAACACCACACTATTGTCTCACCTACACCAACACTACACACATACTGAACTTGTACTCCATCAACACCACACTATTGTCTCACCTACACCAACACTACACACATACTGAACTTGTACTCCATCAACACCACACTATTGTCTCACCTACACCAACACTACACACATACTGAACTTGTACTCCATCAACACCACGCTATTGTCTCACCAACACTACACACATACTGAACTTGTACTCCATCAACACCACACTATTGTCTCACCTACACCAACACTACACACATACTGAACTTGCATTCCATCAACACCAAACTATTGTCTCACCTACACCAACACTACACACATACTGAACTTGTACTCCATCAACACCACACTATTGTCTCACCTACACCAACACTACACACATACTGAACTTGTACTCCATCAACACCACACTATTGTCTCACCAACACTACACACATACTGAACTTGTACTTCATCAACACCACACTATTGTCTCACCTACACCAACACTACACACATACTGAACTTGTACTATCAACACCACACTATTGTCTCACCTACACCAACACTACACACATACTGAACTTGTACTCCATCAACACCACGCTATTGTCTCACCAACACTACACACATACTGAACTTGTACTCCATCAACACCACACTATTGTCTCACCTACACCAACACTACACACATACTGAACTTGTACTCCATCAACACCACACTATTGTCTCACCTACACCAACACTACACACATACTGAACTTGTACTCCATCAACACCACACTATTGTCTCACCAACACTACACACATACTGAACTTGTACTTCATCAACACCACACTATTGTCTCACCTACACCAACACTACACACATACTGAACTTGTACTATCAACACCACACTATTGTCTCACCTACACCAACACTACACACATACTGAACTTGTATTCCATCAACACCACACTATTGTCTCACCTACACCAACAATACAAACATACTGAACTTGTATTCCATCAACACCACACTATTGTCTCACCTACACCAACACTACACACATACTGAACTTGTATTCCATCAACACCACACTATTGTCTCACCTACACCAACACTACACACATACTGAACTTGTACTTCATCAACACCACACTATTGTCTCACCTACACCAACACTACACACATACTAAACTTGCGCTCCATCACTCCCGCTGTCCTGTTGCCCGTCGTTTGAGATGGGTGATTTTTTTCAGGTCAAGATTGGTGTGCGCTCGGATGTTTCCATAGAATCAAGTCGTGTGACTTTTTCCACAGAGCTTGCAAGAAAAGTCCCATCGGTTCAGTACTGATGCTGACAGACATGTACAATACAGACGGCATCACAATAAAGCGAATGTTCCTGTGACTATATAAGTGTATAACTGTCTTCCAGAAGAATCTAACGTTAGAACAACTTTGTGAAAGGATTAGACAGACATACACAGAATTGTATATACAGCCAGCTGGGGGTTTTCAACGTTTTTTAATCAAATCCAGCGCAGCGACGTGGACATGTCCTGCATGGAGTTTAAACTGTAAACGCCAACACAATAAATTGGACTTACCCAAATTTTCGACTGATCAGCTTCAGTCTTTGTCAAGGAGTGAGCAATCCACTGCTTCTGTGACGTCACGTTATGCAGATGAGACACGTGACTCGGAGAGCAGTGGATCATAGGTTGCAGAAAGTCTATGGCGCCCTCCGTCTCTGTTGAGGGATGGTTGTAATGCACGGATGTAGATGGACTCCTTAATCCCTCTTGCAAAAAATTCTGATTCTGTGCCCAGAATCTTAACCTTGTCCAATGAAACCGAATGTCCAGGCGACTCTAAGTGTATGTGTTTAGAAACTTCAGAAGAGGTTGTGCTCGGACGTTCTGCAACCTATGATCCACTGCTCTCCGAGTCACGTGTCTCATCTGCATAACGTGACGTCACAGAAGCAGTGGATTGCTCACTCCTTGACAAAGACTGGAGCTGATCAGTCGAAAATTTGGGTAAGTCCAATTTATTGTGTTGGCGTTTACAGTTTAAACTCCATGCAGAATGACTTCTACCAACACAGATGAACTTTCAAGTGACGTGGACATGTGTTAAAGGTTACTTGCATTACAACGCGACCTTTGGATTTATAATATTGGCATTTGCGGTAGCACTGATTTGTTAAATAATCGAACAGCCATTCAAATTACATCTCTTGTCATATTAGATTTCTCAACTTATTGCATTGTTGACACCAATTCGGCGACGCATACATGTTTTAAAAAGGTTGCTGCCATCTGCAACACAGTATAATCGCTAAGTATGTGAATCTGAGATATCATTTCAACAATGTTTGTGTGTATGTGTGTGTGTGCTGTGTGTGTGTGTGTATGTGTGTGTGTATGTGTGTATATGTGTGTGTATGTGTATGTGTGTGTATGTGTGTATATGTGTGTGTGTGTGTGCGTGTGTATGTGTGTGTGTGTGTTGTGTGTGTGTGTGTATGTGCGCGCGCGTGTGTGTGTGTATGTGTGTGTATGTGTACATCTGTTTACGTGGGCGCGCGCAGTACACGTGAAGGTGTGCGTGCGCGCATACGTGTGTGCATGCGTGCGTATGTATGTATGCATGTATGTATGTATGTGTGTGTTTGTGTGTGTGAATGCTTATTAAATTTCATCACGATTCATCTCTTGAGTTATGCCGCTAACAAACAAACCGACAAACACAAAAGGTCCACTGCAGCCAAAAGGTCCAAAGGAACACCCCAGAAGACCCATCTTCGAACTTGACCTTCGTCTCCCCAACAGAAACTTACCTACCAAAAATCAGTAAAATCCGTCCATGGCATCAAGAGTTATATTGCCAACACCAAAACGCCACAAATCCCGACCAAAGCCTACGGCGAAGGCAATAACCTTGAACATACCTCGTACTGTCGTGCATTTTACATACTAGTAGAGTCAATTCCACATTACCGAGAGGGTGTTTGTTGCCTTTTGTTCTAACATTTACAAAACCTTTGTAACAATCTATGTGAGATAAGTAACTGTTAAGAACAATTTCCAACATTTATTTGGTGTTATAAATATTTTCTGCTGTGTTCCAACAGGTTAAACAAATTTCCAACATTGAATACATTATTTGTATTAGTTTCTAAACTGTTGCAACATAGATTGATTATTTGTTTGAACATGTTCCAACATTCTACAAATATTATATAACTGGGTCAGTGGGCTGGGGACAGGGTAATTCACACATCCCTTCAAAGTATAGGGGATTAGGCCTAGGTGTCATGCATAGACACCTAAAGACAAAAGAGTTGCCAGTGTCCAGACGTGAAATCTAAAAATATACAGAGGCAGACAATAGAGCCTGATTAGCACCTACTTTTATGGGGGCAATAACCCAAATCTACCATTTTGAGAATGATGCAAAATGTTGGAACATGTTCCAACAGTAGAACAATCACACAGATGTTTGAAAACTGTTCTAAATAAAGAGATATTTGTGCAAATACTTTCATAATATTTCCAAAATATATAGATGAGTTCAAACATGTTAAAACTTTCATTTCTAATTGTTTGAACGGTCTGGAATTATTTTGACTAAAATAGTCTTTTCTCTAAAATTGTTCAAACTTATTAGCAATATCATCTGAAAACCCTCTCAGTGACATGGAATTGACTCTATCCTTAAATCAGTTTTCAGTGAAGAATAAATTGATTTTCATTAAGAATGAAAATCCAGACATAAGTATTCTTCACTGATGACTTCTATGGTCTTTGACTTTATCCTGTATCAGCATTGCGGTTATATCATGTGCGTCACATGAAGTTAATGTAACCTCGTATCGCTACACTTTGATGCATGTCCACTATCAGTCTAATACACGATTGTTGGCGGGCTAATAAGTTGAAACGTTGCTCATACTCTCAAAACTGACGAGTCTAACGAACAATATCTAGCCATATCCTCGTGGTTTAAGAGATTTCACATTCCATCCAACTTTATGTCAGGATATGATGAAACACAGTGACGGTGAACATGGCTAAGATTACAGATAAGGGTCTTTGTCATCTGAAATCGCCTGTACGATTTTTAAAGTCGAGTGACACTGGCCTCCTAGCAAAGATAAGAATCATTATACTATTAGCAGGCACAACTTGGTGAAAGGGAAAAGGGTTGGGGTGGTACAACGGTAACACTTATATGTGATTTTGTTTCCTCTCTACATCATGATGCAATGATATTATATGCCTTTGTAGTCGGAACAAAATAGCAACTATGACCTGACATATCATCATCTCTCCGTCACCACTTTATCGTTATCTTGTAAAGAAACTGACTTCAATATAATCGGCACAAATACGTGACGTCCGTCTGGGAAAATGAAGTCTACCTATTCATCCATCCATCAATCCATCCATCCATCCATCCATCCATCAATCGTTCATTTATGGTGATGATGTTGATGATTCATTCAGTCATTCAATCATTAACTCACCGTTCGATTGCAGTGGCCGTTAAAGTCATGACAGAGGCAGTGAAGGACAGCATCTGCAGATATGCCAGGATCTTGCACATGGCGGCCCCCAGCACCCACTCAGAGAGAAAGAACCACTCGGCTATTTTCAAGGGAAGTCCGAAGAGCAGAACCAACAAGTCGGCTAGCGACAGACTCAGTAGGTAGAAGTAAATGCCTCGCTGTCTGAAGCGGAGCACGCTCGCCACAACCACAGCGTTCCCTACCACTCCAACTACAAATATCCCTGCTCCAACCACCAGGGTTGGGACAGAGATGTGTGGATATAGGTAGAAAACTGACATGATACCCGCAGAAGGAGAAGTAGTGAGGGTATCATTCCCGCTCTCCCAGGACGTGTTGGACGTGAGGTTCACCATGTTGTCAGGGATCTGAGTGGTGGATAAACGTAGCCAGCTGTATACCGACAGGCGTGTCACACGACATTATGCTACAGTACAGGTGATTAGAAAGACGCTGACGGAACAACTTTACTATGTACAATCTATACTGACACTTCTGGGCGGAAGCCAGCTCCAATTAGGGCCATTTCGGTACGGCTCGCCGGCACCAATTAATGCCATTACGGTATGGCTCGCCACACTGCCATATATTACGATGATGAGCCACCTGTGCCCAAGCATGCACAACATCCCACACTCGAGTGTTTTCGGCGCTTTAGATGTCAGAAGATGTCAAACATTAACTACACTCCATATGTCATCTGAAGGCCTCGTGCATGTACAGGTGACGGGTCTTCATAAGGCGCGCTGCGAGTAGTTGAAGTGGACAGGAGTTGGAGCGGCGTCCAAAAGTTTCCAGGTACATGGCAGCAGTGGACGACGGGAACAGAAACGTGAGCAGAATGTGCTGACGATAAATATTCTAAATTCATAGATTGTACCGGTTCCGTAAAGTATATAAACGGCAACTATATATGACGTAGAGATAAGGGGGTTACGGCAATGTTAAATGCTGAACGTTATTTACAGTTTTATGGCCCAAACCATGTAGGAACTAAAAGGAAACGGTGGATCTTATCTGGACAGAGATAGCCAATATACGAACGTGCCCGTGCCCCTGCACGTAAAAATAATCATTACCCCCTTCCTGATCAGGAGCTGAATAGCTGTCTCTCTTTTCGTTTATTCCTTAAAATACCATAATCTGATATAGCTGAACGTTCACTTACACGCCTTTCTGATTTCAAGGGCCAATGTGCATGTTTTTCACTGCACGTACAACTTACAAACGGCACTAATGATGCAATAACGCACGTCGAACATGTTATCAGGTAATAGATAGTCTAAAATGAGCACTTTCATAAATCATTATTTCTATTCACGTACGGGTTAAATATTGAACGCCCATTGTGTACACACGACACACTGGAGTGTCATCGCCGCTTTGAAAAGCTCCAGATTCCAATCATATCGATTCCAATCATGTACTCCGCTTGCCATGTACCTAGCCTATGTGTGTGTATAAGATGGATTGAACTGTTTATGCGACAGTGTAAAGCAGTTGGACTACACCATATGTTCGGCTGTGCAGCCCTCAAGAAAATTTACAATTACGGGTACGTGATTTTACGGATATGTTTTTCAGCGTTTCTTTTACCTTTGTGCTTATTATTCTGTACAATTTGCCAATTATTCTACGTTCATATGAATTATGGTTAGTTTGGTTGAAGGTCAATATTATGCTACCATATTTTGCATTTATTTCAATCCCAACACTTACCCTTTATTGCCTTCGCCGTAGGCAGAAGGTTATATTTTGGTCGTTTTTTTAGTGACTGTTTGGCGGTATAACTCTTGATGCTTTGGTGGATCTTAATTGTTTTTGGCAGCCAGGAACATTTGATGATGTTGAACATAATGAAATGCATCTAATGCAAATCAGGGCCTTATTTACGTAATCAATGAGGAAAGGTTAAAACTCCCTTTCAATGTTTTTTTTTGCGATGGCGACCTATATACGAGGACACCGTATGGACAGTGTGACCGGGGCTGGAATTTCGGGGTCCCCCGAAAGTGCGAAATGGAACAAAATGGAACGAAATGGAACGAAATGGAACGAAATGGAACGAAATGGAACGAAATGGAACGAAATGGAACGAAATGGAACGAAATGGAACGAAATGGAACGAAATAGACGAAAAGGAACGAAATGGAACGAAATGGAACGAAATGGAACGAAATGGAACGAAATGGAACGAAATGGAACGAACTAAATCGTATGTAACATTATGAAATGAAATACCAGTAGAACCCGAAATATAAGGAACGTTGTTACATTCACAGTAGACCGGAACAGGAAGTAGATACATAATATAACGTGTTTTATTTCTTGAATCTATTTGATAATATTGAATACAACGGTTTTCGCTAGATTCTTCCCTGAAAATGGGGGCGCCGCGTGCAAAGAGCTCGGTCGCTCTTTCTTGATTGTACCAACTATCTGCAAATGAACTGCTGAAAATAGCAGGGAAAACAAGCTAACGGAAGTGAGTATCTAAGTAAGGACTAGATTATACAGAAATTGGTGGTAACTTTGCATTTCATAATTCACCAAGAGGGCATGGGGCAAGCGTAATTCCATTATCTATACAGCGTGTTTGCGTGTTGTGAGAACCGTGAAATACATTTCCTGCTCGTTCACACCCTCCCATTGTTTTGTCATGAACGAGGAAGCAGAAATGTCTCCTGAGGTAGTTCCCAGTCCACGTCCGTGATTGAATGGAGTGTGAAATGTCACATTGGTGAGGCAGCACTGAGCTGCATTTGCATATCATTAACGGAGGGGTCGATTCTTCCACAGCCGACCAGCCGAACAATTGGTTGTATAAAAATCATTGTTGCGCATATGCTACGTACTAGTTATGGACTAAAACCGTATGTAAATAAAACTGGGAAGTCGGAGTTTGATTCAACCTGTAGGTAGCAGGCCCACGTGAACAGTTCCGGTGCGCTGGCAACAGTGGCGGTTCATTTTCATGCGGGGCTCCATTTGCAACACGCAAACACGCTATTACGCTTGCCTCATGCCCTCTTGGCGAATTATGTTACCACCAACTTCTGTATAATCTAGTCCTTACTTCGATACTCAGTTCCGTTTGCTTGTTTTCCCTGCTATTTTCAGCAGTTCATTTGCAGATCGTTGGTAAAATCAAGGAAGAGCGACCGAGCTCATTGCACGCGGCGCCCCATTTTAGGGAAGAATCTAGCCACACAAACGCGGCAAAAACGTTGTATTTACTATCATCAAACAGATTCAAGCAACAAAACAAGTTATACTAGACTGGCCGTCATTTGCTTTAAGAGCAAATTCAGCATATTTCACTTCGCCCCCCCCCCATGCAATAATTGATCTTTTGACGAAATGGACCATCCAAAAATTCCATCTAAACACAAGAAGACTTGTCCCAAGATCTATTTATTCTTCATCTACATTCATTAACATGCTTGAACATATGCAAAGATACACAACAATACTATACACTACATATAAAAGTACAATACTATACATCACCCTGGAAAAATGCGCAAACATGCACTATGCAAATATACAAAACTATAACGTTGGGTAACATAAATTCGCGGGGTACTTAAATTCACGATTTTTCGAAAACGGGGTATTTAGGGATATGTGCTAGATGCAACATCAGTAATACCGCTAGAAATGCAAACTTGACAGACTAACGTATTCAGAACACTGTCTGAAAAGCTTCGATAACCATGCATTAGAAGGCGACGAGGACAAAAACTCTCCGTCCCTTATTGGAACAGTCTGAGGGCTTCGTGGGAGAATCACACTGCATCGTTGTCGGCTGGTTTATAAGACAAATGTCACATCCGCTTCCTGCTAATCACAATCATTTACAAGACAACTTATTTTCTTAAAATTGCTGACCTGCAATTGGACTCTAAGTGTGATCAATCATCAAAACCCCTCTTTGTTGCTACAACCTACGACACGTGTATTTTCCCGCCGCCATATCAATACCCAGAATCCTGTTGTCAAGCAGACGACAAAGGTTTGTGAGGAACACTTTTTTGTCTAAATGTTGCGTGTGATTGTGGACTGAGGACGATATTTTCCTCAAAGTTTGCTTCTAACACAACAAGGAAAACATGGACATAGTAGTATTATCAATGCTACGGCATCCGGCTAACTTGCCATGAATAATGTACTCGTTGCCATGACGGTGGATGTCGACTTTGACGTTCTACCGACTCAACACACGGGTTGTTCCCGTAGGCCTGATGCGTGCGGTACGGCCGTTTTTTCGTGTACTTTTTTTACTTAGACACATCTATATCCATAGCACTCTCCTCAAGCCAAGGATGGAACGAATAGCTGCTGTATAAAATGTAATTAGCGGTAAGATATTCAAGACGAATCTTCTCTCCCGAATTAATGTTCACACCTGTTCGACAACACCGTCATTGTGCGTGCGGCGGACGGTAGTTTCAAGTTGAAATATTATGGTGTCAACACGACTAGAGACAAAATCTACCATATATATGATTAGTGCAAACTTTAAGATAGTACATGATACTGACAGAATAATAGAAAAAAAGGATGGTTTATTGTTCTGCTGGATTTATTTTAGTCAACCATTATCGGAAAAATGGCGAATTCATGTTACCCAACGTTATTACTATTAGGAGGGGGAAGGGCTTCGTGGCACATACAAAGGCCGACCCGACATTGGTTTATTCTATATAAAACAATTTCATATGTAAACCATTATGAGATAAATAGCGTATGAAATTTCTAGTCTATTCTTAACCTTGCTATTCAAAAAGTATTAACAATTTAAGTTGTGTTGAACCCCTACAACGCAAAATGAACTATTAAAAACGTGCTAGATAACTACCGCATAAAAAGCCAACAATGCCTGTATTTTTTACAGTAAAATTATTTCAACAATTCAAAAGTTTGCTGATATTCATTCACATCATGTGTAGACGATCGCGCTTTGAGAGGCGCTTGTGAAGTATTACTTCCTGGGTCAAAGGTTGTTGGTGCGGAAAGTGAAACTGCATGCAAACCTGCTCGCAATCGATCAGATCGGCCTACCTCGGCCTAGTGGTATATCATCATCGTTGGTATGGGTTTAATTATAAGTTGTATATAAGTGCGACACAACCAATTCAGAGACGGATTGCATTTTTCTCCTCGTCAAGTCGTGATTTATTAGTGGTTGAAGCCGCCATAATTAAATTTGACCATGCCCCAAAAACCATGTTTATTTGGCAACATTTGCGAGAGCATCATACTTTGCCAATCTCCCTCGGAGTCCCTCTCGATGCATAAATTGACTGTTTCAAAATCACCCGTGCAAACAAATTCTCTATTCAAGTTCTGCGAGACACCAAGAGCTTCTTAGTGCAAAGGCTTGCGTGTTTACCTGCAACATGACCTCAGGTTACCAGAAAAGAACACACGTTCTTTGGCCAGCAGCAAATGGAACGCCCGGAACCTTAGATAGAACATGGATTCTTAGATAGAACATGGAACGGGGACAGCACTTTTGACCCGTTTTGGTCTGAAAATGGGTCCAAAAGTCCCCAAAACAAAGCATTTTGAAGTGATGTACACCCGAAATGTGATTGAAGTCCTTTAGGGACATGTTCAAGGCACCCTTGTGCCGAATTCCAGGTCATTTGCTTGTAATACCAGGGCACAGGAGCCAAAAATATAGAAATTGCCTAAAAATGCCCCAAAAAACCTCCATAAAAATGATTTTAAGGCCTGTTTCAAAACGATTTAAAAAGGACCTGGGGGTATTCGCCATCTTTACCTTCATGCGAAATTTCAGGTCGGTTGGGTAAGAAATGGCGGAGTAGAAGCCATTTGAAGATTTGTCAGGAGGAGGAGAAGAAGAAGAAGAAGAAGAAGAAGAAGAAGAAGAAGAAGAAGAAGAACCAGACAAATACAATATATTTCACTCTACCCATACCTCTAGGTATGGGAAGTGAAATATAATTATGTATTTGTTTCCTGTTCCCATCTGCTGTGAATGTTACAACGTTCCTTATATTTCGCGTTCTACTGGTATTTCATTTCACAATGTTACATATGTTTTAGTTCGTTCCATTTCGTTCCATTTCGTTCCATTTCGTTCCAATTCGTTCCATTTCGTTCCATTTCGTTCCATTTCGTTCCATTTCGTTCCATTTCGTTCCATTTCGTTCCATTTTGTTCCATTTCGCACTTTCGGGGGACCCCGAAATTCCAGCCCCGGACCGGAATTTCGGGGTCAACTTGTGGGAAGTACTTTTCATGATGGGGCTTCAATACATATGAACTGACAACTGTGACTTAAAGAGGAACGCCGATTGATATATCCATTATGAAAATAAAGACATAATTTGCTTGATTAACGAGAAAATGCTACAATTCCAAAGTGGCAAATGACTAATTTTATACAGCATTTTTAAGTCTATGGTTTTCTTTTCCGGTCAAAACTCAGATATGTCGTATTTCAGCCAACCATTACGTATTTCAGCAAACTACACCGTGCTTCGCCCATACTACGTCGTAGTAGACAAGCAAAATACGTCGTATTTGTCTCAAATACGGCCTTAATGTACTACGTCGTGGTGGTCAAACTCAAATATTGCAGCCAGCCACGACGTATTTTCAGACGACAGTCAGTTTCCCTGGACTGTTACATAGAAAACATCACTAAAAATTGAAGTGTTTTAGTTCTGGGGATACCCAACTGAAATGGAATAAGAAGTTAATGATTGTTACATGTAGTTAATGGTTCTGCCACGTCTCTACATACTAATGTGTTCCTCACACTGAAAGAAAGTAACAAAAGTCCCATGGAGCTCTCGTACTCCCATCCCGATCTTAACAGAGAACACCAACAAAGAATGCATTTGATCTTTGAGTCTTCAACCTGTTGTTCTTTCGTAAATCGACGATGGGCAGCTAGAATGGAAAGTTAGCCAAAGATTCGTTTGATGCGGAAGATTTGTTGTCTATTCTCAATTCCGTAAGTTGCTTAAAACAAGTGATTTAAAAAAAACTGATCTTGGCTTACAACTCTCTTTACTTTCTTTAAAAATGTACAATAAGTTCATTATAAAAGCTATCAATGTAATTATGTACCTAACACGCAATAAAACATACAATTTGATAAAGCACCATTGAATCATCAGCACTATGGTAATTAAAGTGTTTCTGACACCAAAATACAACATTTTTTTATCATCTGTAATAGGAATAGTATCATTCAATGAATATAAACGTTAAAAACGAATATACACCCTTCTGATGTTATTCATGTTAACATTGAACCATAAGAAACAATACTTCCAGCTTTTGATTTTTCTCTGATCTTCCCACCAGGTAATTACATTAATCAGTGACTTTACTCTCCCGATGACGTCACAATGAACACGACATCTGGTTCGGAACCTTGCATCATGGCTTGTGAAAAAAATTATTTGATGAGTAAACAGTGCTAAAATTATCGCGATTACATTCACTTAAAAGATGTTATAATATTTAGTTTGCTTGCAAACGTTCTTTCCGAGCCGCAGTGAAAAGTCAGGGAGGTCAGAGGTCATCATGATGGCTCCACATACAAAACTTTCTCAGTAAGCAGTCGAACCGCAGGTCACCGTAGAACGCTTTATTTTCTTTTTTACGGCGTTTGCCGCGGCACGATTTGACCCCGTTGCATGGGTGTAAACAACCGCCTGTCGGCAGCAAAAAGACCTCGGACCTACATAATGTTTATATTTTTTCACATCTACAGGATCTGCCCAACATAACCATGTAGTTATTTCGTGCACAGCAAATTGTCAGCGAGCGCTGTGGCTTTCGAAACATTGACCATTTTTTGGTCAGTATATTTGTGCGTGTATCATTGACGGTTCACCTGGAACCAACTAGATATTTACATCACCTGATAGCCCATTTCCTCACCTTTAAATCGATACCAAAGTCCCTTGGATAATTTTATGGGAACCGGTTTTGCCCCCAAAAAAACTAACAAGAGGTCAATTTGCAGGGCGTCTTATTCTGAAGAAGAAGACAAACACAATGTCCTTTTACCATGCTTTACAGAACTCAAAGCTTATCTAATGGCATTGGTCAACTTGCATATGAATCTCACTTTTCCTGGCTTCAAGATGATATTAGTCTTATTTGGAAATGTTTCAGAATATTAATTTTAGACGGCAAAACTTGAGCCGTAAGTTTCATCAACGTTCCCAACACCGGCTGAAAGTTGCAACATTGCACCTGACCTCGCCTGACCCCCGCGGCAGGAAAATGGAACGTACTGGCTGGGTTCGGTCGTTCGAACGCTGGAGTTCGAAGTGATTGACTTCAAATTTGACTATTTTGTAAATATCAGGTACCTTGTACTAAAACCTCTGTCTGTCTGTACTTGACTGTTATCATGTCAATTATCATATTGCATGTGGTAGCCGCGTTCATACAGCTTCTAATTTACAAAAAATGGGCTTTGTTATGCCACGCGGAATGTATCGAAATGTATCCAAAGCGCAGGAGTGCACGCATCGGTAGCTAGAAGTAGGCAGAAATTTCACCACCGCAAGGTAGACATTGTCGCAGTTTTTTCGGGGGCAAAACCGGTCTTTCTGTTGCACCACAGGTAGTTGTTCACACCCATGCAGCAGGGACCAACCCGGGTCCGGCCGTGACCCGGAAAAAGCCGTCTTAGAGAAGGCTGCGCAGAACCGATGCGCATAGAGCTCTGCGGTTCGACTGTAAGTGTCTGTAGTCTTTATCTGCTAAAATCGACCATCCAGAGTTTTGTCATCTCACAATTCTCTTATTACTATATGTGGAACATATCTATGCAAAAATTGTTAAAAATTCGCCACTTTTGGTGAAGTTTTTGGGCCACTTTCTTCCATACTCAAAATTGGGGAGGGCGCCATCCTGCTGAGCTCTGTCACCTCTTCTTCCAGCTGAGAGGTAGTGACCTAGCCAATAACCTTCTCTATTTACTGAATCTGTGTGCTACCGGGAAGTAGGTTCGCTGTTTCATATCCAGTTTCCCATTTGCCACTTGTTTTGTGCTGGCTTGGTGCATCGGACAGCGCCTCTCCGCTCATGCTAAGGTAATGTTTGGTTAGGTTAAGCAGTTGTATGATGTAACGTAAACTGTGCTTTTAACTGACGTGTATAACTGTGTTTTCAAACTAGGAAAATCCAACTCATCCTGTGTATATTTCAGTTATCAGGGTATTAGGAGCACTTTCGGTAACACAGAACCTACTCTTTTTAATCGAATTAAGTAACCAGCTTTTAAATACTAATTTTTAAGGTTATATGTCTATCGCCGTTGTTATACTTGTGTAGCTAGTTAAGAGTAAGAGATTAGTTGCTGCTATTGAACTCGCTCGTCAGCCTGTACACAGTCTCAGTATATATATGTCTTTCAATCTTGCTACCAATATCCAAAACTGTGTATAGCTCATCTCATAGCACACATGAATGTATCGGTCAGTTAAGTAAACACGAGATTAATGATGGTTCTTGGATTATTGTAAAAACTAAGCATGTACCAAAGATGTGTATAACAATGGGCCAGTACTGTGTAAGCACACTATTCCCACATGTGCCAATCACGAAAAGAAAACAACACCTGAGTTATGCAAATTGCAAGTGCCCAGTTAAAGTAGTAATGTGTGTGTTGATACTACTTTGTGGAGACATAGATACCAATCCAGGTCCAACGGACTTACACTTACCTAAAAAGGGAATTCACCTGGGCCATCTGAACATTTGTAGCTGGAAAAATAAAACCAATGAACTGCAGGGATTACTGGACCAGAACAGTTTTCACATTCTTGCACTGACTGAAACACACCTGGACTCCAGTGTAAACGACAATGAACTGTGCCCTGATGGGTGGTCAGTGGTCAGAAAGGATCGTAATCGGCATGGAGGGGGTGTGGCCTTTCTAATACGAGACGGGTTTTCTTGGAAAGAAAAAAATGAACTGGAAAATGATAATATCGAGATGTTGTGGCTAGAGGTTAATGTACCACGGTCCAAACCAATGCTGATCAGCTGTATTTACAGACCACCTGGATCCTCCATTCAGTATTTCGACGGCATCCTGGATGCCATTGACAACGCAACAGACGCGAACAAAGAGGTCTTCGTACTAGGGGACTTTAATATTGACTGGTCAAACTCAGAGTGTTCACTGAAGGAACGTTTAGCACAAACTGCAGTAAGATGTAAGCTATCTCAAACGGTGACAGACCCTACCAGGATTGCAGTTAACAGGAGGAATCATAGAACAGCTACCTGTATTGATCTGGCTTTTACAAACTGCCAAGAAAAGTGCACATCAGCTAAATCAACGCCTGTGTGATTTTCAGACCACAACATCATCTACTTGACTAGGAAAACTAAGGCCCCAAAGACTCAACCACGTGTAGTCTACAAAAGGTCCTACAGCAAGTTCCATCCAGACGAATTTCAACACGACATCAATATGGTGCCATGGCACATTGTATATGATGAGTCAGACGTAACGTTAAATGAAGCACTGGACGTCTTTACAACAATGTTCTGCAACGTAGCTGATCAACATGCTCCCGTCAGAAAACGTACCATTAGATCGAACCCGGCAGGTTGGCTGGACGACGAACTCAGAGAAGTAATGAGGCTCAGGGATGACGCCAGAAGGGAAGCCCTTGCGACAGGCCTTGCTTCAGATTTGAGTATATACAAGAAACTAAGGAATACAGCTGTCAAACTAAACCGGAAAAAGAAAGCTGCATTTTTCAAATCTAAAATAGCGGAGTCCAGAAACAACCCGAAGGAAATGTGGAGAACACTGAATGGAATGATGGGCAGGGGACCTTCTCGGTCGGCATGCACCGTAGAACGTGACGGAGTGATCCTCACTATGGGAGTCGGTTCAACCACATTACATTGATAGGGGGCGCTTTAGTGGACTGGAACCGCAGTGCGAGACCATTTGAAGTTCAGAGATAATTTGAAACATGGCTGCCGAACAAAACTAAGAAGGTTTAATCAGGTTTGTTTTCGTTCTTTTTGCTTCGCATGTGCTGCTAGATTAACTAGTAAGACGTATCTGTATTGACCATGAGCGTTTAGAATTATAACAGTGGCTTTTCCGATTATATATATACCGTACGCGACACAACAATGCAACAAGAAGCTGTAAAAACCCAAAGGGGCGAGTACGCCGCTCCCGGGATTAGAACCCCCGCCAAGCCCGATCCGCACGGCTTGGGAAATCAACCGCTAGGCTAAAAGGTCTGCGCTAGCCACTAGGCTAAAGGGTCTGGACCAGTTAGACTGGTCAGTTAGTGGAGGTTGATCCCCACTGTTACACTACTCCCCCTTTTCTTTCAAGACTCGTCCGGATCCCGAGTCTCCGAGTGCGATATCCCTGTGTGATCTGATCGTTACTCACAGGGCCGGTGTGGGAACCACTGTAACAAGTGCTTTTCAAAAAAGCTGGCGTTTTGGCTACGTTTATGAGTGTGAATTGTCCTTTCCCTTTTCTTGAAGTAAAATCTGCC
Source organism: Branchiostoma lanceolatum (assembly GCF_035083965.1). NCBI lineage: Eukaryota > Metazoa > Chordata > Leptocardii > Amphioxiformes > Branchiostomatidae > Branchiostoma > Branchiostoma lanceolatum. The sequence continues at coordinate 17,725,276 of NC_089732.1, read as the reverse complement.
AGAGAAAGTCACTCAAGGGCTGTTGAGTCTATAAGAAAAATTGTCATTTTGGTTACTGTTTTAATAGAGAAAGGCAGATTGGGGAAAGCAATTTTGAAGTTACGTCACTTAACTTAAGTGCTTTTGAAAAAGCTGGTCTTGGCCTACAACTTGTACTTATTTCTAAAATGTACAATAGGCTCATTATAAAAGCTATCAATGTAATTATGTACATAGCATGCAATAAAACATAAAATTTGAAAAAGCACCATTGAATCATCAGCACTATGGTAATTAAGTGAAATAGAAGTTCATAACAGCTAAGGTTCTATCTAAAATGACTACCAAATGTCAAACAAGTGTTCAAACCAAGTAACAGCTACCTCATCCCTATTATTCTGGTTTCCGCATTTACAACATTTCTTCCTTATTTTTCTGGATAATTTTGCTAAAATTCATGAAAATTCCCATATTTTTGTGCCGAGCGGCGTCACTCCACGTCCGTGTTGTCTGAATGAAGTCGATACTGAACAATGGAGCATTTGCTTCTGTAACAAAGGATCGCTGTTTTGCAAACAACATCAAGAGCCTCTGTTTACATCGGGGATAGAAGTTTAGTGGCGAGTGTTTTGCAAGAATCATCTAACCGCACATAGGAGCCGCTGCACGGTATTTTCCATTACAATGAACAGAAAAATTTGAATGCCGGGTTTGAAATCTATGAAGTCCTGTTCATAAGACAAAGGCCTTGTATATATTAAATGAATATTTAAAAATAACAAATATAAAATATTTCTTTATTTATTAATGAAGAAAAAAAATGATATTCATAAATATGATATTGATAGATTTATATAATATTGATATATATTTGTTGATATTTAATATCTTAAAAGAAAAAACATCCATGCACGGACTCGATCCCGGATCTTCCGGATCCGAAGTACTACGACGTTACCAGTTGAGCTAATTTGTAACTTGTGTAGTGAGCATCTCTGTACATAATGCTATAACCTCACTACATGGTATCATTTATGTTGATTTTTGGTCTTTATTTGACGAAATCATTTTTTTATATTCCCCTTCCAGTGGGAAGGGGGATATACTGTTTTTGCTTGCCTGTTCTTCTTCTTCTTTCTTCTTCTTCTGTAGTTGAGAAGTAGGTACCTTTTAGGAAAGGTGAACACACCTGACCATAACTTATGCTAATGCTGACCTCCTTTGCATAATTTATGCAGAAACTTCATAATACCCTTACAGCCAATACTAAGGATGTCATATTTGAGGTGTAGTTAATGGGAGGGGAATATCCTGCATTTTCCCGAAAATGTTGCCATTCTAGTTTCTTCTGTAATCTTGTGGTATAGATGTAATATGGTCATTTTTCAGGATATCAAAGTCCGAAACCACAATGCAATGATATTTCCGAACAGTTGTAGCAGTTACATGTGGTCGCCCTCCTATGTGTCATGCAAATCAAGCCCGCCTGCCTTTTCTTGCTCCCTTGCCATATAAGGCAACGGCTATACAAGAATTTTGGAAGGTATTGCCATATAAGGTCATATGGTGTGCGACACAGTGTTGAACCAAACAGCATGCATCGAAGGTAAGAGCCAAGACATAGCGTTTTGGCGCGAAGGCATCCCTCGTTACAAAGCCACGCGACTTGACACCTGGGCAGATCTAGACAAGAACAACATGATAATGAACCGTGACAGGTCTAATGAGCTGAGAATGTGTTTCTCAAAAAACCCTCCTGCTCCACCTCCGCTCATCCTTGGAGGCACCGTCAGAGTGCAGGAAATATCGTTTCAGAGGGTCAAGATTTCTAAATTTTTCGGGGGAGCATGCCCCCGGGATCCCCCTAGTATTGTCGGGCCTTTGGCGCTCGTCATCGTGATCACGAACATTTTGTCCCACCATGGGCATTACGAAAGTTCCTGTCGCCGCCGAATTTAAAGGATTCGGAGAAGGCGTGCGAGAATGCATGGCGTAAAAGGTCTCTTGTCACAATATCAGGGTAAGTGGTAATCAACCGTGGTCTTCAGGAGTATCTCATGTTCTAAATTTGCTTACCGTTAAGCGTTATTGACCGGCCTGAATTTACCATTAAGCGTTATAAGCCAGCCTGAATTTACCGTTAAGCGCTGCCAGGACCCCCCCATGCAGACCCTCATACCTGGGTTTCATACTACACCGTAGTCTTGGTTGGGACAGCCAAATTACTCACATGGCTCAAGGCTCAACCTTCAACTCGTCTCCACTTTCTCCGCATGCTTAAGAAGGGCGGGATGCCACCGGAGGACCTGGAAACTCTGATATGGCCAGTGTTAGAATACGCGAATGTAGTATACTTAGGCTGCAACACAAAACAGAATAACACTCTTGAAGCAGTACAGAGGAGGGCAATGAAGATCATCTACAGCAACAGCACCCAGACAACGCCCCATCCACACTCTTAAGGACAGACGGGAGTCAGCAGCAAAAACACTCTTTATACAAAATTATGCGGAATGTCAACCACCCCCTGCACTCCATGGTTCCAAACGACAGACACCAGAACACCCGACAGTCCCTAAGGAACCAACACCACTTCTCCACGTCACCTCAAAATTTAGAACTGATAGACCGAGAAAATCCTTTCTATTTCAGGCAATAAGCCTCAGTAATCAGGACCTGTAAATACCATGTTTGAATACCTCTGACACCTAACAGACATACCCACGAATGAAGTAATTTTAACTCCAGTGGTGGAAATACTTTTTTTCAGTGTTCTGCAATATTGCAGAATGTCAAAATTTTTTCTGCAATTTGAAAATATTTTCTGCAAATACACATGCCTCCATACTACAACCTTCTCAACTTAATAATGCCTACTTACTTACATTATATAGAGCTTTGCAACATTGCTGTAATTTTTTATTCTCTCACTCCATCTTTGATTAATAGTAGCAAAGTTTTTAAGAGGAATAACATGCATGTGTGTGAAAAATATTCAAATTAATAGCGAAAATTGCAACAGCAAAAGTATATTTATTCAATATCAATCAAATCAAATATTCGTTTGATTATTTCAGTATGTTTATCAAAATTAAAAACAAATTCAACAGCTTGCCTGATAAGGAGGACAAGGGAATTATATCCTTGCGAGAAATACGTGTTGTGATGCGTATTATGATTAATAAATAAGACCGCACGACCTGTGACACAGCCACGGCCGACAGAAAACATGACAAAAACCAACAAAAAAAATCAAAATAAAACGCCTTTTCACAAACCTTGGCCTCTGTGTAGTTTTTTGTATAAATCTGAAACATTGCTATCGGTTTCAAACATCGGACTTCGACTTGGGACATTCGGGGAGACTCCAGAGACGGCCCGGCGATGTTAGTTTTTCACGTGGGTGCCCCCCTCCCCACAGTCTCGGCACAGGAGTAAATGTTCCGCCTTTTCCACACAAGGCAGTGCTCAAAATCTATCCGAGTAGTTCTCAACCTCATCGCTGCCATCTGGGCTTCAAGGACCACAGGCTACTGTAGTGGCCACCGTTTCGTTCCTTCTGTCATCGCGCCCATGCCCCGAGTTCGGGCTCTGAAGAAATCGCAGCTTGCGACATACTAATGTTTACGCTAGAAACATCCGGCAATTGTTTTCCAGACTTTTGCCGACCCCGAGATCGTCACCGCGGAGATTAGCGAGAGTTGACGGAAATGCACGAATTTGACATTTTCTCACATGATTCGTCCGCGAAGTTATCACGGAAAGTGTCGAAACCCCCCGAAAAGTTATCACGGAAAGTGTCGAAACCCCCCGAAAAAAACTGACCTCAAGTAGCACCAGGCAGTGGGAACGCACCGAAATGCCGCCATCTCGTGCGGCACTGTGGGCTTCAGTTTATTTACAGCGCCGCTAGTTTGCTTAGTACTGTACTAGTTAGTCTATATAATCTCCTGAATTGAGAGCCATTGAATCCGGAGACTGATTCTTTTCTTCTGCAAAATTGCAGATTGTTTAATTTTTCTTCTGCAATCTTGAAAATCTTTATGTAATTTGCAGATTGCAGACAGGTATTTCAAACGCTGAACTCTAACCGTCTATGTCGTTTTTAGTATGTACAGTCAAACCTGCCTTGGCGACCAGCTTTTCAAGGCGACCACCTGGCCATGGTGACAGCTTTTTCTCGGTCCCGAACATATGCCTGCCCAAGGTGACCACTTGTGCAACGCGACCGCCACGAATTGGGACCACACAGCACAATCCCTGCCCTTGCCAACCGCCTCATTTTCAAGCATGTAGCGACATCGGGTTTTGCTGCCTATGACGGAAAAGTTTTTAAGACCTTGACGGACAAAAATCTATGGAATGACATCGTTCCATCCATAAAATGTTTTGATAAAACGTGTAACGTTGGGTAACATAAATTCGGGATTTTTCCGATAATGGTTGACTGAAATCAATCTAGCAGAACAATAAACCATCCTTTTTTTCTATAATTCTGTCAGTATCATGTACTATATTTGCACTAATCATGTATATGGTAGATTTTGTCTCTAGTCGTGCTGACACCATAATATTTCAACTTGAAACTACCGTCCGCCGCACGCACAATAACGGTGCTGTCGGACAGGGGGGCACATTAATTCGGGAGAGAAGATTCGTCTTGAATATCTTACCGCTAATCACATTTTAAACAGCAGCTATTCGTTCCATCCTTGGCTTGAGGAGAGTGCTATAGATATAGACGTGTCCAAGTAAAAAAAATACACGAAAAAACGGCCGTACCGCACACATCAGGCCAGTTCGGGAACAACCCGTGTGTTGAGTCGGTAGAACTTCACTCAAAGTCGGCCCATCGTCATCATCGGGCAACGTGTAACGTTACATTATTCATGGCAAGTTAGCTGGATGCCGTAGCAATGGTAATACTACTATGTCCATGTGTTCCTTGTTGTGTTAGGAGCAAACTTTGAGGAAAATATCGTTTTCAGTCCACTATCACACGCAGCATTTAGACAAAAAAGTGTTCCTCACAAACCTTTGTCGTCTGCTTGACAACAGGATTCTGGTTAACAATATGGCGGCGGGAAAATACACGTGCCGTAGGTTGTAGCAACAGAGAGGAGTTTTGATGATTGATCACACTTAGAATCCAGTTGCAGGTTAGCAAAAGAGATTGTAATAAGTTGTCTTATAAATAATTGTGTTTAGCAGGCAGGAGATGTGACATTTGTCTTATAAACCAGCGAACAACCGTGCTGGGTGATTCTCCCACGAAGCCCCCAGACTCTGTCAATAAGGGACGGAGAGTTTTTGACGTCGCCAACTTCTAATGCATGGTTATCGTAGCTTTTCAGCCAGTGTTCTGAATACGTTAGTCTATCTGTTTTGCATTGCTGGCGTTATAACGGATTTTGCATCTAGCACATATCCCTAAATACGCCGTTTTCGAAAAATCGCGAATTTAAGTACCCCGCGAATTTATGTTACCCAACGTTACAAAGCTTTCTTAAATAATACTAAATAGAACAAAATAATTTTCAGCATTGCATGTGCTCACCAGTCATACCGCAAGCTTCTGGTTCTGTTGGAACTTAAAATTGTCAAAACGAATACGTACATGTGGTACTAGTACATCAAAGTTAGATTTCACAGAAATCACTATCCATTTCTTGTATCTTTCTAAAGAATTGTCTCACTAAATACCGCCGAAAAATGATTTCGCAGCTGGCAAAACATATCAGCAAGACATGTTGTTGGGGGACCGACGCCATCTTGGTAACGTTACCGCTGGCGTTTCTAAAGCACAACGTTTCTTTGTATGAACATTTAGAATACTCCTGTTACTGATGAACATTAAGATTCATATTTTCTTTTTACCGCCATTAATCTCACAAAACCTTTATTGGGCACTGCTTGCTTGTAATCGCCGCCAGCAAAATCACAACATTACATTTTCATCATTCATTTGTCAGATCAAAAACTTTTTGCCCCATTTATCCAGTGGTCTGAGCCCAGAGCCCAAAAGACGGCTGGGGTCGGCAGGTTTTTGTTAGGGCCCTTTCCTATGCCTTACTAGTACTGAGATGTTATATGTGTGTGTGTGTGTGTGTGTGTGTGCGTGTACTATTTCACGTAACTTGTGAATGCAGGAGGGCGTTATTCAATCAAGAGAGGCGGATACTATGTTTTGAAGTCAAAAGTATGACGGAAATTTGTACACAATGTAATGGCACACCAAAATTAAAACGATAATGAAAAATATAATTTTGTAGGATCTTTCTGTCAATGAGAATTAAACCTGGTGGTGGTTATGCTGTCTAAAATCACATCATGTTCCATCCATCTATGTAATACTATATTGATTAACATCTTAACTTGGAAACATGTTGTGGGTAGATCCTCTTCAAGGCGACCACCTGTCCAACGCGACCACTTTTCCTCGGTCCCCCGGGTGGTCGCCTTGGGCAGGTTTGACTGTATATGAAATGCTTAATGTGTACATGAATTTGTCATTTGTTGTGCAATTCAGCCATGGTATGGCTGCTAAGCAATCTGAATAAACAGTTTATGAGTTATGAGAGTACGTGCTGACTTTAACAAATTATTTTAGCATAATCTATGCTATCAACTGGCATAATATTTGGTTTGCTACGCTGAATTCGCTCTATGTTAAAACAGAGCTGTCTGGTGCTGTGAAAAAAGAAATGGATAGAAAATTTTAGTTGGTTGGAAAGGCCTGTCCATTGCTGCGCGGGATGGGATATGGATTTTTTAACCTCCATGAAAACTGGAGGTATTGTTTTGTGTGCGTGGGTGTGTGTCTTTCTGGATATCTGTGGTCAGCATCACTTAAGGAACCTCTGATCGGATGGGACTGTAATGATGTTTTGGTATGTGGATAGGTCTTGGGAAAACAAAGGTCAAGGTTGAAGATTCTTCTCCCAAATAAACGTACTGGTACGTTTATTTTTTTCAGCCTCAAAATCCACCCAGTACGTTCTTATTTTGGACGGTACGTTTATTAATTTTTGAAAATGAGGGCTTAGCTAACCACGGATCCCCCCAACAATTAAAAGTCATGGTTTTTCTGCCCATATTTCCCTGTTGTTTTGGCTCGCAATTTGCTATTTTTTCGGCTGAGATTATCCTTGCAGGAAAATCCTACGATGGCAGAAGTTCAAGTTGGCCATGATAATCGCCTAAAATTAAACATGGTTTGGGTGGATGTACCCCCGCCCTCCGTGGATGTACCTCCGTACATTGATCCATCAGTCACAAAGTAACTTTCATGACCGAAACGCGAAGGGACTGCAGAGATGAAGTTTACAATTTGAACGACGCTGCACTTAAGCGTTAACAGAGCGGTCGCTACATGAAGGAACAGATCCCGACGAAGGTGGGGTTTCGTAATGTTATCGTTATGAAAAAAGTACCCTGATACTTTCAGGCAAAGACAATATCCTTGAAAGTCTAAATTTTCGCAGTTAACATTCACAACATGATGGTGTAGTGACCCTTGACCCACCTGGGATCGACAACTGTTTGAGCGTTGGGGGTGCGCCGTGAAGCGGTTAGAATCCTGCTGCCGGGTAAGGAAATTCTGTCGCGGTGCATAAGGAAATTCTGTTGCGGTGCGTAAGGAAATTCTGTCGCGGTGTGTAAGGAAATTCTGTCGCGGTGCGTAAGGAAATGCCTCGGAGCGGAAGGAAATGCCTTGGAGCGGTTCGAATCATGCCTCGGAGCGGTTAGAAATGAGTTGAGGAAGCTGTCTTGAATTGTCGTTTTGGTCTTTCGTACAGTCAGACGTTTCAGACAGCATTTGGTAGATTGGGTAGAACTAGGTTTTATACCAAAACCCTGAATAGATATGTTAATGAAGTGAAGACAATTTCAGATCTTTCAAAAGAATAGTATTAGTTAAGACAAGGTTGTATGCTAATGATTCAATTATCTCCTGTTGTTTTTAGGAGCTAATGTTGTTCGCCTGAGAGTTAAGTGAGGTTTGAAGTTAGTGGCAATGTTGAAGTTTTGGAAGATTCTAGTTTTTCCGACACTCCTCGGACGTACGGAATGGTTATGTCGACCTTGTTTCTGTCTGTCAAAGGTTTGCACTTGCATGTTTTCTTAGACTGGTCAGAAGGTTTGAGAGCTTTGTTGAAGGTCCAATTTTGGTAGCCACACTTGGCTAAGGCCCCATGGAGATGTTTGTGTTCGTCTGTTTTTGCTTCGTCTGAGGTGATGATGTTGTCTGAGAGTTTTAATCACTGCTAGTTTGTGTTCCAATGGGTGGTGGGAATCAAAGGCTAGATATTGATCAGTGTGGGTCGGTTTCCTGTAAACTTCAAACTGAAGGTTGCCATCCTTCTCTACTAGTATGATGCTTTTGGTGTCTAGGAGTAGGAAGGGGAGCATGTTGTCATGACTTGGCTCCTGTGTGAACTTGATGTTGTTATCTACCTGGTTTATGTGGTCAAAGAAGTCGTCCACCACTCTCTTTTTTAGTTAACACCAAATGTTGTCCACATAGCGGAACCAGTTGGCTGGGAAGTGTCATTGAAAGTACTGAAGGCTTTGTTCTCAAACTTCTCCATATATATATAGGTTGAATTATATAGGTTCACTACAATGGGTGATACCGGTGATCCCATAGCACAGCAGTGCAGTTGCTGGAAAAACTGTTGTTTGTAAGTGAAGTATGTGCAACCTAGGCAGAGGTCTAGCAGTTCACATAGGACTCATAGGTGGTCCACAGAAAGGTTGGTTCTATCTGCAAGTGTGTCGTCGGCCTGCAAGGCTTCCCTAACTACCGATACTGCCTCCTTAGGAGGTATGCAAGTGAAAAGAGAGCACACATTATATGAAGTGATGATTTCATCTTCTGCTACATTGATGTCTTTGATTTTTTGGACGAAGTCTGCACTATTCTGTACATGGTGTTGAGACTTCCCCACTAATGGCCTAAAGATCTTAGCTAGGAAACCTGCTAACTCGTAAGTGACAGATGCTATACCAGAGAATATGGGTCGTAGAGGAACGTGAATTCAGCAAAATTTCGTCCTTTGGAAAGTAGGGATTCCTCCGGTTCTGTAAGAGTGTGACTGCTCAGGTTCTTAACCCACCTCTCATCTGTTCTACTTGGTGTTGTGGTTTTGGGTTTGGAACTGCTAGATCTCCAGTTGGGGTCGTTGTCTGCTGCACTAATCCTTTCCTTATGTTGTAAGCGTTCAAATTTGTTCTTCTGTCTGACTTTTCCTTTCTCGTGTTGAGAGAGCTATAGAAATATTTGTAACCCGCACGTTTTGCAAGTAAGAACAAGGAGGATTGCTTAGTGCAGTTTTTGTTATATACATGGAAAAATGACTCAAGTAAATCCATTCCTTTAATTCATGCAGTAGGAGAGGATACTATTTGGTACGTTGATGAAAGTTAGACATCCAGGTAGTAAGATACGCCAAAAATAATTACTCAAGCAACTGGACAAAGTTCAAAACTATGTCCAGTTGCTTGAGTAATTATTTTTGACGTATACTATTAGGTACTTTTCATTGTGTTTTTAGTTCACACTTGAAACAATTGAACACTTGAAATGCAGTGGTAATAAAACAGATAGTATATACAATAATAAACCATATTCACTATGTTGATTTAGCAGTGGAGTGGTGACCAGAAAAATGTGAAAATAGAACTATTGAAGATTTAGATTTGCAGTATTTCAAAAAATATTAGAATAGAAATTTGTGATCAAAGATTAAGAATCTTTACTAACACACACACTTAGGAAGCAGAGATGGAAGGTTCCAGCTGTGGACATTCCATGGTAAAACTGGAGCCAGAACATCCTAGAAACAAGATGGACTGGCCTGAGCATCCTGGGAAGGAGAGTGACAGCAGGGAGAGCCAACTGACAGACGCAGGCAAGCATCAGGAAATGCCTCATTTGAACTCTCCCCAACCTGATAACACATCAACCTCACAGGTACAGGAGAGCAACGGACATTCTGAAAGTCCTGTGGCTATAAACACTGGTGAGAAACCCTACATGTGTGGGGAGTGTGGATACATATCAGCTCAAAAGCTGCACATAGTCGAACACATGAGAACTCATATAGGAAAACGACCTTACATTAAATGTGACCTGTGTGACTATTCCGCCACGAAGAAATCTGATTTGAGTCGACATCATCTGTTGAAACACACTGGTGAGAAACCCTACATGTGTGGGGAGTGTGGGCACAGGACAGCTCTAAAGTGTTACTTATCCCAGCATATGAGAACCCATACAGGGGAAAAACCCCACAAGTGTGACCAGTGTGACTACTCTACTGCAAAGAAGTCTGATTTGAATAGACATTGTCTATTGAAACATAATGCTACTGGAGAGAAACGTTTCAAGTGCGAGCTGTGTGAGTACAGGACAAATCTTAAGTCTCACTTATCCCAGCATATGATAACTCATACAGGGGAAAAACCCTATGTGTGTGGGGAATGTGGGTTCAGGTCGGCTAAGAAGTTCTACTTACTCCAACATATGAGAAATCATACCGGTGACAAGCCCTACATGTGTGGGGAGTGTGGGTATAGGACTATTTACAAGAATTCCATGTACAAACATATGAGAACCCATACAGGAGAAAGACCCTACAAGTGCGACCAGTGTGACTACTCGGCAGCTTCAACTACCACTTTGGCCACACATAGAGAAAGGCACACAGGTGAGAAACCTTACACGTGTGAGGTGTGTGGGCACAGGGCCGCTGTAAAAGGGGACCTATATCGACATATGTACCTCCATACTGGTGAAAAACCTTTCAAATGTAACCTGTGTGACTTTTCTGCAACTTGGAAGTCTTCGCTTGCCGCTCATCTAGTAAAACACACTGGTGAGAAACCGTATTTGTGTGAAATTTGTGGGTACAGGACACATAACAAGGGTTACTTATCTGATCATGTAAAAACCCATACAGGTGAGAAACCCTACAAGTGTGACCAGTGCGACTACTCTGCTGCACTGAAAAAATATTTGGTCCAGCATCAAGCAAAACACTTGAGTGAGAAACCTCACATGTGTGAGAAGTGTGGGTACAGGACCGCTTATAAGGGTAACCTGGGCCAGCATATGATGAGAGTCCATTGTGGTAAAAAATTCTCGCAAACTTGACTAATGTAGATCTTGAAACTTTTGCATTGGTTTTATTTTTGCAGTGACCTCTCCACAGCAAATTCATGACGCGATGAGAATAAATGCCTTTCAAAAGTATTACTACTGTCCTATATAGAATCGTTCCCACCTGAAATTCACTCCTGCTGTGAAATAAAACCACTGCAAAAGTAAATAAGTATACAGTGGTTTGGAGCAGTTTGCCCAATCTAAACATCTTAGAATCCATGCAAGAGAAAAACGTATCTTTGATCAGGGTAACTTAATTCTAGACCTTGGAAGCTGAAACTGAAAGTCTTACATATCTGAATATTTGACAATTTCCAAACGTAAGGGGAAAAAAAACTACAATATTAACCATACCTGCATAGTGATGTAAAGAAGTATACAAGATGGACATAGCCAAACAGACTTGTAAAGATGACTACAAATTGTAGTACCATTGTGAGGATTGTAGTGAATTGTACTGCTTCGTGTACGTTTGTGTCACTTCATACTACATGTACATGTACTATGATGTAGATGTAGATGTCGTTTTTGTGCCTAGCGATAGATGTAGAATTGGTATTCATGCTCATACTAGTAATTTACCATCTTCTGAATGAGCATCTGTTTTTCTCATGTCTATAGAGTTACTTATATTACTCTTGAACGCCCCAAATGTGTGGCTTTTATATCACAATGATATTCATATGATAATTGTGTTCAACTTTGTTTACCATGTATCTTTTAGCACTGTATATTTTAAGAAAACCATTCTGGCCTAGATAGGGCCAGGTGAAATATTTGTTTTAAAGATTTTAGTAATTCTGGACATGCTATATCACATGGTCTTGATTCATGTGTAGTAGAAGACTTTTGGGGCCAGGTAAAAGGCTTGGACCCCATATGTCATATTGTTTTGGAACTGCAGGGGCATTTTTGTCAGAAACTTGGGGAGAGGATAACTCAAGAAAAGATTAATGGTTTGTCATGATTTGGGATGTAGGTTCACTTGAATATAGATTCACATATTGAATAGATGCAAATAAGAACTTTTTTTTACATGTTTAACAAGAAAAATCTATAATTCTGATGTTTTTTTCCTGAATGGAATTTCATACTTGTGTTTTTATCAGTTTTGAAGAACTAATTTTTATGATTAATGTCTAAATGATATAAGACTGAAAAATGATGGAAATTTCATAGCTGTGACCAATTTTATTACATTAGATAAATGTCATGCTAATCAGGACTTTGTTTACCATGTACATGATAAATGAGAAACAATAAAACACATTTCTACAAAAATTGGAAGTTGGTGTGATGATTTTGCCATAAGTTATTTATTAGGTACTGGATGTCAGGTTACTTCCATTCTTTAATGGAACACTTTCAGTCAGTGGGTTTATATACGCGACTTATTGACACGTGTCTTTACGGATACGTGATGTCAGCAATTGGTCAAACGTGCCAGGAAGTTTATAACGCCCACTGTCTCTGTTGAGTGATGGCTGAAAAATTTGATCCGTGAATACCTTAGTGTAGGAAGAAAGTTTAGCACTGTATTATGATTATTACCAACACAGATGAGCTTCCATGATAAGATTTGTCAGGATTACTGTCAAACTGACCTTTCTAATTTTTACAGAACCTTGTTTAACCAGGCGCCTATTTAACAATCAACATCTCAGGCATTAAAATCAACTCTTGTGAGAGGTGTACATTTGCTTTGTATAATTCAAATCATAAGGAATAATGATGACATTATCACGTATACTTACTGATGGCAAAGAAATATTTAGTTTCCACAGAATATTGGCCAGAAGTAGATTCTTGATTTAGATTGCAGTCTGACTGTTGGATTTAAAGAGTTTGTTGGCGTTGTTGTATGAATACAAAGTCGGTGATCTGGAGGGATTTTATGAGGCCAAGAAGATCTAGATCTCGGCCGTGATCGTAGCCGCGAGCGATCCAGCACAATGTTGTCCCCAACACACCGTGGGCATGCCGAACTGAAGTCACACTTCACCGCTTCGTACCACGGATAGACATCAACTTGACGAGCGACCTGACATCCAGTTCGTCGTGGTTTGGTCAGCCTCTCTTCGAGGCAAAATGGAATTTCTGCCGCCTGGGTAATTTCTGGCACCCGGTAGTAGTTTTGCGGTAGTACACCGTGGGTAGTAGGAGTTTCATTGGCAAACCTCCTACCGCGTAAAACTACTACTGGGTACCAAAGTTTACCCTGGCGGCACAGAGTCACTTCTACCCCGATGAGATCCCTCCAAACCACGGTGAACTGGATGGCAGGTTATTTCCATTCTTTAATGGAACACTTTTAGTCAGCGGCTTTACATAGTATGCCTGTCATATCTGGTATCGAAGATTTAAAAACCTAGGGTGATTATCATCGATCCTATGGCCCACTTGGACGAGATTAGCCTATGCAGAACTTAATTCCACCTAGCCTCAAAGAATTTTTTGTAAACTTCGCTTTTAATTTTAGACAGACAAAGGCGACGTGGTACTTCATTCAAGTTTTCAATAACTATTTTTAAATTGCCATGACAGAGAGCAATATAACCATTTTCAAACGTGGGTGGAATGAGGAAAGTCGTGAACAGTGCATTTCCCATCGGCACAACATCGGTGGCGTCAGGGGATTTCAACCCGTGACCGCTGGGTTCTGGGTCGAACACCCTGCCGTTCCGCTACATGACCCAACAAATGTGTTTGTTGCTACTGTGTTTCCAGGAATACAAGGTTGGTGATCTTGAGTGTTGGGGCGAGGCCATAAATATCTAGATCAGGGACAAGTCCTTTGACAACGTTTGGCTGCGATCACCACCTGCTAACGTCTTACCAGATAGAGGACGAATTTACATCACTTTCAGTCTTCACTCCAGTTTGTTTCGTTTCGAAAGTAGCAACAATGCTCTAATAAATTAAATAATTGAGCAAATGGACATGTTTCGCATCTTTCTTAGTTCGACTATTCATAAGTAATTCACACAGATTCAATGAGGATTCTATGGTTATTCATTTGAAAGATGCATGTGTAAAGCCACTCGGCACACTGGTGGCGTCGCTGCGACCGATCGATTGACAAAGCACTCAACGGATTTCATCGACAAAGCGAATCGTTTGAAGTTTTGTGTGTTTTGTTGTCTTTTGGTCATACTTGTACGTTTTGAATGATATTCCCATTATAAAGTCAAGGGTAACACAAATCCAATTTAGGACGCAGCGACATGTCCAGTGAGAGGGGGGCTTAGCATTCACCCATTTAGCTATCTCTAGGAGTATCAGGTCTTACTATTGAGCTCGGTGCCTATGACCTGTGAGCTTTCTGTTTTTCGACGAAGTTGTGGCGGCTTCCATGATGTTGCTGATTGGCTACATTTACGAGAATAAACAACGGTGTGACCATATTTGTCAATGTGCTTTGTCAATTCGATCGTCCGCAGCGACACCGCCAGCATGAGGGAGGGGGAGGGGCGCTTAACCGAATAGCAAGCTATAGACTGACATCAGATAGTTGTGTTTTTATCAACATATTACTAACTTAAAGATAGGTTAACAAATGGTTTGATTGAGCCTAGCGATAGTATTAGCTTAGAGGTGAGTAGCATGTTAGCTGATAACCCCTTGTGACAGGATGACCATCCAAAATTTGCAAAAATGCGTCTGTTCAGATCTCGCCTTACTGCCCCGACTTCTACTGTAAAGGCAGAAATGATCGCGGTGGTTTTATGTTCGCGGTTTTCGCGGCGACCGTTCCACCGCGAACTTAAAACCACCGCGAATATTTTTGTCAAATATTGTAGCAGTATGTGACTGTAGCGCTGCCGCAAACTTAAAACCACAGCGCAGCCGCTACGCCACGTCGAGAGTTCGAGGCAGTTTCATTTTCCTTCCGCGAGAGAAAGTAGTCCGTTCCATGACTCCGGGCGTCAACACTCCTTACAAGAAAGATTGTCGCTGGAGTATATGACCGTGTATCTTGCTGTTTTCAAGTGATTTACTATTTTCTAGCCTCATTTTTTACTCCTATAGATTTTTGAACCGATATTTTATCGCTTCCCTGTCAAAAATACGACCCAAAATCAGGTGATTTTCGTGTAATTTCTCCTGCTGTTTTCAACCTGTTGTAGATTTCAAACCAACAGGAAATCTACTGTGTGTGAACGAGCAAAGATTCTTCTTTCTGTCGGTATATAACTTCTTATCGATTTCGAGGGCGAAATGCAGATGCCCCCAATCCGCGCGAGGCCATGTCACACGGAGCGGTCATTTTGTTTCCAGAATAGAACGCACCACTCGTAAGCCGCGCGCGGCCATCACAGATCACTTTGCATTTTATAGCCAGGATGTTCCAAGCAGAGGTTGTGTTTCGGCTTGTTTTTGACGTCCCTTTATGCGTGTTTGTCGGGCTTTCTACCTAGCAACAGGAAGAAACCGTGACAAAATAGAAACCCAGTGCAATCTCTTGAATATAGCAATCATCTACACAGACTAATGCACACTTTATTAGCATTATTATTATATTGTTTTTGCTACGTCCCTTCCTCTTCTTCCCGGGGCTCCCTAACAAATAGGGTCAACGACCCAGCCCAGACGGCTGCAACCATGGTTACTGGTAAACAGCAGACACCCTGTGGTGTTCAATTACATAATGTAGCAACCAACATTACAGATCTGGAGGTCACCATACATACGAATGTGTTTGAGCAAAAATATGAGAGCAGTAGTTTGCAAGACTAGACCACGTGAAGGTAAACACTATGTATCTGGTTGCAAAGCTTATATTGCCTTTCTGGTTATTAAGGTTTTCACTATGAAATAATCTGATCCATCTAATCAAGAGTTTGCTGGTTCCCAATAACCTAAGAAACCAATACCAGGATTTACCCTACAGTTTACTGGTTATATTCTATACCCTACAGTATACTGGTTAAGTATCATATACTTAAAGTCATGCTCGGCAGAAAGTGGTGTACTGTCAGTAATGTGGCCTAATATATAAATATAAGAAATAAAAAAGAGTGATTCTAAAACCCTTTCTTCTCTGTCCTACTTTCATCTAAAGTATATAATAAATTACCCTTTCTACTGTCCAAAATAAATATACAAAGAGCCATATATGTTAAATTCATGCCAAACTTTATTGAACAAACATGTGATCTAAAAATATCAATGCCGAATTGGAAACAAGACTTGTAATCTCATCTCAGGTATCTGTTGCCAAACATCTGACCTTTTTTGGCCAGAATGATATAAATCCAATGTCAATATGATTCCAATCATGCCGAAAGATATGATTAACTAAAACAGCTGTCTGATGAGCATCCAAAGCAGAACATCACCTGTATAAAACAGATAATATTTCACATTATTTTATGAAAATTTGAGTATCATATAAAATTCTGCATTCACAATGATTCAAGGCATGTTATCATATCTGAATTACATCACTCATTATCTCAATCATGATATATTGCCAATCAAAGAAATGAAAGGAATGGACAATGAGCTGCAAGAAGCATGTCCTCAGCTGATCTGGGGTCGAACTCCACCTAATGCAAAAACAGAAAGCGTGTTAATTTCTATTTGTCATACTTACTGTTCTTTGATTATCCATATCACATAAGTATAAAACACTCACACTCATTCACCATCCATTCAGCATCGTTATTTTACTATTATGTTAAGATTCATATATCAAATTATCATATTACATCATATTATATAAAAAATTATATACATATTTTTATCATATTATATATATATCATATGAAGAATTATTCATAACCCACAGGTGAGGGACTGCTGGAATAAGGAAGATGAGTCAGAACCTCCAACCTACACCCGTACCAAAGTGCGGGGTTACGCCTTTCCCGTCAACTCGGGGATCTGTGTGATGTACCCCTTGTTGACGTCAGTATGTCCGACCTTTACAGGGGTCAGGCGCCTCTAGCTACCTAGGGGGGGCGATGGTATGGCTAAACCTAGCAGGAAGGAGGTTCTTGGAAAAAAGGAGAGAGGGAGAGAAAGGGGGTGAAAAGAGTACAGAAAAGTCCAGCTTCCCCTCACCTATACCTATCGGACAGACCTACTTCACTAATTATTACCCTTAGTCTACATCAGAAAATTCTGAATCTGAAATATCCTCTAATAAAGATAGACTACCACAATAAAAGTCATCAATAATACCAATATAGTCCTGATCATCACTACTACTGCTAGTATCTGAATCTGATTCTGCATTGTCGTGACCTACCTGAACTTCACTGCGAATAGAATTCAAACAGTCCAAACACCTACATCCCGGACTACATACCTGTCCTTTCTTGACACACTTACACCTTTTACTGGAGCACCCACTTCTACATTTACACCCCCTGGTTAAGAAATCAACAGTCTTCTGAACCTTTTCTATGTTTTCTTTGGAATCCCAAATAATCATTACATTACCGTTTTCTATTTCCCAACCATACCTATCTAATAATACAGAGGAAAAATCTTGCTCTAAAGCCTGAGCCCAGGTGAGGTAAACCCAACAAGAACGTAACCAATGAAACCAAAGGGACTGAAATGAAGGTAAGCTATTATCCTCAAACTCAATTCTTTCAAATAAGGCACCTCTAATATTTTGTAACCAATTTTCATGAATACTCAAATTTGTGTCCCCCCTCATTTTTTCTCTGAACAGTTCAGCTGGAGATGAGTATTTAAGAAAAGCTGAACGATGTTTTTGAAAGTAAACACTACCAACTAAACGAACAAAAGCCAAGAACCCTGAATCTTTTTCTGCACAAGAAAGAGAACCACTAGTTTGGACAGAGCTTCCACCAGAAATGAACTCTGAATACTGAAAGAAAGTTTTCATAAATGATACCTTACCAAGACCAACAAAGAAGGAAACATAATCACACCCTGTGGTAATAAACAATGACTGTAATATGTGGGGTAGTAGATTTCTAGAAAGGGAGGCAAGATCAGGGTCCTTGTACAAGCAAGATACCAACTCATTCACATCCAGACATTGCCAATTTCCTGGTTCAGCTTTTTGCAAAATCACAATTCTTTTACCCATCTGCCTTACAAGGGGAAGGCCTACATGATACGTGTCCGTATCAGGTGAATAAATCATTATGTTTTCGTATCTGCTTGAAGCAGCATGCAGCCAAACACGAGTGTCACTTTCCTCGTGATTGGACCTACAGTCTGGATATGGAGAGATGCCATCTACAGAGGAAACAAAACACATGTCTCTTTTATCATCTATAAATGCCCCAGCTGTGAAAACTTTCTGTAGCTGCCTCAAAAAAGGTCTACATACTGAAAGTAAAGAACTACACAAATAAGAACATAATAGACGCTTGTTTGGACGCAATGAAATGAATTTTCTCCAGTCTTTTGGGGTAAATGTATCATCAGAAACTGAATCAAGTGGTGCCAAAGTGTCACTTTCTAAAACCGAGTCTCTTCTACTTCTTTCAATATCTTTTGGACTAAGGCCATTCCTGTGTGGATCATCAAAAACAATGTGGACTTCATTACAACCTGACTGGAGTAAAGGCAAAACCCATTTTAGAAACAGAAAATGTGAATACTCAAGAAAAGTTCTATGCTGACCTAATGGGGCTGTATTAATCAAAAACATGCCTTCTAAAACAGAACACTGGGGGGAAAAATTGGTAGGGTACATTTTGGTAAAAGCAGTAGGGTATTTAGATTGGAAAAAAGAAGTAGTGGCTGATTTAGCTCCCTTGTGAGGAACCCCATCAGCACCACATAGAGCACGAGGCAGCTCCAGAAACTGACCTAGCTGGGGCAAATCTAACAGGTGGGCAATTTCAGATAAGGGTTGATTTTGACTTTGTGACCAGGAAACAGCTCTACGATAACATTCTAAAACTAACTTTTTGTCCTTTTCACTTTTTGAAATCCTAGACTTAGTCATCTTTATTTGAGAAAAAGTTCTTAAAGACTTCCGTCTTTGAGGTGCTTTATTACTGGGCTTGTTAAGTATCCTGAAACTAATGAATGTGTCTAATGAGGCTGTACCTATTTCCCTAAACTTAAGCAAGTCCTCCCTTTGAATATCAGAAATAGAAGCTCCTGTGAAGGGTTGGGCCAGGTGTCTATCATGCACAGGAACAGAAAAAATGTGGGCTTCTACAACTTTGTTAGCATAATAAACAATATTTTGCCTCTCCTGCTCAATAATAGAAGGACTAAGATCGGTTTGGGTTCTATTATTGGACTTGACCAGAATCTGTTCTTTAACTTGTTTAATCAATTTAGCTCGATATGGTAAATACATAACAAGATCTTCAATAACAAACTTGTTTGGACCTGTTATAACTTGTTTAGTGTCGCGGTTTATTAACATCTCATGACTCTCATCTAAAGCTACACTTGAATAGTTAACAGAATTTATACTGGTGACAAATCCCCCCTCTTGGAAATATTTAAGTATATGATCCGGACAAGACATCATATCAAAAAGATGCAGGGGAATAATTCTAGAATATATGATATGGTCAAATGCATGAAAAACAGGTGCCATCTTCTTGTATGCATACAAACGCAAATCCCAGTTACCTGATCTAATCGCTATGTAAAGAGAAATGTATGCCATAAAATCATCATGAACAAATCTATGCCAAAACAAAAATACTTCATCACGAGCACATGCACTAGAACAGAACGCAGCAAAATCATCCTCTATACCTTCTAAGTCAATTTTCAATAATTCTTGTCTTCTTACAAAGTTTTCTCTACTAAAATCTGTGTCACCAAAGTGTGGTTCAGACTCTAAAAATACTCTTACCTTATCAATAATAGTGTCTGCTGAAAAAGAACATCTTGATGAACAATGATCTGTACAGTTCCTCCTATGTTCAAGAAAAGTTTCAATTTGGCATCTATAGAAGGCCTCCCATACTTGAACCAAAAATTTATGAGTACGTTTAAAATTCTTACACAAGCCAACTGAAAGTAATGTCTGTCCTTTTATTCTACCCGAGGCTACCTGTTTCAATCCTCCCTCCCAATAAACTTTCATTAATGCATGCTGGTAATTTTTCAAAGTATGCCAATCACCTGGAAATAGAATTAACCAACTTAAAGCGGGGCCATACTCCTGTTTTAATTTAAGAAGGTGATCAAAGGTTTTCGCATCTCCAACAACAACTAAGAATTCAACATCACGTCCAACATTAAATGATTTGTAAAGGAAATTAAGAGCTTTTAAAATTGTTTCTTTACAGTCAGCATTTTCATTCATTATTGACAAGTATGCAATATTAGATTTTTCTGTGACAGGGTCCCTTTCTAGAAATAATTTA